>NC_041391.1:110850234-110874717 GCF_002162155.2 Triticum dicoccoides | reverse complement strand
TCATCCAGAGAGGCAGCATCGATCGGCTTCAGTTAGCAGCAGTAGCGAAGGAATCGCTCGATCGGGTTCAGTTAACACCCATCGATCGATCGCTCGGGTTCAGTAACGCGTAGCCTGCAGTGCAATCTCTTGAGTTCAGTTAGAGCCCAACGCCTCGCTCGGGTTCAGTTAGAGCCAATGCCTCGCACACACGCGCGTACGTGTACGAGGGAAACGTGCATCGCTCGGCCCCCTACCATGGTTTTTTCCATCATGGACGACCCAAAGAATGTCATGTAACTGCGTCTCCGGCCTGCCTAGGACGAAAAGCCCATTTTCTGTCAAGTTTTTTGTCATAGAAGTAGGAGCCCACCACATCTATGATGATTCCGGGTTTTGTCACAATCATCGTCATAGAAGTGTCATATGTATGACAGAATTTTTTTACGTTCGGCCCAAAATGTAACGGATGTGTCTTTTTTTTGTAGTGGTTGAAGACATTGCTTGAAACAGGAATGTACAAAAGTCTCAAAGGGCATCAGACACTATGTGATGTCCTCAAAAAGAAGATTCTGAACAGAAACCCTAGGAAAGAGGGTGTTGGGTTCGAGAGGAAAATGAATGTTGATGGTTCTTACTGGAAGCCTGAGAAGTACCCCAAAACCACATGGGTTGCTGCAAAGGGACCTTCAATGGATCCATCCACTTTATCTGGCTTCACTTGTGCTAACCCGATTATCATCGATGAATCCTTTGATGCAAACTATAAACTGTTTAAGAATCAGAAAGCTGAAGTGTTTGCCGGGTATATTGGTACTAATTGCGGGAATGGTCCACCTATGAAGAAGATCTGGGTGCCCAAAAGTTGTCTTGAGAATCTTCTTGTGAATGTCATCATGACAAAACCTGGGAAGAAGACAAACCCCAGACCAAAGGCTTCATATGGTCCAAAGGTTTCATACAGACAGAGGACTCAACAAAGTCACCCTAACGCAAATTTTTTGCAGGGAAACATACTCAGACCCATGAATATGAGCGTGTTTCCTCAAACCGCTATTTTCATAAAACTAAGAACTTTTCTGCTTATTCATATGAGTATTATTCACCTCCTGCAAGGCTATTTGCTAGGGCTCCAAAGCCGACATTCTCAGATGCTGCACTTAGACTCATTGCTTCGAAGCCACCCCTGAAAATGTGGGTGGTTAAGAAAACTTAACTATCTTTTGTAGGGAAAGGTCTCCAGCCGGAAATCAAAGGCATCCGATGCTATTGCTGGGGACCTAAAACATCTTGTGGGGCACAAGATAAAATGCCCAAATGGTCTTACTATATATTTTGTTCCTCAATCACTGGCCTGTCATCCTATCAGTCCTAACATGGATCTAAGCTTTGATAATCCGTTGTTCGTCAAATGTTTATGCTTCACGCATCACAATACACTTGGTGAAGCCAATCCCCCTAACTGCACTGTACGGTATGACTCCAAAGTCTCCAGAATGGATTATGCACAGTGGATGCACTAACCGCATGACTGGTGATCGAATTCTTCTGATGGATTCAACACTACGTCCATCTGACAAGAGTCACATCACATTTGCTGATACTGGTACAAGCATGGTATTGGGTCTAGGTAGAGTTGGAATCTCAAAGGATCAGCACATGGATAAAGTGATGCTTGTTGAATCCCTTGGTTTGAACTTAATGTCTGTGTCAATGCTTTGTGACTTAAACATGATTGTGATATTTGGGAAATATCGTTGCCTTGTGCTAATGGAATCTGACAAATCTCTAGTCTTTGAAGGGTATCGGAAAGATGATCTGTACATGGTAGATTTCTCAGCAGGACCACAGTTGGCCGTATAATCTTCTAGCAAAAGCTTCAGAGTGCTGGCTCTGGCATCGGAGGCTGGGTAATGCGGGCATGAGGAACTTGTACACACTCGCAAAGAAGAAAGACGTCATTGGCATCAAGGGTGTCAAGTTCAAGAAGGATCATCTGTGCGGTGCCTGCGAAGATGGAAAGATGACAAGGGTCAAGCATCCCTCGAAGACAATCATGACTACATCTCAACCCTTTGAGCTGCTTCACATGGATCTCTTTGGCCCTACTCACTACTCTACTCTCACTACCACTTCTTGCCTCTATGGCTTTGTCATTGTTGATGATTAATCAAGATATACATGGGTGCATATAATCTTGTACAAGAATGAAGTGCAGGATGTCTTCAGACGCTTCGCTAATCATGCCATGACAAACTATGGCGTCAAGATCAAGCACATCAAAACTAACAACAGCAGAGAGTTCAAGAACACCAGCCTCGATATTTACCTTGATACATTAGGCATCACTCATGAGTTCTCTGCTCCATACACACCTCAGCAGAATGGCATCGTGGAGCGCAATAACAGAACCCTTATCGAGATGGCTCGGATGATGCTTGATGAGTACAAGACTCCAAGAAAGTTCTGGCCTGAAGCCATTGATACTGCATGCCATGTCATCAACCATGTTTGTCATCACAAGCTTCTGAAGAAGACATCCTATGAGCTCCTAACTAGTAAGAAGCCAAATGTCAGTTACTTCAGAGTATTTGGTGCTTGGTGCTGGATCAAGGATCCACATTACACTTCAAAATTTGCACCGAAAGCACATGCAGGTTTTATGCTTGGTTATGGAAAGGATTCGCACTCCTATAGAGTCCTCAACCTCTTTCACTACAAAGTGGTTGAAGCTGTGGACGCACGATTCGATGAGACTAATGGCTCACAAAGAGAGCACCTACCAAATGTGCTAGATGAAGTCCCACCTAGTGAATCGATCAAGCTTATGGGTACTGGAGAAACCATACATTCAGAAGCTTAGGCTGAAGAAGAACTCATTATTTCTGCGCCTAGTCCACCTGAAGACAATGCTCAGCCTAAAGCTAATACTCAAGATGAACACAATGATCAGCAAGAGAAAAATCTTCGTCCAGTTCATCATTGTGTTGCAAATGAAGTACAGATTGAGAAGATAATTGATAGCATCAATGCACCTATTCCACTCACTCATTCAAGAGCAACACATGTAGAAAATTTCTATGGGCACTTTGCATTCGCCTCAATATCTGAACCCAAGAAAGTTGCTGAAGCCTCCATGGAATCTGAATGGATTCATGCTATGCAAGAAGAGTTTCAACAGTTTGAGCTGAACAATGTGTGGGAATTGGTCAAGCGTCCTGATCCTCACAAGCACCACATCATAGGCACCAAATGGATATATCGCAACAAGCAAGATGAGCATGGTCAAGTTGTCATAAACAAGGCTCGTCTTGTTGCTCAAGGATACACTCAAGTTGAAGGCATTGACTTCAATGAAACATTTGCCTGGTGGCTAGGCTTGAAGCCATTCGCATACTGCTAGCCTATGCCAACCATAACAACATCCTTCTGTACCAAATGGATGTGAAAAGTGCCTTTCTCCACGGCAAGATTGAAGAAGTGTATGTTGCACAGCCACCTGGTTTTGAAGATCCAAAACATCCTGATATGGTATACAAGCTCAACTGTATGGCCTCAAACAAGCTCCTAGAGCTTGGTATGACACTCTCAAAGACTTCCTGAAGAGCAAAGGCTTCAAACTTGGTTCTCTAGATCCTACACTCTTCACGAAGACATATGATGGAGAACTGTTTGTGTGCCAAATCTATGTGGATGACATTATCTTCGGCTGCACTGACAAGAGATGCAATGATGAGTTTGGACACATGATGCAAGAGCAATATCAGATGTCCATGATCGGTGAGCTAAAGTTTCTTCCTTGGTCTTCAAATTCGTCAGCAGAGAAACGACATCTTCATATCTCAAGAAAAATACCTCAAAGATTGCCTGAAGAAGTTTGGAATGCAAGACTGCAAAGGATACACGATGCCAATGCCAACCAAGAGTCATCTGAGTCCCGACGCTAATGGTAAAGAGTTCGATCAAAAGGTATACCACTCCATGATTGGTTCTTTACTCTACTTATGTGCATCTAGGCCAGATATAATGTTAGTATTTGCATGTGTGCCCGATTCCAAGCGGCACCAAAGGAATCGCATCACTTAGCCGTGAAGCGAATTCTTTGATATTTGGCTTACACCCCAACACTAGAATTATGGTATCCAAAGGGATCAGAGTTTGATCTAGTTGGATCCTCATATGCTGATTATGCAGGTGACAAGGTTGATCACAAGTCCACATCAGGCACATGTCACTTTTTGGGACGATCACTTGTCTGTTGGTCTTCAAAGAAGCAGAACTGTGTATCTCTGTCCACTACTGAATCTGAATACATTGCTACTGGATCTTGTTGTGCTCAGCTTCTTTGGATGAAGCAAACTCTCAAGGACTATGGTATCGACCTGAAGCATGTGCCACTCTACCGCGACAATGTGAGCACCATCAAGATTGCCAACAACCCAGTTCAGCACCCGAATACATAGTACATTGAAATTCGTCATCACTTTATCAGAGATCATGTCATGAAGGAAGATATTGACATCATTCACATCAACACTAAAGAGCAATTGGCAGATATTTTCACAAAGCCCTTGGGTGAGAAAAGGTTTTGCAAGTTGCGGTGTGAGCTAAATATCTTAGAATCCTCAAATGTCCTGTGATTGGACACACATCCTAACACTTATGCATGTTGATGACTTAGATGTGCAACACACGAAGTAGCATATATCTTCAATTAATGAAGACATACACTCTAAGTGTGAACACATTAATGCAGAATTTTACTTCGGAGTGCCACAATAATTGTGTGCCGTGTCTGGGTCTAATACTTCCTATATGGTGGGTAACGCCACCTCCAAACTTTTTTTTTGAAGTGTTTCGTTTGGCGTCACATTTGCAAAGTATTCGCATTTGGTTTGTCTTCAACATTGATTTGACTTCATGTTTATCTTCAAACTGTTGGTTTAGTCTTATATATATATATATATATCTATATATATATATATATAGGATAACAACATTCTAATTCTGGGATTAGAATAGTTATTTGGATCACAGCCAGCCCTATAAAGACCCGACTGGATGTTCCTGAACTCCCCGAAGGCCCGAACCGGCAGGAAGAAAGAAAAGGAGAACACCACCCCCAATCCACGAACCACACCCAATCCCGCATCTCTCACTCTCTCCTGATCCCCCCATGGCGCCGCCTTCGCTGCCTGCCCAGGATCCCGTCGCACCGCCGACGCTGCCTACCCAGGGTGCCCCCCCTGGCGCCTCCTCCTGCGCACCGCCGCCACCACGTACTCCGGCGCGACGCCGCCCGACGGGCGCTTGCACACTCCACGGAACGCGCGACAGCATCTTGCGTCCGCCGTCTCTTTCTTCACCGGCTCTGCGGTGGAGTGAGCGCTGCCGTGGCCTCAGGCGTGGCTTCCTGGTACTTGGAGAGGATGTCGAGCAGCAACATCTTGTCAGCATCATTGTTGTTGACCGGGAGCAGTGGCGGCGTGGCCGGGGCTCGATGGTGCCAGGTCGCCGAGTCGGCGGAGTCTGTGGAGGAGCCCGGCGAGGCGAGGGCGAGTGCTGCTGCAGCAGCAGCTGCTCGGTGGTGTGTGGTCATGGCGCGGTGGGTCAGAAAATTAATGATGCCTTGGTGAGCCGCGCCTCCTTCGGTGCACCGCCGCCACCACCTACTCCGGCGCGACGCTGCCCCCACCTCCTCCCAACTCCATCGCCTCCTCCGGCGTGCCGACGCACAGCCCCTCCCGACGGGCCCCACCGCCGCAGCACATGGGGCGTTCCGGCCGCTGCGGGCGCCGCCTCCATCCCACCTTCTCCTAGGCGCGCCACCACCGCTCCCGTCTCCGGCGACCCATCCCGCATCGGGATCTGGAGCGGTTCACCCCTCGGGGCTTGGGAAGTTCATCGCAGCCGGTAAGTTCCGTCGAAAAGGGGTGATCTGCAACTTCCTCTCCTTCCTCACCGTCATCACCTGTCGTTGCTTCGACGCCACCTGCTGGCCCATCTCAGGCCGGCGTCCCCGCGCCCAGCCGGAGCTTGCCTGCCTCGGAGATGATCTGCAGGACTAGAGCACTATCCTGAAGAGATTGTAATTGTCGCACGTTTAGGAAGCCCTTGGCTCAAGCATCAAAGAGAAAACTAGTTGTTTGAGTAGCGGTGGAGGAATATGTGCATCGATGCATGATTTGAGGCAAGAACTTTCTTTATTACTTTGATATTCAAAGCCGGGCACTGACGGATTACCAATTTACTTCTCTGAACTTATCAAAAAAACTGCTACAGGTCCACTGATGTATCGCTACAGCTCCTGACGGTCGACGGTGTCGTTGCGGTGCGTTTGGCTTCGCAATGCCCCGCGCTGCCACCACCTCCAGTCACTTAAATTCAGTTCAACCTGCCCAGCCATACCAACTCGATTCTTTGTGTTTTGAAGAACAAAACAGAGTTGGCTGAAAATTTGCAGCAGTTCAATGAATCTCACAGTGGAAGGAATCATGTGGGAAAAAGTTGCTTTCACCCACTCCGGTGCTGCAGCAAATTCGGTTGATTGTGTGTCATCACGATTTTGTTTATCTATCATGTGGTGCTACTTCTCTCTCTCTCTCTATCGCTCTCTCTAATTGATTCTAATCCACAGCCGACAGTGCCCCCAAACATCTGCGGATAGAGCTCTTGCGATGCATTGCCGAAGTTCTAAATAAAAATGGAGAGAAGTCTAGTGAAGAAGTTAAAATGACAAAAAAAACATCACTTGATGACTACTGAGTTAACTGACGAAAGGAGGAATGCGTGAGGCATATGGCTTTCATTAGTTTGTACTCCCTCCGTTCCTAAATATTTGTCCTTCTAGAGATTTCAACAAATGACTACATACGAAGCAAAATGAGTGAATCTACACTCTAAGATATGTCTATATACATCCGTATGTGGTAGTCCATTTGAAATCTCTAAAAAGACAAATATTTAGGAACGGAGGTAGTATATCTCTACATATTTTATCAGTGAACGACTCCCTGTTTTATTATTGAACATTAAAAATGTAACTAGTTCCAACACTTAAAAGTTCTTTTTAAGTTGGTGTGAACTTAAAAGACATTTTGCTGTGGCATGTCATGTGTTAGAAAACAAAAATCACCAGCTCAGATTTTAGTGAAAAAAGAAACAATAGAAGTTCATATATTGATCCTGAGTGAGTTCAAACTATGTGTGCGTGTGCAAACTTTGACGCCCTTCATCTGTTTAATGAAAAATTCCAACGAAGAGCTCGAAAGAATTTCTCGTTTGTTAAAAAAAACAAAGCTAAGCTAAGGCACTACTTTCTCGTATGTGAATGAGATGTTATCTAAAAAAGGATATACAAGAAATTGCTCGTGTTTCTTTTAAAAAATTTTGGATTTTTTTCGTTTCTAAAAATAACCTAATTTTTTAAAAGTTAGATTTTCCTCGTTTCTAAAAAATAAGAGAGAATGCCAACTCAAAATAAACAGAGAGTCCAATTTTTTTTATAAAAAATAGATTTTCAGAAAAAATTAGAAAATTTGAAACAACCGAGAAGGTCAATAAAATGTAGATGTTCAAATTGGACAACCCTAGAAGTTCAATTTCAAATAACCGAGAAGATAAAAAAAATAAAAGTTCAAATTTAAAAACCTAGAAAATTGTTTTCTTATGTAAAACCATATTTTTCTAAGAAGTTCAAAATAAAAAAGAGAGAAGTTCGAAGGTAAAAAAATTGGATAACCCTAGATGTTTTATCGATACTAAATAATAAAATTAAGAAGTTCAAATAAAGAAAGGAAAACTAAAAAAAGTTTTAAAAGAATTTTCTCATTTTTTCAACCGAAACACGGAGAAGTTCAAATTGATAACTGTAGGAAGTTCACGTATTGCATGCTGTGCATTTCGTATGAGAAAAAAAGAATAAAAAATGCAAAGTTTAAAATTTGTTGCTAGAAGTTTATGTGCTCTTCCCTCGGAAGTTAAAAAATTCTTGTTATTAAAGAAAACTCAGATTTTCCTCGTTATTAAAAAATGGAAACAAGAGGTTCAAAAATTAAAAAACTAGAAGTTCAACTTCTAATAATAGAGCACTTCAAAATTTTGTAAAAAATAATTAAGAAATAAAATCAGGAAGTCCATATTAAAAACATAGAGAAGTTCGATGGTTATAGAAAACTCAGATTTTCCTTGATATTAAAGAATGGAAACAAAAAGTTCAAAATTAAATAACAAGAAGTTCAACTTTTAATAATAGAGCGCTTCAAAATTTCGTAAAAAAATATTAAGAAATAAAACCAGCAAGTCCATATTAAAAACATGGAGAAGTTCGATGATTATAGAAAACTCAGATTTTCCTCGTTATTAAAGAATGGAAATAAGAAGTTCAAAAAATAACAAGAAGTTCAAATATTAAAAATAGAGCACTTCAAAATTCATAAAAAAAGATTAAGAAAATCAGATTAAAATTCATCAAAAAAATTCAAATATTTTCACGTAACCGAGAGAAGATCAGGTTGATAACTGCTAGAAGTTCATGTAATACACGGTGTGCATTTTGTATTAAAAAGGATAAAAAAGCAAAGACTAAAAGTTTTGTTGTTATAAGTTCAAGTCCTTCGCCGGAGAAAGTTAAAAAAAATATTGTGACACAGATTTGTACAAAAGGAATATCATTTGTGTAACACTGACGAATGGATGAGAAAATTACAAACAAAAATACGTCACAGAAGTTCAACTGAAAACATCAGGAAGTTCAACTACTACATTGAATGAATTTCAGATGAAAAACTTTTAAAATTCTCATGGGCATGAAAAAATGATCAACACGAGAAAGTTGCGTGTTCACAGCAGCTTTCCACCAGTATATCACTTGCTCAATTCCGGTGAGTGAACGAAGAGCTACGAGCAAAAAAAGCACATAATAAACAGAGTGAAGTTCAAGCAGAACTGCCACAGAAGTTCAAGTACGCCACACGATGCATTTTCAAAGAATCTGTTTTGCGATAGAGGCAGAACGAATGATCTCGCTGTTTTTGAAATTACTTGAAAACGGCTTGGAATCCGAGAAAGCATCAACATGAATTTTTTTTGCATTTTCCGTAACTTTTCAAGGGTATATTATTCGCCCCAATCCGACAAGGTTTATAGAAATTATGGCAAAAATACGTTTTTAGCCATTTTAAAAACTGACATAAAACTGTATGGAATTGGAAGAAACAATACATATAAAAAAGTTTCGCATTGACTCAAGCTTTCCAACGCCATATCATTTGCTGCATTCGGACGTACAGCTAAAAAATTAGATCAAAATACGAACTCGGTGGAACTTGTACTATTTTCTAAATTACTCTTAAACAGTTCAAAATTAGGAAAAACCTTCAACTTGAAAAAGTAGCGCATTTTTATAAGCTTTTCATGCTGTATTACTTGCCTCAATTGAATTAACCGTTTAGAAATGGCATAAAAAATTCGAACTTGATTTTTCGGTTTGCAAAATTTTATGTTTTTTCAAATTACTCTTTAACCATAGGGAATTAGAGAAAACTTTCAACATGTGGAAGGAGCGGTTTTCCAGCAGCTTTCCAATGCCATATTATTTGCCTCATTTCGATAAACGGTTTAGAAATCTGATCGAAAATATGATTCACGTTTTTTGTGTGAAGGAAAAATGGTTTGCAAAACTGCACTTAAAGCACTTACATTTTGACCAAAATTTAAGTTGGGTCATGATACTGGTGTCCATAGCTTTCCAACGGTATATCGCAAGCCCCATTTGGGTAATGTTGGTGGAAGTTCAACCTAGTTCAGAGGGAAGTTCAGGTCAAACAACTCGGGCAGTAAAATTGCAACAATGGCACGTTTCATCACGACACGAGAGCAAATCCGCCAATGAGCGAGATTCATATTTAAAATGGGCATTTAGTTGCTAGAAATAGTTTGCAGATTACACTTACATCACATAGAACATGACTAACCAGAAAAATTTGCGCGGGGAGACACAGTTGCGAAGATAGCCTGAAGGTCGGGTTCATACAAAGGGAAGTGCAGGCGTATAACTTAGAAAGTTCTGGTTGTGATCAGAATATTATTCTGATCCCGTGATCAGAATAGTGTTTATGTATATATATATATCTGTGTGTGTATGTGTGTGTGTGTGTGTGTGGGTAATCTGAAAGATATCAGTCTTTGGCTTCATCCCCCACGCATACAATGCGGCAGTGTTTGTGAAAAAATGTGCATGATCACTCTTTGTCCAATGTCTTGGTCCGGCAAGGAGGCGATCGCACGTCGAACTAGGCAACCGGACAATATAGCTGTAACACTTTCGCTTAGCCGTGGGATTTTAACGTTGAGGCTACTATGTAGCCCCTGGTACCTTTGCATGCATCCGAATACGGGCGCGTATGTACCTAGCTGGGAAATGGCCCTTCGTTAATGCGGAGGAATCCTAGAGATTCCGGTGAGTCATCCAGTGGTTGACCAGTCTCTCGTTGTATCATCACGGTCAGTTTTCGGCTTTCTCTACTGAGGTGCTCGTCCGGAATAACCAGGGCACAATCGCAGTAGTTCTCCTTTGGCCACCTTAGCCGGTTATGACGGAACGTAAGGCGGCAAACCCAAGAGCCGGGCAAACCCAACATTTGACCAAAGAGATGATTCAGAGCTGATGCATATAAGGGCAACCTCGTGACGCCGAACACTCCCTAAGGTGTTCGGACTTTATAACGGATGATGAGTTCAAGAATGCCCATTCATTATAAACCCTGTATTTCTAGGTACTTGCGTTAATCTGTTGTGGCGAAATGCCAAAAACGGCAGTATCCTCTGTGGGTATGGAACCCATGGGATGATGAAACAACAAGAGGCAATAGAAAAGGTTTACGCAGGGGCTTAATCTAAAACGAAACTTGTTGAACGGGCCCTGCTGCACGTCTGTGCCTTTGTCTCCGTTGTGCCGCATCCTGGAAGGGTATCGCGCGAATGTTGTCTGCAGAAAAGGGGAATCTCATAGGAGAGTGCAATGTAAGTATGCAATGGATAGTAGAAAATATAAGATGCTGGCTTGCCAATAAGGTTGAGCAAAAAATGGGGCTATTATTAGCCCCTGGTATCCATTATAGGATTACATATACGGTGCCCTGGTTTAATGTGGGCTGTCGGACTCGTCTAACCGTGTCCATGGTCTTAACGACCCGCTGTATTTTTGTTAGAGGCTGCTTATAGTCCGGCCGCTAGGGCCGTCACGTATTCCTCTATGTGCGAAGAGTGCTCTGTTATTCCGCTAACAGTGATGATGCCACGTGGACCGGGAACCTTAAGTGTAAGGTAGCCATAGTGCGGCAATGCGTTGAAGCGGGCGAAGGCCGTTCTTCCAAGAAATGCTTGATAGCTGCTTCGGAAAGGTGCGATGATGAATGCTAGTTCTTCGCTTCTGGAGTTGCCTGGAGGGCCAAATGTTACCTCCAGTATGACGGAGCCTCTGCTGTAGGCTTCAATGCCTGGTATCACCCCTTCAAAGGTGGTGTGAATCTTGCTGATTCTGGATGAGTCTATCCCCATCCTGCAGACAGTGTCCTCGTATATTAAATTGAGACTGCTGCCACCGTCCATGAGGACATGAGTGAGATGGTATCCGTCGATTATTGGGTCAAGCACCAAGGCATTTGATCCTTCGCGCCGAATACTAGTTCGGCCGTCTAGGCGATCGAATGTGATCGAACAAGACATCCAGTAGTTAGGTGTGGGTACGCTGGGCTCTATGTCGCGTGCGTCCTTATGGGCGCGTTCGTGCTTTCCCAAGGATCATGTTCACTATTTTAACCTGTGGCGGGAATTTTTTTGTCCCCCAGTCTTCGGCTGGCGAGGTTCATCCTCGTCTTCACTTGGTGTTTCCCTTCCCTTGTGTTCGGCATTTAGTTTGCCAGCCTGCTTGAAGACCCAGCACTCTCTGTGCGTGTGGTTCGCAAGTTTGTCGGGGGTGCCATGAATTTGGCATAGTCCGTCCAAAACTCTGTTCAAACCGGACGGTCCCTCTTTACTGCCTTTAGGTTGCTTATTTTGCTGGTTAGGTCGAGAGACTTGGAATCCGGCAATAACCGTTGTGTTGTCTGGGCTCTCTTCCTTGTTTTAGCGTTTGTTTTTATTACGCCGTGGCTTCCCGTTGCCATCCCTTACTTCAAATGTGTTGGGGTCGTTGGTTCCTTTGCGGGTGAGCCAGCTATCTTCTCCCACACAAAAGCGGGTCATAAGGCTTGTTAGGGCTTCTGTTGTCCTTGGCTTTTCTTGGCCGAGGTGTCTGGCGAGCCACTCGTCCCGGATGTTGTGCTTGAATGCCGCTAAGGCTTCGGCATCCGGGCAGTCAACGATTTGATTCTTCTTAGTGAGGAATCTATTCCAAAGCTTGCGGGCGGACTCTCCGAGTTTTTGGATTATGTGACTTAAATCGTCAGCATCCGGAGGCCGGACATAAGTCCCTTGAAAATTGGCCCCAAAAGCATCCTCTAGTTCCTCCCAGCTCCCGATTGAATTTTCGGGGAGGCTTTTCAACCAATGCCGAGCTGGTCCCTTCAGTTTGAGGGGAAGGTATTTGATGGCATGGAGGTCATCTCCACGAGCCATGTGTATGTGAAGGATAAAGTCCTCGATCTAGACCCCTGGGTCTGTCATTCCGTCGTATGCCTCTATGGTTACAGGTTTAAAGATCTGTGGGAATTCATGGTCCAGTACTTCATCGGTAAAGCACAGGGGGTGAGCAGCCCCTCTGTATCTGGACGCGCTGTGGCATGCCGTCGGCTATTGTTGTGTTCGGTGTTTGTTCCAAACTGGTGTTTGGTTGTCATAATTGTTTTGACGACCATAGTCCTTTGTCAGGGTGTCTCTTTTAGATCCGTAGATGGACCTAGCTGCGCCAGCTTCCTTCTCCAGGTGCTCACATAAATCCCGCACGTCTTTGGCAGCTGATTTGTTGCGATTATGAAGTGATACTCCTGGTCTCCTGGTCGTGTTGTTCTTCGGTGGAAGAGCCTCGTCGTCGAATTCTGGCAGTAGCTTGTGTTTTGGGTAGCTCTTTGTATGGCGATCATCGCCGTATCTTTCTTCAGTGTCTAGCACTTTGTTCCATCTACGATTGAGTGTTTCCTGTGCCCTTTTAAGCCGTTTCTTCTGCTTCTTCAGACTTCTCGCAGTGGCCATAAGCTTTCTATGGAGGTTCTTTCGTTCCACGCATTCTTCCGGAATGATGAATGCGTCGTCGTCCGGACTATCTTCTTGTCCTGGGCCGGATTGGTGAACTCGTCCCTCTGGATCATTTTCTTCGGGCGTATGACCCGGACTATGTTCGGCTTGACCTGGTTCGTCCTGCTCCATCGCTGGTTCTGTTTGGTCATTGTTGCCATCGGGGTTGACCGGAGTATCCATTCTTCTGGCGCTCTTGCTGATATTGTTACTGTTGCCGGATTTGGAACGGCGTCTGCGCCGTCACTTTGGTTTTTGCCCAGGGGTATTATCTTCCGGATTGTCACCATCGCCTTCCTTGGGCGTATCCACCATGTATATGTCGTGTGGCGAGGCGTGAATCCGGCACCTCATAGATTCTGAGTCTTCTCCTGCATCGTCGTCCATACCGTCGATGTCTTCAGAGTCTAAGTCTAGCATGTCGGTTAAATCATCAATCGTGGCTATGAAGTGGGTGGTGGGTGGGCAACGAATGTCTTCGTCGCCTGCTTCCCACTCGAGACGGACATAATTCAGCCCGAGATTCTCTGTCAAAGAGAGGGTTTTGAATGAGTTTAGTATGTCGCCGAAGGGCGAGTGGTGAAAGATGTCCGCCGCGGTGAACTCCATCACCGGAGCCCAACCAGGATCAGTGGGCCCGGGGACGCACGGACTGGAGCCTACAACCGGACACAAGTCCAGGGGCCCGGGGTCACTGGCTTCCTCAGAAGTGAGGCCTGTGTTCTGCTCCATCGCCGATGAGGGTACGGCCTGTGGGGAGGGATCCAGCCCTCCGCCTTTAGGGAACGCAACCTGTCCCGAATTTAGGTCTGGGGCTTCTGCCAGGATGATATCCCAAGAAACGTCTGACAGCAAGTCTAAGCCATGCTCGTCGTGACTGTTCGGCGCTTCTGGCGCCGGCCCGAATACGCCGAAGATCAAGTCTCCTCGGGTATCCGCCGTGTGGTTCAGGTTTCCGAACCCGATTTGAATGCCAGGGGCATAGCTATCGATCTGCTCCAAGTGGCCAAGCGAATTGGCCCGCAGCGCGAAGCCGCCGAACACGAAGATCTGTCCGGGGAGGAACGTCTCACCCTGGGCAGCGTCGTTAATGATGATCGAAGGAGCCATCGAGCCTGACGGTGACGTCACAGAGGAACTCTCAATGAAAGCACCAATGACGGTGTCAAAAACCGACGGATCTCGATTAGGGGGTCCCGATCTGTGCGTCAAGGCTGATGGTAACAAGAAGTAAGGGAGACAGTTATTTACCCAGGTTCGGGCCCTCTCGATGGAGGTAAAACCCTACTTCCTGCTTGATTAATATTGATGATATGGGTAGTACAAGAGTAGATCTACCACGAGATCGTAGAGGCTAAACCCTAGGAGCTAGCCTATGATGGTATGAATGTAATTGTGATCGGCCTTCTAAGGACCAACCTCTCCAGTTTATATAGACACCGGAGAGGGCTAGGGTTTACATGGAGTCGGTTACAAGGAAGGAAATATAATATCCGGATCGCCAAGCTTGCCTTCCATGCCAAGGAAAGTCCCATCCAGACACGGGCCGAAGTCTTGAGTCTTGTATCTTCACGCTTCAATAGTCCGGACGTTGTACACAGTCTGGCTGTCCGGATATCCCCTAATCCAGGACTCCCTCACCCATGCCATCTGCCTTAACCCTACAGGCATTCTGACTAGGAAGCATCCTAGCTCGCATGTTCGTCACCAAGGTACTCTTCATTATATATTGTTCTTTCATGCCTGGCCAATAAAATAGCCAGTGCACGCCAATGAGTACTTTGAATGTACTCGCAAGCAACCCACGATCGGAACAGGGCACAATGATGCAATGATATAGCACTAAGTAGGTATTTTGCAGAAAGCTAGTTTTGAGTGCGATGACATGATCTATCAACTTGTAAAGTATGCATCATGAGAGTACATACATCCGTATGAACAAGTTACAGATATCAACATAGGCGGAGTTGGACACCAATCCAACTTGATCATCGTGTCAAACCTTCTGACTTAACCCCAATAGTTTTGTCAACACACACACACGGTTTGTAAAACTCTGGACGTAGTTTAAGCAGCACCACCCAACTGTCCTTGACCGTGGACACGGCTATTCGAATAGTTTTACACTCTGCAGGGGTTGCACACTTTACCCACAAGATCCGGGGAACTTCCGTGTCATCCACGACCCGCGGTACCTCAAGTACCCGGGGTAAGCACCCGATCACTATCTTTCCCTAGACGACACTAACAAGGAGTCCACTCGTTGTTCCGTATCCTCATGATGTACATCATACGAGACTCACTTGAGATCGTAACATCCGGGAGGGGATGCAATGGTGTATCTGGTGCCCTGTAAAAACAGTCATGGCCGCCCTAACTGGCACGACCCCATCCCGAGAGAGAGCACCAACTCTCCCCCGTCACTAGTAATGCGGGCTCCAAGCTAGTATCGACCTAGGTAATGAATAACGCCCTTTCCCATACAAGGGTAGAGTGGTTGCACATGTAAGGTTGGGACAGTCGACAAATCTTCAATCTAATCCGTTTTCGAAAATGACACAGACTTGCCTCGGTACACCACTTCGTCATCAAGTGGTTACCCATCTCATCATCTCCCTCGGGCATAAGTGGCACCAGACGGGGGTTTTGAAAAGTCTTTTGAAAATACTTTGTCTCCTTCACCGTTCATATACCCGTCCCTTTTTGCGTAGCATCTACTTTAGCATCTTACCTACTCCCACCGGCATAACCCTCATTAGAAGGTAGGGTCATGCACAATGCAAGTATCATTGAGGAAGTAACGGTGGCAAACCACCCCATGTGGTCACCACAGTATCATGTCTCCGATGCAAGCAATAAAAGTGCTATATGACATGCATAAAATGGGTTTCATAGACATGGTCAAAGGGCTACTTGCCTGTCTTAACAAAGTCTTCGAGGTCTTCAAATATCTCTGGTCCAACTCCGAGCATTTCATCTACTTCATCAACTATCGTCAAAAACAACCATAATAAGCAACATGACCAGGCAAAAATAATAGTGCTCTAAAAAATGTGAGTTGGACTTTTCTAGGATGCCTCTGGTCATATGAGGAATGACCAAGGTGATTTCATTGGAAGTGGATCAATGGATATTTGTAAACATTTCGATATGATGCAACAAGGGATTTAATGGATCTACAAGTTGTCTACAGAATGCCTTTTTATAAAAAAGAGTAAAATTACCCATTAAATCAGGCATGATTTTAGAAACATTTAGAAATTGGTTTCACTGGATTTTGAGTTGAAATGAATATAATATGGATTTTTGAAGTGGACTTATGTGGATAAATGACCTTTTTTAAGTGTCCAGTGTAAACCAAGAACAACAAAAATGTCCACCGTGAGCCATTAATTAGGACTAGATTTATGGAGTTAGTAGAAATTTGATTCATCAAATTTGGACACTATTTGAATTCTCTAGAGAGTTTTGAAGCTATCTGGAAAAGAAAAAGGAAAGGAAAAAGTGAGTTACCCTTATCCAGCGCACTGGGCGCAGTTTAGCAGTGGGCCGGCCCAGTGGCTCAGCCGCGCGGGTGAGGAGGGGTGACGTTGAAGGCACATTTCTCCCTGCCCGTCGCCACTTAAACGGCGGGCCCCAGCCGCTGGGTCGCTGACGCGCGGGGCCCAGCAGTTAGGCCATCGCCTACCTCCCGCTCGAAAAAGAGCAGAGGCAGGAGAGGGGAGGCCGAGTGGGCGCCTGTGCTCTCCCGGGCAGCACGGGCCACCTCCGGCGGCGCCCGGCACACCGGAGGATTCAGCGCGACGAGGCGCACCTGTCCATGTGCTGCACGCACGCGCCCATGCTCGGAGTTGAGCATGGCTTCGGGTCCAGCGGCGGCGGGCTTGGTGGCGGCGCCCGCTTTGGCTGCGGAGGAGGGGTCCTAGGGTGTTGGGGAGGTTCGTGGAGGCTTGGGGGGTGCCACGGACCGGTCCAGAGGAGGAAGGGAGGCAGGGGCGGCTCGAATTTGAGCAGGGGTCCGAGGCGGCAATGGCGGCAGAGGAGGAGGGAGAAGGCACGGGAGGAGGAGTGGGTTGGTCCGGGGGTGCACGGGAGGGACACAGAGCAGTTGGATACAAGAGAAGGCTCGGGGGTGGCCTTATACGGGCGCGGCAGGGAGGTGCCGTAGGCGGGGCGCACGGCCACGGCCCGTGGCGTTGCCAGAGACCAAAAGGGCGTTCTGGTGCGTTCCTGGGGTGCTCGTGGTCGTGGTCCAGGCCGAGAGGATAGGAGAGAGGGAGCAGGGTGAGCTCCAGGAGGGCCCGAGCTCGTGAGCCCACTAGCCGAGCTGGGCGGCATCGGGCGAGCGCAGCAGGGTGAGAAGGAGAGAGGGGAAGGAGGGGGCCAACTAGCTAACGTGCCATGGACGTTGAGGCGACCTCGGGATACATAGACCCGGCGCCCAAGGTCGTCGAGTGCCTCGGAATGGGCAAGCTACATTGCGGGAGTGCACTGTAGCGTGCTCCAAAGCGCGTCCATGGCATGCCATGGCATTTTAATAGTGCCATGGGCATGTCTTATAGTGTCTGGGGGTTTTGGGGTAGAGTAAACAAGGTAGGAGTGCCATTGGATGCCCTAGAGAGCCACTAGATGAGAGGGGAGGTGGAGAGAGAGGTGAACAGTGGCTGTCCAGAGGGGGAAAATAGGGTTTTACCCGATCAATCATGGAGGTTTGGAAGAGGGGGAGCTACTGGAGGTTGCTGGTGATCAGGTTCAGCTGTGGTAAAAACTTGGGCTCATGGAGATTTGTGGAAGAAGTCAAAATGATGATTTTGGAAAAATGGCAGAAGGTGTTTGTTGTTGGTTTGGGCAAGAAAATTAATTCCACTTGCCATGAGAATTAACAGGATGGAATGGCACTTAGAAATAGTGTGTTCTACCAAATTTAAGCTCATTTGGCCAAAGTTGACAGTGCAACTTTTTTAAACCCTAGAAATCAACAGAAATGGGTTTTCCAAGATCTAGTCATGCAAAACCATTCTCCTTGATGCACCACTTGGTGTAGTTTCATCATTTGGGGACTTGAACATGTCCACAAAACTTCAGATCAAAAGTACACACTTGGCAATGTAGAGTTGTTCAAATTTGGTTCTGGACACGAAGGGTTTTGGGGCACTTTGATCAATATAACATTTTCTCCAACTTGTGCCATTTGGTCTAGATGAATAATTAGACCATTTGAGCATGTTCACAAGGTTTGAGAACATTTGGACATGTTTGGCAGTGTAAAGTTGCTCAATCTTCAAAATGGACAAAAATGGTTTTGAGGGGATTTCATGGGGTTATACTATTCTCCATGACATGATACTTATCAAGATCATCAAACATGTCATATGTGACATGCTAGAATTTTCTTGGAATTTTTGTAGAATATTTCCTTTGTTAATATTTCAAAAGCTTGAAATATCCAAAAAGGGTTTTTGAGGGATTTAACCAAGATTTTGTACATGACCATGTGTTGAAACTCTTATATGTGGACAATATATGTCCACTGAGTTCCCTAGGTTTTACCAAATATTTTTAAAGCATAAAAATAATTTTAACCTATTAAAGACCATTTATGGACTAAAGAAAAAGCCTTCAAATAAAATAGGTAAATAACTTTTAAAATTATATTTTTATGGTTTCTGGGTATCCTATATCTAATAGGAGTCAAATATATTTTTGGAAAGATTTTCACTGCCCTTAATTAAGTACTTGCAGTGCAAACCTCAATTTAGGGGTTTTTGGAAAACTGATTTAAAAAAAACTATTTCGACAAATTATTTTTGTAAGAAATTATTTTTATGTCCTATACACATGGCATGATCATTGGTTCAATAATTTGGAGCAAGGAGATGAAGTATAGGAGTTGGAGGATTTATTTGATTTTTAGAGCACTTGCAAATAGCAGACAAAAACCAATCAAGGCAAGGTCCAAAATACTCAAAAGTTTTTGTCAAACCACATTTTATCATGATTTTTAGCTTAAGTGTAGTGGCATGAAAATCAGGGTGTGACAGACCTACCCCCCTTACAAGAATCTCATCCCCGAGATTCCCAAACTAGGCGCAGAAAGGGATACAGAAACTTGGATCTGGTGTAGTCTTCAAGTCCTCATGTTGCTTCTGCTTCTGTGTAGAGCTCCATTGACCTTGAAGTACTTGATGGTGTGGCTTCATGTATGAAGCTCCTCTTGATCCAGATTGCTAATGGGTAGCTCGCGGTAGGTTAGATTGGGCTAGGGGTCGATGGCTCAGTGGTTAATGCCCTCGTAGAGATCGGGCCAGGTAGGAAGTTGGAAACACTTCCGGGGTTGTGATGCATGGAAAGCATTGTGCACATCAGGTAACTCAGGTGGCAACTCCAGCTGGTAACTGTCTTCTCTTCGTCTCGTAGTTATCTCAGAGGGGGTTGTTAAATCTTGGAGTGATCTCGAAGGGGTCGATGAATCTTGGTGTGGGTCTCCTTGTCATGGAAAGGCTTGGTTCCTTAGTGAGGAGTGGCTTGCAGATACACATGGTCTTTGACGCGGAAGTATACTTCTTGAAGATGGTGGTTGGTGTAGTTCTTCCTCCTAGACATGACCATCTTTAGATGTTCCTTGACCAGCTCAACGATTCTTCTTCCGTCTTCGGGTAGACAAGTATTTCATCAAAGAAAGATGACAACTAACTTGTCCAAGCACTCCATGAAGTCTATGGGGTACGTAAAGTGGGCTGAGGTATTGGTCATGGTCACGGTTGAGCATTGGGCAAGGTCTTATCGCTCTAGAGCCAAAGCCCAATGTCAGGATTCGACCATGTTATGGCTTGGTAGGGCGTAAGGGTTTCAAGGATTCTAGTGTGCGAGTGAATGTTTATCAACCCATCCTTGAGCATAGTTTTTGAGATGCCAATTGTGCTATCTAGTCCTTTAAACAAATCACCTCATATCACTGATAGTATCATTTTGTATACGTTAACTCCAATCATCACTCATGTGATTCATATCCTCATGACTCTCGAGAGGAGGTCTAACAAAATCATATATGTCTACAATCCCCAAACCCATATGTATGTCTACCCCTAAAAATCCATGGGTAGAACATATAAGCTGCTAAGCTTGAACGTGACAATCCAAGTGCTCAGCCTATTCTTCCAAGGTCTAAGATAAAGCACCTCTATCCTAAGGAAACACGTCGTAAGCCACCCCAAGATCTTGTTTCCTTCCTATGAATCAACTCCAGCAGCCCATTAACTTCCATCAATCACTGCACAATCCATTAATTCTACAAATCCAATGTTTATGGTGTTCCATATGATCTTGTAAAGTCCTTATAATCCCCAAATACTTGAAATGGCTATCTCTACTATAGTCAGTCCACCAATTTCCATTATCATGGTCAAGTAACCTCCAAGGTCAAGTTTATATCAACTCCGACAATTAATCCAATCTCCTAGTTTATTGTCCACCGGGAAACATGGTATCACGATCAAGATAATCAGTCTAATTCCAATTTACTCCAAACCATGTAGACTTACTTAGCATCTATACTCAACTAGGATCACCTATTTAAATCCAAACCTTGTGTCCAACGAGAATTTCCACACTTTCCCCCAAGTCATTATCGTAATATGAACTATCTCCTATCAATATCCCCTGTCTAAGTCAAATCCTTGTACTTCCAAGAATTTCAGCTTGCGATCATAGTTGTCCTATTAAATCCAATTTACTCAGGGGTAATGAAAGCTATGCTACTCTATAATCATGATCCCACCAAGTTCATCTACCAACATGAAAGCCTTATAATCCTCTAAAGAGTGTCAAATAATTCCTCAAGGTCACTGATATAAACTCATCAAGTCATTTGTCCTCTATTCCTATATCCTCCAACTGGTCTTCCCTGTGGCATTGTCAGTTTTGGTGCTATCTTAGGATGATAATGTGCTCGTTCACTATGTCCACTAGTTCCATAATGAACCAGTGCAAGGTTACGAAGGCTTAGCTGGTTCTCTTGTGGGTTAAGCACTTGGTTAGGGATCTGAGATGGGTTATCTCATGAAGTCTCAAAGGGTCTAGGGATGGGTTTCTAATCTTGAGAGGTAAACATAACTCTACTGGGCTGCTCTTGGTTGAGGAGGCTGCAGCAAAAATCTACAGTGCTAGTTGGTCGCCGAAGTAGAGTACTTGGTGTACCTTGTCTTGCCGGTCTTCAGTTGAGGAGAGAGGGATGAGAGGGAGAAGCATCATAGATGGGGGAGGATGCTTAAAACGGGGTTCTATAGTGCAGGTGCAAACAAACAGGTGCCAAAAAGGCCACACACAATTTCATTAAGATAAGATAGGTGATATAGTCGCATACATGATGCCTAAGGCAAAAGTGCAACTTATATCAAAAGACAAACATATAAGAACAAGCAACACTCAACATGGTTTCATTTGAACCATCATATGGACTCGACTGCGCATAGGGGGTACACGACTCATCCTACCCTAGGGGTCCTCGGATTCAGTAGTCGTGCTTGCTTCATCACTTTGAGAGAAAGGCGTTCGGTCTTCAGCTTCTAGGTTCTCCTGGGTGCCAATGGACATGCGACAGTCGGCTGCTTGTTGGGACACATCCTACTAATATGCCCGAGTTCACCACACCCGTGACATGTGACGAAAGCAAAAGGGTTGCTTTTCAGTCTTGGGTATTGTCGTCGGGGGCCTGACGATGATCCTCTATGATGTGGATATGGAAATCCATTCCTATGGCTTTTGCGTGGGGTTTGGTTGTGAGCTTTCCGAAGTTCCTTGAGTTGCTGCTCCTGATTAAAAATGTGGGCTTCTAGGGCAGTGATTTGCTGTTCTTGCTCGACCACCTTCTTCTTCTTGAGGCAGTGGAGGTGCAGAAGTGAAGGGAGATCCTGGCGAGCCTTGAGAAATGCTTCGGTAAGGTGGCATAGAAGGTAGTCTCCTGCGTTGACGAAACGGATCTGGTACTTGAGGGTTGGATTCTCGTCTTCTGGGGAAATCATCACTTGACTCGGACCTCCAAATCCGCTCTTGCCAGGCAGGTAGCGGGTGGCATGTTCTTCTTTCATTTCTGGAAGGAGGTCTCGAAGACGGAGGAGTGCTTCGTATGCCACTTGCTAAATGGCTAGGTCTCTTGTTGGCATCGGTGGTCCAACGAAGAACCACCCCTGAGGTGAGTGATGAAGTCATGTACCTAAGGTAGGGTCATCGAACTGTCCAAGGTACCCTCCCAAAGGACATCTTTAGAAGAAGCTGCCTTCTAGTCGACCAAGAGGGATTCCACTCGACGGACTCGAAGACAGTCGACCATGAAGACTCACTCGACCACCAGGAGGTCAAGAGCCACTCTGTAACCAAACAGTCTGTACTTAAGTAGTCTTTATGGCCATGATGACACTTTATGTAGGACGTTACCAGTAACGCCCATCTTTTATGTACTTTAAACCCTGCATAACTAAGGGCCGGAGGGGTCTGGCAGACACTATATAAGCCACCCCCCTCCTTAGTGTAAAGGGTTCGCACCTCTGTAACTTACACACACATAATCCAGTCGACCGCCTCCGGGCTCCGAGATGTAGGGCTGTTACTTCCTCCGAGAAGGGCCTGAACTCGTAAACCCCTTGTCTGTACAACTGCTCCATAGCTAGGATCTTGCCTCTCCATACCTACCCCCATTCTACTATCAGACTTAGAACCACGACAGTTGGCGCCCACCGTGGGGCAGGTGTCTTAGCGATTTTTGGAGAAGTTGCGATTGTTCCCATTGCCTTCGTCATGGTTTCTGGCGGAGTTCTAGTCGAGGGCCGCGAGATCCGTCTTGGCGCGCTCACTTTCATCACTGACGACTCCACTTGGCTCCAGGAGGCTCCACTCGACATCGACGCGCTCTCCGTCCGCGGTGCGACGCATTTTCGAGCGTGTGTCCGCGGCGTCCTGCTGCGGCAACCGTCGACTCCATATCAGTCAACTCCTGTGTCGTCCTTCCTCCCTGTCTCCCACCAGCCCAAGCGCTCTGGTCGGTCGAGGCTTCAGCGGTGGGTGAGACACGCAGTGGCTCACCAATCGGCCACCACCCAAGTCGCGGCAATCGAGCCCGACGAATCTCTCTACGGCCTGTTTGATCTGTCGACTGGCTCCGTAGAGACTGCATCCGAGTGCGATAGCAGTGTTCTGGCGGCGGAGGCTCTGATGGTCAACGGGCCTCGTAGCCCTCCTGGCTTCCCCCGCACCGACGGGATAGACGGTGGAGGTGACCCCGCGCAGGCCCATGAGGAATATCAGCCCGAGCCGCTCACTTCCCTGCAGAGGGAAGATCTTCGTCGCCGGAACATGGATGCCCTGCATACTCCCATCGCAGGAGAAACTCCTGAGGCTCGCTGTCACGACCGGTTTTCCAACAAAAATATTTATTGAGAAACCAATCTTTTGAGTCCAGTATGAGAGAAATCCTCATCACTGGTAGACAATTTCTTGATACAATAAGCCAGTAGCATAAAATATCTTACAGGGTTGAACTACGGTTGCTCAACCAAATTATTACAAGCACGCCAATAATTATACAAAATGGCGGACATGACACAGCGGTGTGGAGGCATACTACTGACTCGAGGATATGGCGGTGGTGGAAAAACACAGCAGGGAGAGAAATACAAAACTCTAAGTCTATCACCCCATCGAGCGTCGAGGTGAGGCTCGATGAATTTATTTGGTAGCGGAAGCGGATATAAAACAGTGACCAAATTCAGGGTCGCACGAGGCTGACTGGGACTCCTCTAGGTGTCGGACTCGCTATCAAACTCTTCATCCATGAGATCGCCTTCGTCAGCATCTAGCCATATCAACAAGCCAGTGAGTACTTTGAAAGTACTCGCAAGACAGTTCGGACGTAAGATATAACAAATGCATGCATGGATGCGTCATGATTAATTCACCAATGTACATTCAAAAATTAGCATAACAAGGTAAGTAAAAGGGAAACGGCGGTAGTCCGCCTGAAATCCCAACAAAAGCATAATTAATTACCGATCGGGTGTCTGAAGCGACGCCTCGAAAGGTGAACAAATAAATATAAGAAAATGGTGCCACAGTCGGGCGTCTCAGCGACACCACATAAAGGGCTTTAAAAGAAATGCCACAGTCGGACATCGGGGCGACATCACAGAAAGGGCTTTAAAAGAAATGCCACAGTCGGACGTCGGGGCGACATCATAGAAAGGGCTTTTTAAAAGAAATGCCACAGTCGGACGTCGGGGC
>NC_041391.1:110746231-110849788 GCF_002162155.2 Triticum dicoccoides | reverse complement strand
ACAGAAAGGGCTTTTAAAAGAAATGCCACAGTCGGACGTCGGGACGACATCACAGAAAAGGGCTTTAAAAGAAATGCCACAGTCGGACGTCGGGGCGACATCACAGAAAGGGCTTTTAAAAGAAATGCCACAGTCGGACATCGGGACGACATCAGAGAAAGGGCTTTAAAAGAAATGCCACAGTCGGACGTCGGGGCGACATCACAGAAATGGCTTTTATTTCACTAGTAAATAATACTCATAATAAACATTTAATTCATAAGAATATATGGGTTAGTCCATCCACAGGAATAATCATTTAACCGGAATTTAGCACTCATGCGAATCACCGGAGTCTCTGTCATCAAAACTGACATTTGATTAGGATAAGATAATATCGATCTAGGACATGGAATAGATGATTTGGAGGAATATATGACTCTGCAGAGTTTGTACAAATTTTTTCCCACAGCCAACGGGTTTCCGTAGTCACGAAGGACTAGTTCCGTTTACGGTATTTCGGAAGAAAACACAACTAACCAGTACACACCCATCCTACCTCTCGATGCTAGGAATCACCCTAGACATCGTCCAAGAAAAACTTTTGAGACGGGGAGATCACAATCTCGAATAGCATGGGATCAAATTTATATACGCGCGCTCTAAGGGGTGCCCCCCTCTCGGTCCCAACCGGAAACACCCATGCCCCCTGACCGGATGACTGGCTTTAATCCAGGGCCATGGAACCATCATCCCGGCCTCTCCTTTTGGTGTGTACCAGGAAAGCGGTTTACAACTTACTAAACCATATTCCTTGCAGAAAACATGTGGTAGTACAGGGAAGGTGGAATGAAAGAAACTGGAATGATGCGAGCTGACATTGAAGTCACGTAGTCTGGCATAAGCCTGGCATGCTACAACACTGCCATCTTACTCACATTCATCCACTTATGGATCATCGATCTCACTTACCTCAACATTGCATAAAATAACGTTCATCAGTATGCTCATCAACATGCCATGAAACTAGCTAAATGCAGAACATGCCAAGACACTCATCATATCAAAAGTTCAAACATGCTTGCCTGGTTCGGAGTAGTCGGAGCCTAGCTCGGTGAAGTTCGCGGCTCCATCACCTCCTTCGGTATCTACGGTATAAAGAAAATGTATGCACTATCGTAAATACCAAGGAGTGCACAGAAAATACTTCAAATAATTTTCAAATAAATCTGATAAAAAAACTAGACAAAATTTTAAAGAGAACAGAAAAAGAATCAATCAAAAATACTTTTCTGTCTAAAAGTTATAAAGGTTTTTGTCCAGGGACTCATCTATAATGAAACAGAAGTTTTCTAGGGGCTAGTTTATAAAAATAGAAAGTGCTTCGGTAGCGACTATGCCAGCCCAGAGGAAAGACGTATTTGCCCGAAGGCGCTTCCAGAAAACGGTTCGATAGCAAGGGCAGAGAGGCTGACGGTGGGGTCCCACTCGTCAGGTTTAAATGTTCAAATGGGGCGGCAGAGTTCGCCGGTGCCCGAGAGCCGCGGTGGTCGCCGGCGGCGATCCACGGCGAGGCAGAGAGATCGGAGGGTACCTCCATGTTCAGGGCACCCTTCCGCATCGGCTGGTGGTGGTGGAGGCGGTCGGCGAGCACCACGTCGACGGCGAGCTTTGCTCCGGCGGACGGCAGCTCGGGTGGTCAAGGGGCTCGTCGGAGAGGGCTGCAAAGGTTAAATTGAAGAGGGGGTTAGGCTCCTGGTAGCTAGAGAGGGTAACGGACGGGGTTTGGGCGCCGGAGATGGCCTCACCGGAGTGAATCGAGGTGGAGGCCGAGGCGGATCGGGGCGGCCGGAGTTGGGGGAGGAGACCTCCTCGGGGTCCCCTTGGTGGCCTGGCGTGGCGTTGGTGCAGAGTGGGGATGAGGCGTGCACGAGGTTGAGCTCGGGGCCCTTTATATAGGCGGCCCGAGGCGGTTGCCGTGAACGGGGTCTCCGGCGAGCGATTACGGCGGCGTAGTGCTCGGTCGGGGGTGATTAGGGAGTCGAGCGCCATCGTGGGAGTCTACTGGGTCCGTTTTCGTGCTAATCGAGCAGGAGATTGGTGCTTAGGAGGGAGTTCGACAGAACGGGGCGGCGCGGGCCCGTCGGCGGCAGGGAGCGCGTCCTGTGCTTGCCGGTCGCGGTGGCGGTGCCACGGGCGTGCGCTGGCGTGCATGAGGCCACGCGGAGAGCCAGGGAGCAATGGGCGGCGCGGAACGGTGTTGAGCCGCCATTCTTGATCCCTGTCGGCTGTAACGGGGTTTCGGCCGCCGCAAGACACGCCGGCGTGGGCGGCCAGGGCGCCACTGACGCCGGGGAGACGCCAAGCGCGCGTGCGGGGGTGCTGGCCAGGGAGATAGAGCCGCGTGCAACGTGCCAAGCGCACTGTGGCCGCGTGACTGAAACTGACGGACGAAAAACGACACTGAAACTGAATCTCTGAATTTGCAAATGAACAGTGCAGCTCAGGTGTTTGACAGAATGCTTTTGGCCTCTGCAGATTTTTCCTTGAGCTGATTTTTGGTGGAGTGGCCTCTCATTGCTCAAGTAGGCTGCCTGAATTTTGGTGGAATTTTTGGGGGAGTGAAGATATGAATTTAATCAAATTTGGCAAATCTGGTCCAAACTTGCAGAGACTGAATTTTGAAAAATTTGAAAAGGGGAGAAGTGGATCAAGATGGTTCTGAGTTGTGGGTACAAAGGACTATCCAGGAGAGTTGGTTTGAGGTCAAAACTCAAATGCAATAGGGTACTTGCTTTGAAAATCACTTAGGCTCCAAATAATTTTCAGAATTGATTTGAGAGGAAAAATAATTAGAATAAAATCCAAAACTTGTTTGGATTAGTTTGGACAGGGAACTTGGGTTGATCACAAGGTGTAGGGGAGGTTTTGGAGAGGTTTTATCACATGGGCAAGAATGCCAAGTCAAGGATGGTTCCAAGATATGAAAATCCCCAAATATTCATAGAGCTTTATTTTAAAAGAAACAATTTAAACTCCCAAAAATAAATTTGGGAGGGAACCAGAGAGAAGGAGTTTTGAAAAAATAAAATCCTTGCCAAAGCAAAAGGAAGTTTTTAAATGGAAGGTTTTTTTTCTGAAAAGAAAATTTTTAAAAGGCCTCTCTTCAAAAACCACAAAGTTTTTGATAAAAACCAAATAAAAATTTTGGAGTGTCACAACACCTACCCCCTTAGGAAAAATCTCGTCCCCGAGATTTCAGCTGATCCTTAAATAGGTGTGGATACTATGTCCGAAGAAAATCCTCGCTTTCCCAAGTTGCTTCACTGTTGGTGTGATTGCTCCACTAGACTTTGAAAAACCTGATGGTCTTTTGTCTGGTCCTCCTTTCAGACTCCTCTAATATTCTTATGGGACGTTCCCGATAAGTGAGGTCTGGCTGCACGTCAATGTTCTCATGGGATACTTGTTTCTCTGGGTTGCTTGCGCACTTCCTTAATTGAGAGACGTGGAACACGTCGTGAATATCGGATAAATCCTCGGGTAAGTCTAGCTGGTAGGCTACAGTGCCTCTTCGTGCCACTATGCAGAATGGTCCAATGAATCTTGGTGCTAATTTTCCTTTAATCTTGAATCGTTGCAATCCTCTCATAGGGGATACTCTCAGGTATACGAACTCACCGGGTTCGAAGTTGACCCTTCGATGTTTCTGATCATAATAACTCTTCTGTCGACTCTGAGCGGTCTTAAGTCGGTCTCTGATTAGCTTGACCTTTTCCTCGGCTTCTCTGAGCATGTCTGGTCCGAATATGCGGCTGTCTCCGGTCTCTCACCAATTTAACGGGGTACGACACCTTCGTTCGTATAAGGCCTCAAATGGTGCCATTTGTAGGCTGGCCTGGTAGCTATTGTTATACGCGAACTCGGCGTATGGCAGGCTTTCTTCCCAACTGGTTCCATATGTGAGGACACATGCTCTCAGCATGTCTTCTAAAATTTGGTTTACGCGTTCAGTCTGTCCATCAGTCTGTGGGTGGTATGCGGTACTGAAGGCTAGTTGGGTCCCCAGAGCCTGTTGTAAATGCTCCCAAAATCTTGAGACGAACTGAGTGCCTCTGTCGGATATTATGGTCTTCGGGACACCGTGCAGACAAACTATGCGGGAAAGATAAATCCTAGCAAGCCTCTGAGTGTTGTAGGTTGTCTTCACCGGAATAAAGTGTGCCACTTTGGTCAACCTGTCAGTGATGACACATATGGCATCATTCCCGTGTCGTGACCGAGGTAGTCCGACAATAAAATCCATACCTATTTCATCCCATTTCCACTCAGGTATTTTGTTCGGTTGTAGTAGTCCGGCTGGTCTCTGATGCTCAGCTTTTATGCGTTGACATGAGTCGCAACATGCAATGAAGGTGGCTATGTCCCTCTTCATACCGTGCCACAAAAATCCTTCCTGAATATCTTTATACTTTTTGGTTCCTCCAGGGTGAATTGAATATGGAGTGGTGTGTGCTTCAGCTAAAATTTGCTGCTTAAGGTCTTCTATGTTTGGCACGCATAGCCTTTCTCCGTACCATAATATTCCTTCATTGTCTATGACGAATTCCGAGGCCTTGCCCACACTCAACTTTCTTTTAATTCCTTCAATGCTGGGATGACCGGGCTGAGCTTCTTTAATTTTCTCCACAAGGTTGGGTTGTATTTCCAAGTCTGATATGGTGCCTTCTGCTACCATTATCAAGTTGAGCTTGGCAAATTCTTGATGGAATTCGGGCCTCAAGCTGTGCAGATAGTTTTTGTCGGAGCGGGGGTTCCGACTCAGGGCATCGGCCACTACATTTGCTTTTCCTGGATGGTAATGGATACCAACATCATAATCCTTTACCAATTCCAACGAGCGTCGTTGCAGTAAATTTAGTTCTGGCTACGTGAAAATATATTTGAGACTTTTGTGATCCGTATATATTTCACATCGATTCCCAAGTAAGAAATGCCTCCATTCCTTGAGTGCATGAATAACTGCTGCCATTTCTAAGTCATGACTGGGATAATTTTCCTCATGCTTGCGAAGTTGCCTTGAAGCGTAGGCAACAACCTTGCCTTCTTGCATCAACACGCATCCGAGACCCTTTCTGGACGCGTCACAATATACTTCAAAATTCTTGTGTATGTCGGGTACAATCAATACCGGTGCTGTTGTTAATTTCCGTTTTAGCTCTTGGAAACTTTTCTCGCAGGCTTCTGTCCATTCAAACTTCTTATCTTTCTTGAGCAACTGTGTCATAGGGTTGGCTATCGTGGAAAATCCTTCAATAAATCTGCGGTAATATCCTGCCAGTCCCAAGAAACTCCGTATGTCCGTTACGTTGGCCGGTGACTTCCAGCCAAGTACGGCCTTGACTTTCTCTGGGTCCACTGTGATACCGTCTTGGGTCAATACGTGGCCTAGAAAGCCTACTTGTCTTAGCCAAAATTCGCACTTGCTGAACTTGGCATACAATTGGTGTTTTCTTAGCTCTCCTAGCAAAATCCCAAGATGTTCTGCGTGCTCTTCTGGTGTCTTGGAGTACACCAGTATATCGTCGATGAATACCATGACGAACTTGTCCATAAACTTCATAAATACTTTGTTCATGAGGTGAACAAAATATGCTGGGGCGTTAGTTAATCCAAATGGCATCACTGTGAACTCGTACAGTCCATATCTGGAGGTGAAGGCTGTCTTGGGGATATCTTCCATTCGTACCTTCAATTGATGGTATCCTGACCTTAAGTCAATTTTTGAGAATACCTTGGCCTGAGCGAGCTGATCAAATAAATCATTTATTCTTGGCATCGGGTATTTGTTTTTCACTGTGACCATGTTAAGTGCTCGATAGTCAATACACAATCTCAGCGTTCCATCCTTCTTTTTGGCAAATAAAATTGGTGATCCCCAAGGTGAGGAGCTGGCTCGAATGTATCCTTTTTCCAGTAATTCCTTTATTTGTTTCTTCAACTCGATCAACTCGGATGGTGCCATTCGGTACGGTTTCTTGTATATGGGGGTGGTTCCTGGTGCGAGCTCAATACTGAACTCTATCTCTCGGTCTGGTGGCATGCCTGGTAGCTCTTCAGGGAATACATCTGGAAATTCACACACTACTGGAACCTTGTTTAGCTCAGAAACATCCACCTTATTTAATCTCGGTTGTCGGGGTATTTTCCCTTCCTTGGCTGATACTCTTATTGTCTTCCCTTGGTGATGTGTGAGAATTACAGTTCTGTTGGAACAGTCGATAAAACCTTTATTGGTGGTTAGCCAATCCATCCCTAGGATGACATCCAGTCCTTTATTTTCCAACACAATAAGATTTGCGTGAAACTCCAATCCTTCGAACTCAATGACTACATTCTGACAGTAATTCTGAGCAACTTGCTGAATCCCAGGGGACTTGATGGTCATGGATTTCTCCAAAGGAAGCATCGAAAAATTATTTTGCAAAGCAAAACTTTTCGAAATGAAAGAGTGAGAAGCTCCAGAATCAAACAAAACCATTGCAGGTATTGTGTTGACAGGAAACGTATCGAGTACGATATCCGGAGCATTTTGTGCCTCCTCTTTGGTTACGTGGTTCAGATGACCCTTCCGGTGGTTATTGTTGGGATTGAAATTGTTTCGCTTGGGCGCGGAATTGTTGCCGCCGTTGTTCGGCTTTGGGGTTGAATTCCTTGGCTTGGGGCACTGTTTGGCATAGTGCCCTTCTTCTCCACAAGCGTAACAAGTAACGCCGGGGTGATAGGTGAATTCTTTGTCCCTTGCATGATAATTCTTGATTGGGCGTGAGACATTGGATGAGGATTTGTGTGTCCCACCCTTTTGAAAATCTGTCCTGCTTCGGTGATTGCGGGCATGATTAGTCTGGTCCCTTTTTCGCTTGCGGATATCTTCCAGACTGCGTCTCTCATTTTCCAGAGTAATGGCTTTGTCCACCAGTGTTTTAAAATCAGGAAAAGTGTGCACGACCAGTTGACACTTAAGTGCGGGTGCCAGACCATCAAGGAATTTCTCCATCTTCTTGCTTTCAGTCATACGCTCTTCATTGGCGTAGCGGGATAATAGGGTAAATTGACTGTTGTAATCTGACACTGTCATATTCTTTTGTTTGAGGTCATCGAATTCTCTCTTCTTGATTCTCATAATGCTCTTAGGAATGTGTGCACCTCGGAAACCTTCTTTGAAATCATTCCAGGTTATGTTATTTTCGTTGGGATGCATGTGCAGAAAATTCTCCCACCATGATGCGGCTGCTCCTGTGAGATAGTGCGGAGCATATAATACCTTCTCGGGGTCTGAACATTTTGCAATAATTAGTTTTCTCTCCATATCTCGAAGCCAGTCCTCGGCTCCAAGAGGATTGTCAGTATGAGAAAATGTTTGAGGACGTGTCTTCTGTAGCTCAGATAACTTGGAATGCTGTTGATACTGCCCATGGTGATTTCCCATGTTGATGACTTGGTTCATCATTTCCCGATGTTGTTGCTGACTCTGCTCATAAAGGCGGCACATTTGTGAAAGTGCCGGTTCACTGCCCTGTTGGCTTGACTGTCCCTGAGTGAACTCGTTGCTGGGTTGTGTATCATAATTCCCCTCTGATGGAGTTGGCATGGAACGAGTCCAAGGACGAGACATTTTTCACTCTGGGGATATATTTTGTAAAACTCATAAGAAAAGCGGAAAGAGTCGCAAAAACAAATCCATAAATGCATAAAGCTGGCAGATATAATTAAATATCCAAGCTTACTTAAGAAAAACAAATCGACTTGCGCACGGAGAAGGACTGCTCATTACATATCTTACTCGCGGGCGGTAATTATACAATACATCACTCAGGATATGCGTACATAATCCTGACATGTTATTTAGGCTAGTGCACTTCTCCAGATCCTACATGATGCGCAAACATGCTACTTCTCACAACCTAGGTACATATCTTACAAAGCGGTACAATACACGGCAGCTAGGCGTACTCAGGCAGAGATGTTGACGACCTCCTTTGCCCTGCCGAGGGTGAGGCGTAGCGAGGTTGGGGACTCGACTTCCTCCTCGCTAATGGGCTCCATACGCGTAGTGTTGCGCAGAGTGGGCGGAGCGGTTGCCAAGGCGGAGCAACACGTACAGGAGTGGGCGCGAAGGGCGGTGCAGTGCGCGCTGGAGTGGGCGCAATGACTTGGTTGAATTCTTCGGTAGAAGGCAGGCGACGAGCAGGCGTAAAAGATGCTGATGACGAGACAAAAGTCAGTGGCAGTGCGGGTGGTAGGAGCTCCCTCCTGTTGGCAGCACAGCCATGAACTGAGTCCATGCGGTTAGCTACGAAGTCGTCCACCAGGTTGTCGAAGGCTGCCTCCAAGGCCCGGAGATACTCAATGAGCATCTCAAAAGCCTCGTCTCGTTCTCCTCTGGGGCAGGAGTATGCATAGTGACAGGTGTAAGGCACATGGCACGGAAGATAACGGTAACGACGAGTCTTCATCACGGGAAGGACATCCCTGAGACAAGCTATCGCCTCGCAGGCTGCCATCTGCGTAGCATGCCTCTCCGTAGGCATGGCTCTCCCCACGAACCGGAAGCGGCGTAACTCACCACGCCCTCCCTTGAACTGCACCGTGGCCTGGTGCATCGTCAGACTGTCGTTGACTCGGTGCTGGTAGAGTGTGAAGACTGGGCGCACAGATGGCCCCATCGCGACCTGAACGATGAAGGAAAGAAGCTTGACGAACCCATCGGGCATGTTGGCGAAGGTCTGAGACTCGCAGCTGTTGTCGGCCATCTACAAAAGTAGGCAAAAATTCTGCATGGTCAGATCATAAATTTATGCTGACTGACAGAAAATGACTACAATTGCAAAAATATAAATTAGCTCTATCATGGTAATAACCAATTAGCGATCACACCTAATGGCTTCCTACAGTCAGCCTGGCTCTGATACCAAGCTTGTCACGACCGGTTTTCCAATAAAAATATGTATTGAGAAACCAATCTTTTGAGTCCAATATGAGAGAAATCCTCCTCACTGGTAGACAATTTCTTGATACAATAAGCCAGTAGCATAAAATATCTTACAGGGTTGAACTACGGTTGCTCAACCAAATTATTACAAGCACGCCAATAATTATACATAATGGCGGACATGACACAGCGGTGTGGAGGCATACTACTGACTCGAGGATATGGCAGTGGTGGAAAAACACAGCGGGGAGAGAAATACAAGACTCTAAGTCTATCACCCCATCGAGCGTCGAGGTGAGGCTCGATGAATTTATTTGGTAGCGGAAGCGGATATAAAACAGTGACCAAATCCAGGGTCGCACGAGACTGACTGGGACTCCTCTAGGTGTCGGACTCGCTATCAAACTCTTCATCCATGAGATCGCCTTCGTCAGCATCTGGCCAAATCAACAAGCTAGTGAGTACTTTGAAAGTACTCCCAAGACAGTTCGGACGTAAGATATAACAAATGCATGCATGGATGCGTCATGATTAATTCACCAATGTACATTCAAAAATTAGCATAACAAGGTAAGTAAAAGGGAAACGGCGGTAGTCCGCCTGAAATCCCAACCAAAACATAATTAATTACCGATCGGGTGTCTGAAGCGACGCCTCGAAAGGTGAACAAATAAATATAAGAAAATGGTGCCACAGTCGGGCGTCTCAGCGACACCACATAAAGGGCTTTAAAAGAAATGCCACAGTTGGACGTCGGGGCGACATCACAGAAAGGGCTTTAAAAGAAATGCCACAGTCGAACGTCGGGGCGACATCACAGAAAGGGCTTTTTAAAAGAAATGCCACAGTCGGACGTCGGGGCGACATCACAGAAAGGGCTTTTAAAAGAAATGCCACAGTCGGACGTCGGGACGACATCACAGAAAAGGGCTTTAAAAGAAATGCCACAGTCGGACGTCAGGGCGACATCACAGAAAGGGCTTTTAAAAGAAATGCCATAGTCGTACGTCGGGACGACATCACAGAAAGGGCTTTAAAAGAAATGCCACAGTTGGACGTCAGGGCGACATCACAGAAAGGGCTTTTATTTCACTAGTAAATAATACTCATAATAAACATTTAATTCATAAGAATATATGGGTTAGTCCATCCACAGGAATAATCATTTAACCAGAATTTAGCACTCATGCGAATCACCGGAGTCTCTGTCATCAAAACTAACATTTGATTAGGATAAGATAATATCGATCTAGGACATGGAATAGATGATTTGGAGGAATATATGACTCTGCAGAGTTTGTACAAAATTTTTCCCACAACCAACGGGTTTCCTTAGTCACGAAGGACTAGTTCCGTTTACGGTATTTCGGAAGAAAACACAACTAACCAGTACACACCCATCCTACCTCTCGATGCTAGGAATCACCCTAGACATCGTCCAAGAAAAACTTTTGAGACGGGGAGATCACAATCTCGAATAGCATGGGATCAAATTTATATACGCGCGCTCTAAGGGGTGCCCCCCTCTCGGTCCCAACCGGAAACACCCATGCCCCCTGACCGGATGACTGGCTTTAATCCAGGGCCATGGAACCATCATCCTGGCCTCTCCTTTTGGTGTGTACCAGGAAAGCGGTTTACAACTTACTAAACCATATTCCTTGCGGAAAACATGTGGTAGTACAGGGAAGGCGGAATGAAAGAAACTGGAATGATACGAGCTGACATTGAAGTCACGTAGTCTGGCATAAGCCTAGCATGCTACAACACTGCCATCTTACCCGTCCTCATGCCAACACATGGCCATTCTTACTCACATTCATCCACTTATGGATCATCGATCTCACTTACCTCAACATTGCATAAAATAACGTTCATCGGTATGCTCGTCAACATGCCATGAAACTAGCTAAATGCAGAACATGCCAAGACACTCATCATATCAAAAGTTCAAACATGCTTTCCTGGTTCGGAGTAGTCGGAGCCTAGCTCGGTGAAGTTCGCGGCTCCGTCACCTCCTTCGGTATCTACGGTATAAAGAAAATATATGCGCTATCGTAAATACCAAGGAGTTCACAGAAAATACTTCAAATAATTTTCAAATAAATCTGATAAAAAACTAGACAAAATTTTAAAGATAACAGAAAAAGAATCAATCAAAAATACTTTTCTGTCTAAAAGTTATAAAGGTTTTTGTCTAGGGACTCATCTGTAATGAAACAGAAGTTTTCTAGGGGCTAGTTTATAAAAACAGAAAGTGCTTCAGTAGCGACTACGCCAGCCCAGAGGAAAGACGTATTTGCCCGAAGGCGCTTCCAGAAAACGGTTCGATAGCAAGGGCAGAGAGGCTGACGGTGGGGTCCCACTCGTCAGGTTTAAATGTTCAAACGGGGCGGCAGAGTTCGCCGGTGCCCGAGAGCCGCGGTGGTCGCCGGCGGCGATCCACGGCGAGGCAGAGAGATCGGAGGGTACCTCCGTGTTCAGGGCACCCTTCCGCGTCGGTTGGTGGTGGTGGAGGCGGTCGGCGAGCACCACGTCGACGGCGAGCTTTGCTCCGGCGGACGGCGGCTCGGGTGGTCAAGGGGCTCGTCGGAGAGGGCTGCAAAGGTTAAATTGAAGAGGGGGTTAGGCTCCTGGTAGCTAGAGAGGGTAACGGACGGGGTTTGGGCGTCGGGGATGGCCTCACCGGAGTGAATCGAGGTGGAGGCCGAGGTGGATCGGGGCGGCCGGAGTTGGGGGAGGAGACCTCCTCGCGGTCCCCCTGGTGGCCTGGTGTGGCGTTGGTGCGGAGTGGGGATGAGGCGTGCATGAGGTTGAGCTCGGGGCCCTTTATATAGGCGGCCCGAGGCGGTTGCCGTGAACGGGGTCTCCGGCGAGCGATTACGGCGGCGGAGTGCTCGGTCGGGGGTGATTAGGGAGTCGAGCGCCGTCGTGGGAGTCTACTGGGTCCGTTTTGGTGCTAATCGAGCTGGAGATTGGTGCTTAGGAAGGAGTTCGACAGAATGGGGCGGCGCGGGCCCGTCGGCGGCAGGGAGCGTGTCTTGTGCTTGCCGGTCGCGGTGGCGGTGCCACGGGCGTGCGCTGGCGTGCATGAGGCCACGCGGAGAGCCAGGGAGCGATGGGCGGCGCGGAACGGCGTTGAGCCGCCGTTCTTGATCCCTGTCGGCTGTAACGGGGTTTCGGCCGCTGCAAGACATGCCGGCGTGGGCGGCCAGGGCGCCACCGACGCCGGGGAGATGCCAAGCGCGCGTGCGGGGGTGAGGCCAGGGAGATAGAGCCGCGTGCAACGTGCCAAGCGCACTGTGGCCGCGTGACTGAAACTGACGGACGAAAAACGACACTAAAACTGAATCTCTGAATTTGAAAATGAACAGTGCAGCTCAGGTGTTCGACAGAATGCTTTTGGCCTCTGCAGATTTTTCCTTGAGCTGATTTTTGGTGGAGTGGCCTCTCATTGCTCAAGTAGGCTGCCTGAATTTTGGTGGAATTTTTGGGGGAGTGAAGATATGAATTTCATCAAATTTGGCAAATCTGGTCCAAACTTGCAGAGACTGAAATTTGAAAAATTTGAAAAGGGGAGAAGTGGATCAAGATGGTTCTGAGTTGTGGGTACAAAGGACTATCCAGGAGAGTTCGTTTGAGGTCAAAACTCAAATGCAATAGGGTACTTGCTTTGAAAATCACTTAGGCTCCAAATAATTTTCAGAATTGATTTGAGAGGAAAAATAATTAGAATAAAATCCAAAACTTGTTTGGATTAGTTTGGACAGGGAACTTGGGTTGATCACAAGGTGTAGGGGAGGTTTTGGAGAGGTTTTATCACATGGGCAAGAATGCCAAGTCAAGGATGGTTCCAAGATATGAAAATCCACAAATATTCATAGAGCTTTATTTTAAAAGAAACAATTTAAACTCCCAAAAATAAATTTGGGAGGGAACCCCAGAGAAGGAGTTTTCAAAAGATCAAACACCAAAGTTTGAAAAAATAAAATCCTTGCCAAAGCAAAAGGAAGTTTTTAAGTGGAAGGTTTTTTTTTTCTGAAAAGAAAATTTTTAAAAGGCCTCTCTTCAAAAACCACAAAGTTTTTGATAAAAACCAAATAAAAATTTTGGAGTGTCACACTCGCGCCTTGGAGGATGCGCGTTTGGCCAACTTGGCTGAACGCACTCGACTGGAGAACCTCCAGCGAGCACTCGACAAACGCGTGTGGCAACGAGTACCCGACTCCAGTCGACGTGAACTCTTTCCGCAACCAACTCAGGTATATCGAACCCCGATTCAGAATCTAGCAGCTGCAGCCCGCATAGCAGAGTCAATTCAGCCCTCTCAGTCGGAGGCTGGCAGAGGCTTGATGCAGATCAGGGATTTGCTCAGAGCAGCAAGAGATCAGAATTCAGCTGTGTCACAGTCATGCAACAGGATTCACAGCCGATCCGTTGCTGCGAATACAGTTCATCGGCTCATAGCCCAAGATCGCCTCCGCGGCGTGAGGGACGCGAGGGTCAACGTGACCAATATGATGACCGATTCGACCGTGATGATCGGTGTCGAGTGCCCACTCCTCCCCCAAGGGGTGGGTCTTACGCTCATCGGCAGCAAGATGATAGGTACCAGCGCAGTGCAGGGCGACGAGCTCCGGTCGACCCCAGGGAACCAGGTTTTGACGCGAGATCCATCATCGTGCAAGGTTTGGTCGATCGGAACAGAGCTCATCGAGGTGGCCACGACAGAGATGCGCCCACTACCAGTCGAGTTCATGTGTCAGGTCCAGAATGTTTTAGCAGAGCCATCAGAGCCGCAGTGATACCCCCCAACTTCAGGTTGGCCACTAGGGTAAGTAAGTTCACCGGTGAGTCACAGCCTGAAACCTGTCTTGAAGACTACCGAGTGGCAGTTCAGATTGGTGGCGGTAATGATGAGGTGTCCATGAAACATTTACCACTCATGTTGGAAGGTTCGGCCAGGGCGTGGTTGAATCATTTAGCTCCTAGCAGCATTTACACTTGGGAAGATCTTTCCCGAGTGTTCATCAGGACATTCGAGGGAACTTGCAAGCGACCAGCTGGATTGACAGAGCTCCAAGTCTGCGTACAGAAGTCGAATGAAACCCTGAGAGATTACATTCAGACATGGATTACTTTGCATCATACGGTGGAGAACGCGTCTGATCATCAGGCAGTCTGTGCCTCCAAGGATGGTGTTAAGAACAGAGAGTTAAGTTTGAAGTTTGGTCAGACCGGAGATATGACCCTGAGTCGGATGATGGAAATCGCCACCAAGTACGCCAATGGTGAAGAAGAGGATCGACTCCGGAGTGGCAAGTGCAAGCCGAGTCAGTCGGAAAAAGGAAATTCCAATCGGAAGCACAAGCGGAAAGCCGAACCAGCGGCTCCTGGAGAGGCTCTGGCTGTGACTCAGGGAAAATTCAAAGGGAAGCCCAAAGGATCCTGGAACCCCAACAAGGTGAAGGATAAGGAAGGAAATGACGTGATGGATATGCCATGTCACATCCACACGAAGAAAGACGAAGAGGGTAACTTCATCTACCCGAAACATACCACTCGCCAGTGCCGGCTCTTGATCTAGCAGTTTCAAGGAAAACAGCCCAAGGACAAGGAAAAGGAGTCGGACAAGGCTGAGGACAAGGAGGACAGTGAGGGAGGATACCCTCATGTTAATTCCACCCTGATGATTTTTGCTGATGTGGAGAGCAAAAGTCGACTGAAGGTTATCAACCGTGAGGTAAATATGGTTGCCCCGGCGACACCAAGTTATCTGAGATGGTCTCAAACTCCCATCACATTCGACCAGTCCGATCACCCGATTCATATAGCCACCCCTGGGAGGCAAGCTTTGGTGGTCGACCCGGTCGTTGAAGGCACTCGACTGACGAAGGTGCTGATGGATGGTGGTAGTGGACTGAACATATTGTATGCAGAGATGCTAAAAGGAATGGGCATTCCGATGTACAGACTCAGCGCCAGCAACATGAGTTTTCATGGAGTTATACCTGGAAAGAAGGCTGAGTCACTCGGCCAAATAGCTCTAGACGTGGTGTTCAGCAACTCGAAGCATTTCCGCAAAGAGAGGCTGACATTTGAAGTCGTGGATTTTCAGAGCGCTTACCATGCTATTTTGGGGTGACCAGCTTATGCACGGTTCATGGCTCGACCATGCTACGTGTACCTCAAACTGAAGATGCCCGGCCCCGAAGGCGTGATCACTATCACTAGCAATCGGAAGAAGGCAGAAGAGTGTTTCCAGAAAGGCTCGAAGATTGCCGATTCCCCGATAACAGTGGTAGAGCTGGAGGAATACAAGAAAAATGCAGATTCGAGTGATTTGTTGCGAGCCAAGAAGCCTGCCACAGAATCAGCGTTTCAGTCGTCTGGTGAGACGAAACCCGTCCACATTCACCCGACCGACCCCAGCGCAGCTCCGACTCATATTTCCACAACACTCGACTCTAAATAGGAAGAAGCGCTCATCCAGTTCCTCCGTGAGAACTAGGACATCTTTGCATGGAAGCATGCTGACACGCCGGGTGTTCCCAGGGGGCTGGCTGAGCATCGCCTTAGAGTCGACTCAAAAGCAAAACCTGTCAAAGAACATCTTCGGCGGTGTGCCGTCCAGAAGAGAAAAGCCATTGGCGAGGAGGTGGCTCGACTCCTAGCAGCAGAGTTTATCCGAGAGATATACCACTTCGAGTGGCTCGCCAATGTCGTCATGGTCCCCAAGAAGGACAAGTCACTTCGCATGTGCATAGATTTCAAACATATCAATCAGGCCTACCCGAAAGATCATTTTCCTCTCCCTCGCATCGACCAAATTGTAGACTCGACTGCGGGATGTGAGAGATTGTCTTTTTTAGACGCCTATTCCGGGTACCATCAGATCCGTCTGTATGGACCCGATGAGATCAAAACAGCTTTCATCACTCCGTTCGGGTGCTTCTGCTATGTCACCATGCCATTCGATGTCAAGAATACCGGAGCCACATTCATGAGGATGATTCAAAAGTGTTTACTCGCTCAAATCAGTCGGAATGTGGAAGCGTACATGGATGATATCGTTGTCAAGTCACGAAAAGGTTCCGACCTGTTGACTGACCTCGCCGAAACATTTGCCAATCTCCGGAAGTATGATATCAAGCTTAATCCATCAGAGTGCACATTCGGAGTTCCTGGTGGAAAGTTACTCGGTTTTCTCATTTCAAAACGAGGAATCGACGCTAACCCAGAAAAAATTGGCACCATACTCCGAATGAAACGCCCTGTGCGTGTGCATGATGTCCAGAAACTTACTGGATGCTTGGCCGTGTTAAGTCGATTCATCTCTCGCCTCGGTGAAAAGGCATTGCCTCTTTACCGACTGATGAAGAAGGTAGACAAGTTCGGGTGGACTCCAGAAGCTGATGCAACATTTGCCAAGCTAAAAGCTCTGCTCTCCACCCAGCCGGTGCTTGCTGCTCCAATCAGCAAAGAGCCTCTGTTGCTTTACATTGCGGCCACAGGACAAGTCGTCAGTACAGTGCTTACGGTCGAGCGGGAAGAAGAAGGGAAAGCCTTCAAAGTTCAGCGCCCAGTGTATTATCTCTCTGAAGTTTTGACTCCATCGAAGCAAAGATATCCTCATTATCAGAAGCTTGTGTATGGGATCTACATGACCACGAAGAAGGTTGCTCATTATTTCTCTGATCATTCCATTACAGTCGTCAGCAACGCCCCACTTTCAGAGATTCTGCACAACAGAGATGCAACTGGTCGAGGGGCAAAATGGGCGATTGAACTCCTTCCCCTTGATATCAAGTTTGAGGCAAAGAAAGCCATTAAGTCCCAAGCGATAGCAGATTTCCTCACCGAGTGGATTGAACAACAGTAGCCGACTCAAGTTCACTCGGAGCATTGGACCATGTTCTTTGATGGCTCTAAGATGTTAAATGGTTCTGGTGCTGGAGTAGTTTTGGTTTCCCCCCGAGGAGATAAGCTCAAATATGTGCTCCAGATCCACTTTGATTCCTCCAATAATGAAGCAGAATATGAAGCTCTTTTATATGGGTTGCGCATGGCCATTTCACTCGGCGTCTGTCGCCTTATGGTTTATGGCGACTCAGATTTGGTGGTAAATCAGGTGATGAAGGAGTGGGACGTTAGAAGCCCAGCCATGACTGGATACTGCAATGCAGTGAGGAAGCTTGAAAAGAAATTCGAAGGTTAGAGCTCCACCATATACCCCGACTGAAGAATCAAGCGGCTGATGATTTGGCGAAGATAGGTTCCAAGAGAGAAGCCATCCCCAGTGATGTGGTCTTGGAGCATATCCATACTCCATCAGTCAAAGAAGATCCTTTTACCGAAGAAGCTCCGCAGCCCAAGAGTATCACAGATACGACTGAGGTTGAAGTTCCAGCAGTGGTCGACCTGATCATGGAAGCTTTAGTGATCCCTCCCGATTGGACAGTACCGTATATCGCGTATATCTTGAGGAAAGAGCTCCCGGAGGACGAAGAAGAGGCTCGACAGATCGTCCGCCGATCTAAAGCCTTTACTGTGATAAAGGGACAGCTGTATAGAGAAAGCGCGACTAGAGTTGGTCAGAAATGCATAACGCCAGAGGAAGGTCGAATAATCCTTGACGACATCCACTCGGGAACCTGTGGCCATCATGCGTCCTCTCGGACCATCATGGCCAAAGCATACCGAGCCGGATTTTATTGGCCAAGAGCGAATGAAATGGCAAAGGAGATAGTCGACAAGTGTGAGGGATGTCATTTTTACTCCAAAATGTCACACAAGCCCGCATCAGCTTTAAAGACCATACCACTCGTCTGGCCCTTCGCAGTGTGGGGGTTGGATATGGTTGGACCCTTGAGAACAGGAAGAAGCGGTTTCACACATGTGCTGGTAGCAGTCAACAAGTTCACCAAGTGGATCGAGGCTAAACCCATCAAGAACCTTGATGCCAGTACTGCTGTCAGCTTCATCAGAGAATTGATATTCAGATATGGAGTCCCGCACAGCATCATCACTGACAACGGGTCAAACTTCGATTCGGAGGAATTCAGGGCGTTCGGCACATCTCAGGGCACACGAGTCGACTATGCTTCAGTCGCCCATCCTCAGTCGAATGGACAGGCAGAGTGGGCCAATGGCTTGATTCTCAAAGGGTTGAAGCCCCGACTAATGCATGATCTCAATTATGCGGCTGGAGCATGGGTCGACGAACTTCCCTCGGTGCTTTGGGGGTTAAGGAACACGCCTAACCGGTCGACTGGGAGAACTCCGTTCTTCTTGGTCTACGGAGCTGAAGAAGTCTTGCCAAGTGACCTGCTCCACAATGCTCCTCGAGTCGAGCTCTACACCGAAGCTGAAGCAGAACAAGCACGACATGATGCAGTCGACCTTCTAGAGGAAGAAAGGGAGATGGCTCTAATCCGATCGACCATTTACCAACAAGACTTGCATCGCTTCCACGCCAAAAACGTGAAGAGTCGAGCCTTCCAGGAAGGAGATTTGGTTCTCCGAGTGGATCAGTAGAAACCACACAAGCTTGCTCCTTCTTGGGAAGGTCCCTTCATCGTCACCAAGGTACTCCACAATGGAGCGTACCGTCTTTAAAACGTCGAGCACAACATCGACGAGCCCCGAGCTTGGAACGCGGAGCTGCTCCGTCCCTTTTACACTTAAGTATCCATTCGGAAATGTAATAAAAGTACTTCTGTAGTTCATTTTTCACAAGACAATAGTGTTATAATTTTCCTAGTGATTAATGTCGCTTTTATTTGTTCAAATAAAATTTCCCCTCAGTGGGTGGCTTAGCTGCGAATCCTTTTCGCCTAAGTTTGTAAAAAAATCCTTGCCGAGTGGTGAGCCAGCCTCCCACTCGGAGGCTTAGCTGCGAATCCATTTCGCCTAAGTACTTTAAATCCTACCGAGTGGCGAGCCAGCCTCCCATTTGGGGGCTTAGCTATAGTCCAAGTACTCGCCTAAGTTTCAATAAAATCCTACCGAGTGGCGAGCCAGCCTCCCACTCGGAGGCTTAGCTGCAGTCCAAGTACTCGCCTAAATTTCAATAAAATCCTACCGAGTGGCGAGTCAGCCTCCCACTCGGAGGCTTAGCTGCAGCATAACACTCGCCTAAGTACAAGTATAACATGCGCTCCGCAAGGTAGACGAGGTGGAGGTCGACTGCTACCCTCCTCTTCCGAGCTACGCCACAAGTACAACGTGCGTTCCGCAAGGTTGACGAGGTGCAGGTCGACTGCTACCCTCCTCTTCCGAGCTACACCACAAGTATAACGTGCGATCCGCAAGGTAGACAAGGTGCAGGTCGACTGCTACCCTCCTCTTCCGAGCTACACCACAAGTACAACATGCGCTCCGCAAGGTAGACAAGGTGCATGTTGACTGCTACCCTCCTCTTCCGAGCTACGCCACAAGTACAATGTGTTCTCCGCAAGGAGGACGAGGAACTGGTCGACTGCTACTCCTCCTTCTGAGCTACGCCACAAGTATAATGTATGCTCGGCAAGGAATACGAGGTACAGGTCAATTGATACCCTCTTCTTCAGAGGCACACAACAAAAATCCTACCGAGTGGAGAGCAGACCTCCCACTCGGGGGCTTAGCTGCAGCCCAGTGCTCGCCTAAGTTTTTGAAAATCCTACCGAGTGGAGAGCATACCTCCCACTCGGGGGCTTAGCTGCAGCCCAGTGCTCGCCTAAGTTTTTGAAAATCCTACCGAGTGGAGAACAGACCTCCCACTCGGGGGCTTAGCTGCAGCCCAGTGCTCGCCTAAGTTTTTGAAAATCCTACCGAGTGGAGAGCAGACCTCCCAATCGGGGGCTTTGCTACAGCCCAATGCTCGCCTAAGTTTTTGAAAATCCTACAGAGTGGAGAGCAGACCTCTCACACAGGGGCTTAGCTGCAGCTCAGTGCTCGCCTAAGTTTTTGAAAATCCTGCCGAGTGTAGAGCAGACCTCTCACTCGGGGGCTTAGCTGCAGCCCAGTGCTTGCCTAAGTGTGTTGGGGAACAAGTCGATTGCAATAAGCGCTTCGCCTTAGCCTGCAAAAGACACTTCAAACCAAATGCAAACATATTCAACGTCGAATCCAAGTTCGGATAACATCTAATGGAACCGAAAGTGCTCGGGCGCTAAGCCTGTTAAGGTTTATCGGTTACAAAAATCACTCAGCATACCGAGGAAAATTTAAAGTATCAAGCTCAGAAGTTTTTTACCCCCCCTGCGGAGGGCTGGAAGGCGCAATGAACTCATCCAGGTCGATTCCATCTGCAATCCGAGTGGCAGCAGCGATGAAGGTCTCCATGAAAGATCGGAAATCATTCTTCTTGGTATTGGCCACCCTAAGGGCTGCCAGCTTGTCTTCTCGAGCCTCCTTGCAGTGAACACGGGCCAGAGACACAGCAACATCTGCGCCGCACCTGGCAGCAGACTTCTTCCATTCTTGCACTCGACTTGGAACCTTGTTTAGTCGAGTCATCGGAGACTCTAGGTCGTTCTGAAGCGTCTCTCTTGGCTAGAGTGTTGTGTCGAGTCGGGAAGTTGCGACCTTCAGCCTTGCGAGATAGTCGACAACAGCAGCAACGCGAGATTCAAGACGGAGCACATTCATGGCGACTTCATCTTTCACAGGAGAGTTGATGGGATCCAGGTTTATTTCCAATCGACCAGTCTCCTCTTCAAAGTTCTGGCAGAACTCTGCAAACACAACCCCAGAGTCAAGACAATAGTCGGATGGAGAAATCATAGTTAAGATGTTTATTTGATGCAAAGGATTACCTTCAAGCATGAGGAATAGCTTCTTGGCGAGTCCTCCCAGATAAGCCTCCAGATCGTTCTTCTTTCCCACTAACTCACTGGCCTTGTCAGTCAGGGCAATCTTGTCACCCTTCAGTCGACTGACCTCCTTGTTGGCCGCATCGAGAGCCGCTTTCAGATTGGTATTTTCCTCTTCAAGCTTGGTGACTGAAGCCAGCTTCTCATCCGCAATCTTGGTCTTCTCTAAAGCCGTTTCTGCATCTCGGCCAAGTCAAGGTCTTTCTTCTTCAGGGCATCCCTCAGCTTGTCTGCAAAGTTACAGTGAGATCAGATTCCGAAATAGACGAGAGGCAAAGACAGTCGTCGAGGGTCTCACCAAACAAACCTTTTTCTTCCTCCTTCGCCTTTGTTAAGTTCTCCTGGACCAGTTTCAGATCAAGCTCGAGCTGGATGTGCTTGTTCTCAAACTCAGTGTAACGAGCCGCAAGTTCGCAGGATTTCTGCGAAGAACCAATCGACAGATGTCAAAGACAATTCACTTCCGAGTGACTAAGGAAAAATCATAGCGTTTCTAAGACTACGGCCGAATATAAACATTCGACCATAGTCTCGGGGACTACACCCAATGGGTGCACTCAGCATGCCCCCACTAGTTTTATCAGTTAGAGTCGACCAGTCGACCAACAAAAAAAAACGGGAGGCGTTCTTCAGTCTGCAGTCGACTGCCAGCAGTCAACCACAGTCTTGGGGACTACACCCAGTGGGTGCACTCAGCATGCCCCCACCGGTCTATGAATCCATTCAACCTAATCGAGTAAGGAAAAAGCTTAAGACAGAAAGACTATGGTCGACTGCCAGCAGTCCACCATAGCCTTGGGGACTACACCAAGTGGGTGCACTCAGTGTGCCCCCACTAATCCAGAATTTCAATCGACGCACCCAGTGGGTGTATGACAGACACTAAGATTTTCGGAAAGAAAGGTTTTCAGATATCATATCCTAACAGAACAGGCGGTGACCGACTCACCCGAACATTACTCTAAAGAGCTGAACTGGCGTCGTAAGCTGCCTGGCTGGCTTCTCGGATTGCCTTCACTTGCTCCATCATGACCCCTTCCTGGCGTATTTCTTCTTTAGCAGCACTGGCTTGGTCCTCCGGGACGTGGTGGGTCGAGAAAAGTGAAGGCTGAGCAGCACTCGACGAGGAAGGGCGAGCACTCGTCAACGGCACCGCAAAGAATACGGTAGGCCGAGTGACGTTGTCGCCCTCCACGACCAACGTCTCGGGTGCTGGCATGTCCTGAGTCGTCTTGCCAGTAGACGCTTTCCTGTTCCTCCTCTGCCTCAGTGGTTCCTCGTCGTCGTCGTCAGGAAGGTCAATAACGACGTTAGATGAAGCTGCAGAAAAGAATCAAAATTAGAGACAAGAAGCCAATCGACTGAAGACGGAGCTACAAGAGTCATACCAGGTTTTGAAGTAACAGCATCTTCCATCTCGTGATCCTCAGCCCTGGCCGAGGTATCAGAAGTAGCAGCACTTCAGTTCCAGAAGTCAGTCGATTAGCTCATGAGTCGACCTAGAATAAGTTCTTGCGAAACGGGAAAGCTCAAGTTACACCATTACCCTGAGATGGTGGGGGTCACCACCTTCATCTTCGGCAAGACCTTCGCCGGCTTCGACGGCGCCACTCGAGATTGCTTCGGAGCCTTCTCAGTCGGCACCAAAGAAGTCTTCTGAGGACGCTTGGTCGACTGCGCGACGATTGCGACCCCCTTACCATGCTCGGCTGCGGGATCATGGACAAGCTTCGAGAGTCTCTCCGAGCGAGGAGGTGCAACTTCCTCCTCCTCCTCCTCCTCTTCCTCCTCGCCAGTGGTGGCCTGACAAACAACAAAACAAGACAAAGGTCAATCGACAAATTTGCAGTGAAGCAGAATGAATAAAGCAAGATTATAATCGGGAATAAGTGGTCATACTGTGTCTGGTGTGTAGGTATGGTCGAGTGGTGGAATCCTCCTAGCCCTCGAGGGTTGTCCTTATTTCCTGTGATGGCAGCCATCCACCTCTCCAGTGTGGCGTCTTTGACCGCTTCCGGACGGACCCGAGTGGTGTCTTCGGTACCACAGTACACCCACATCGGGTGGCCTCGGTACTGAAGTGGTTGGATGCACCGTCGAAGGAAAACCTCTAGAAGGTCCATACCCGTCACTTCGTCCCGAACGAGCTGGACCACGCGCTACATCAACATTTTTACCTGAGCCTTCTCCTCAGGGAGCACTTTCAGAGAAGAGGATTTGTTCACTCGGTCCATGGAGAACAGAGGTAGACCAGTCGACTGCCCCGGCGTCGACTCGTCCTGGCAGTAGAACCAGGTCGACTGCCACCCTCTACCCGACTCAGGAAGGGTCATGGCCGAAAAAGTACTCTTACTCCTCATCTGAATCCCAAGACCCCCGCACATCTCGATAACCTTAGTCCTCTCATCATCCGGACTCGCCTTTTTCACCGTCTGTGAGCGACAGGTGAATATGTGCTTAACGAGACCCCTGTGCGGTCGACAACCCAGGAAGTTCTCGCACATGGACACGAAAGCTGCAAGATAGGCAATGGAAAACACTCGGAAAAAGGAGTTGCGCCCGAAAAAAGTTTTGAAACCCTCGGGAGAAAACACTCGGCAGCAAAGAGAATCCACGATCTACATGAGTGGCTAGGAGAATGCACTCACCCTCCTACGATTGCGGTTGCCACTCGGCCCCCGGGAGTCTTGCTGACCCATGAGAGATTAGTCCCTCATTGGCCAGGTCGTTGAGATCCGCCTCGGTGATGGTCGAGCGGATCCAATCCCCTTGGATCCAACCTTGCGGCAGGCGGGACCTCGACGAATATCCGCCCCGACTTGATGCTCTTCCCTTTGCTTTCCCCGTCGTCGTTGCCTTTTTCGTGCGCTCCAAGGCCGCCGTCTTCTCCTTCACCATTGTCACCAGCGAAGTACGCGAGGAGTGGATGGGCGGAGGCAAGAGCAAGCGCAGCGGGCGGAGATGAAGAGGGTAGAGAGGGGAATGAGGAAACACTGCTCAAGAATCCTCGCCCGGCGCCTTATATAAGGACGCTTCCGAGTGGATGACAAGTAGGCCAGGGCGGTCTTGTCACATCCTGAAACAGTCACGCACGCGGGATATTTGGCGAAAAAGGAGGCGCAGAAATCAAGGGGTCTACGCCTTATCCCATCCGAGTACCACGGTCCGCCCCGCTTCGCGCGCTACCCAAAGTTCGGATCCCACAAAATCCGCTAACAGTAGATCAACCTGGCAGATGGTGGATTTCCTGCGATCCGTCGATCGGAAGTTCACCAAGTTCAAAAGTTCACTCGACGGAAGAAAAGAATGGATCAAGGCGACTGAAAGAAAAGTCGATACCATCATTAAGAAAGGTCATTGATCCAAGATGAGGCATGCTCAGAACTCAAAAACACGTCGGAAAGATTACCAACTCCTTCCTCACTCAAACCTTGATCCATTCGGGGGCTAATGATGAAGTCATGTACCTAGGGTAGGGTCATAGACCTGTCCAAGGTACCCTCCCCAAGGACATCTTTAGAAGAAGCTGCCTTCCAGTCGACCAAGAGGGATTCCACTCGACGGACTCGAAGATAGTCGACCATGAAGACTCACTCGACCACCAGGAGGTCAAGAGCCACTTTGTAACCAAACGGTCTGTAATTAAGTAGTCTTTATGGCCATGCTGACACTTTATGTAGGACGTTACCAGTAACGCCCATCTTTTATGTACTTTAAACCCTGCATAACTGAGGCCCGGAGGGGTCTGGCAGACACTATATAAGCCACCCCCTCCTCAGTGTAAAGGGTTCGCACCTCTGTAATTTACACACACATAATCCAGTCGACCGCCTCCGGGCTCTGAGACGTAGGGCTGTTACTTCCGCCGAGAAGGGCCTGAACTCGTAAACCCCTTGTCTGTACAACTGCTCCATAGCTAGGATCTTGCCTCTCCATACCTACCCCCCATTCTACTGTCAGACATAGAACCACGACAGTGAGGTCTTGGCAGGCACAAAAACCTTGGCGTAGAACTCCTTCTCGAACACATCATTTTCTAGTTCATGCAGGGTGTATATGGGCAACAAGGGATAGTGACATTGTTGGAGGCAATCTCTTAGGAGTGATGGAAAGCCTGTTGTAAGGAGTCTCACATGAGCGACGACCATCTACAAAGGTTGAATGGGAGAGGTCAATAAGGGAAATATACTTTGGGTTGGGTAAGTTTTAGAAAAGAAGAGAAGTTTAGATGGTCTCAAGCTAACTAACGTCCATGTTAACTAAGGCTTCCTACAGTCAGGATGGCTCTGATACCAGCTCTGTGGGGACCCTGACTCATGAGTCGTTATCACCAAATGCACGTGTACAGTGATCCCAGAGATCAATGCTCACTGAACACACAGAAGCTGAATAACAAGAGTCTTACATCCATACATACCGTCTTACACAAATTATGACCATTATGGTCAAGTCTTACATAGATAAAGCCATAGGGGCTGAATACCAAATAAACTTAAGCAGTGGAAATCTTCGATGATTAGTAGGACCCATGCCATCTGCCTTAACCCTACAGGCATTCTGACTGGGAAGCGTCCTAGCTCGCATGTTCGTCACCAAGGTACTCTTCATTATATCCTGTTCTTTCATGCCTGGCCAATAAAATAACCAGTGGCAAGCCAATGAGTACTTTGAATGTACTCGCAAGCGCCCCACGATCGGAAGAGGGCACAATGATGCAATGATATAGCACTAAGTTGGTATTTTGCAGAAAGCTAGTTTTGAGTGCAATGACATGACTTGTCAACATGTAAAGTATGCATCATGAGAGTACATACATCCGTATGAACAAGTTACAGATATCAACATAAGCGGAGTTGGACACCAATCCAACTTGATCATCGTGTCAAGCCTTCTGACTTAACCCCAATAGTTTTGTCAACACACACGCACACGGTTTGTAAAACTCTGGACATAGTTTAAGCAGCACCGCCCAACTATCCTTGACCATGGACACGGCTATTTGAATAGTTTTACACTCTGCAGAGGTTGCACACTTTACCCACAAGATCAGGGGAACTTCCGTGTCATCCACGACCCGCGGTACCTCAAGTACCCGGGGTAAGCACCCGATCACTATCTTTCCCTAGACGACACTAACAAGGAGTCCACTCGTTGTTCCGTATCCTCATGATGTACATCATACGAGACTCACTCGAGATCGTAACATCCGAGAGGGGACGCAACGGTGTATCCGGTGCCCTGTAAAAATAGTCATGGCCGCCCTACCTGGCACGACCCCGTCCCGAGAGAGAGCACCAACTCTCCACTGTCACTAGTAATGTGGGCTCCAAGCTAGTATCAGCCTAGGTAATTGAGGGAGTCCTGGATTAGGGGGTGTCCGTATAGCCGAACTATCACCTTTGGCCGGACTTCTGGACTGTGAAGATACAAGATTGAAGACTTCGTCCCGTGTCCGGATGGGACTTTCCTTGGCGTGGAAGGAAAGCTTGGCGATACGGATATGTAGATCTCCTACCATTGTAACCGACTCTGTGTAACCCTAACCCTCTTCGCTGCCGATATAAACCGGAGGGTTTTAGTCCGTAGGACGAACAACAATCATACCATAGGCTGGCTTCTAGGGTTTAGCCTCTCTGATCTCGTGGTAGATCTACTCTTGTACTACCCATATCATCAATATCAATCAAGAAGGAGTAGGGTTTTACCTCCATCGAGAGGGCCCGAACCTGGGTAAAAACATGGTGTCCCTTGTCTCCTGTTACCATCCGCCTAGACGCACAGTTCGGGACCCCCTACCCGAGATCCGCCGGTTTTGACACCGACATTGATGCTTTCATTGAGAGTTCCTCTGTGCCGTCGCCTTCAGGAAGGATCCCCCGTCCCGTCTTTAAAGACGGCACTGTGGCTAAAGGAGCTTTGGCTATCAGCCAAACTCTCCAGATAGGCGGTTTCCTTATGACCGCCTGTTCGGCCGCCGCACCGATGATGACTTCTCGGGTCATCGAAAGCAATCTTCATGTTAGCTCGTAACTCGCCGAGCAGTTAGATCCGATGGAGCGCCCTTCCTTAAACGAGCTCTTGGATCGCATCGCCGCCCTGGGAGTCGCTACAGACTATGATGAGATTGGGCCTAAACCCGATCTGAGAGAGATTATCTCTCCCCAGGTCACCCACAGCGTTGTTGTGGTAGAGGAACAATGCGGCGACCCTTCTTCTATCTTAAGGACTAGCTATGTCCGAATTCCCGATCCCTCCATGCCGGATTCCCGCGGAGGGGAGGACGTCACTCAAGCCCTAAACCTAAAGTCAGGCAGTGGTCTAGATTCATTGGACAACATCCAAGAACCGAAGCTTCCAAGTTCGGAAACTTCTTGGCCCCTGAGTTTTAGATTGGACGGGGTTTCAAATTTAATTCCACCCGCCCACCCAAACACAAGCGACCTATCCCAAAGCCGGCAAGAGCCTGCAGAAACAGTACACCATTACTGGGCCAGATTCCTCCTAGTCATAAAAAGGATAAAGGATTGTCGTGAGGAGGATGCAATTTCATTCTTCTGCAACTATTGCACAAACAAGGGAATCCTTAACGCTGTAAGTCATCATGAAATTACACGCTTCGCTAACTTGGCGTCCATAGTACGAAAGTACTATACGACGGAAAGCACCTGGAAAACCGAAATCAATTTTTGGGACAATCTGGCCGTGAATACAACCCCAGTCCGAAATAAAAGGGTGCATCATCGCCAGGCACTTGGATTAAACACCAAAAAGCAAAAACCCTCTATAGGGCATGGAACCGTACTGGATGGATGGCTCAATGGACCCTGCAAAATTCATAGCACAAAGGGCGCCACTCCAACTCATAGCCTTAGAGCATGTTGGATACTACGGCAGGTGGGCAAAAGTGGCGAAGAGCTTCTAACTCGAGAGCACCAGTCCAAGGATACCAGTACGGTATTAACAGTCTTCGAGACTTTCGCATCAAATAATATGCGGAAATAAACACTCCGCAGCCTTGCCGAAGTCTACCAAGTAGCAACAATAAACCCATGGAGTGACACGGCTATTACCTTTAATGCCATTGACGAACCTAAATTCCGAACAGCCCGAGCACCAGCCGCATTGGTCCTCAGTCCAATAGTGGACGACTTTCGCCTTACCAAGGTACTCATGGACGGTGGCAGCGGATTGAACCTCATTTACGAGGAAACCCTCAGAAAAATAGAAATAGACTGGAGCCGCATTGAGCGAAGCAGCACAACCTTTAGAGGAATAATCCCCAGTCGGGAAGCATGCTGTACAGGAAAAATCACACTGGATGTGGTGTTCGGCATGCCGGATAATTACAGGTCCGAGGATGTCACGTTCCAAGTGGCCCCGTTCAGCAGCCGATATCACGCTCTATTAGGGCGAGAGGCATTCACAATTTTTCAAGCTATACCCCATTACGGGTACATGAAGCTGAAAATGCCCGGGCCCAACGGAATCATCACTCTTGCTAGTGACCCGGACATAGCACTCCGCACCGAAAATAAAACAGCCGCACTAGCCCTTGAGGCACTATCCGAAGCCCTAGCAGCTGAGGAACTCACTGCGCTGCGCTCCATGATGAATAGGGATGACGTGATACTCGATAAGAGATCCAAGTCCACCTCCTTTAAACCAGCGGACGAAATAGTCAAATTCCAAGTCCATCCAATGGACCCTACAAAAACGGCCTCCATCGGGACACAATAAAACCCTGATGTAGACGCCGCACTACGAGAATTCCTACGCGAAAATTGGGACATCTTTGCCTGGCACCCTTCAGATATGCCAGGAATCCCACGCCGGCTGGCCGAGCAAAGCCTAAAAATCCTAAAAGGATTCAAGCCAGTCCAACAGGCTCTTCGGCGTTTCTCCGAACCCAAGAGACAGGCCATGGGAGAGGAGCTAGCCAAATTATTGGAGGCCAGATTCATCAAAGATATAAAACATCCGGACTGGCTAGCAAACCTGGTGATGGTACCAAAGAAGGACAAATCCTGGCGCTTATGCGTCAATTTTAAGGACCTCAACAAGGCTTGCCCAAAGGATCCCTTCCCCCTCCCCCACATCGATCAAATTATTGACGCTACCGCAGGACACGATTCATTGTGTTTCCTCAACGCATACTCCGGCTACAACCAAATTAAGATGGCAGAGCCCGACTAGGCCGCAACGGCATTCATCACCCCATACGGCCCATTCTGCTTCAACACAATGCCCTTTGGGCTCAAAAACGCCGGCGCAACATATCAGCGCATGATTCAAACATGTCTGGCAAACCAGATCGGTAAAATAGTGGAGGCATACGTAGACGATGTGGTCGTCAAAACCAAGCACGTCGAAACTCTAGTAGACGATTTGAGGCTCACGTTCAATAATCTCCGAACATATGACATTAGCTTAACCCGGAAAAATGTGTTTTCGGCATACCAGCCGGAAAGCTGTTGGGCTTCATTGTATCTGGTAGAGGAATTGAAGCAAACCCAGCAAAGATCTGAGCTCTGTCAAAATTGGATATCCCAAAGGACCTCAAACAAATACAAAAATTGACGGGATGCCTGGCGGCTTTAAGCCGCTTTATCTCCCGTTTAGGAGAAAAGGCATTACCCCTTTATCGCCTACTTCGACGCACCGAACACTTCCAGTGGACGGATGCCGCCACGGCCGGACTCGAAGAAATAAAAGCCATATTGGCAACAAACCCGGTCCTGGCCGCGCCCAACATTGGCGAACCAATGCTATTATATATCGCAGCAACTCATCAAGTTGTGAGCGTGGTGCTCATTGTCAAACGAGAAATGGACGGACACAAGTTCCCCCTTCAAAAACCAGTTTACTATGTGTCCACTGTCCTAACTCCATGCAAGTCACGGTACCCGCATTATCAGAAGATAGCGTACGCGGTGTTCATGGCATCCCGGAAGCTGCGACACTACTTTCAAGAGTGTTCGATAGCAGTAGCCTCCGAAGTACCTCTTAATGACATTATTAACAACCGCGACGCGACGGGCCAAATTGCCAAATGGGCCATTGAGCTCCTCCCGTTCGACATAACCTCTAAGCCATAGCGAGCTATTAAGTCGCAAGTTTTGGCCGATTTCGTCACTGAATGGACTAAAGCCGAACTCCCTAAAGAGTACGACGCATATTCCAACTGGATCATGCACTTCCACGGCTCCAAAATGTTGGCTGGACTGGGGGCTGGCGTCGTTCTGACGTCCCCAACAGGAGATACGGTTCAATACGTACTCCAGATAATGTATACGGACTCCAACAACGCAACCGAATACGAGGCCCTTCTACATGGCCTCCGGATGGCAGTCTCCATGGGCATTCAACGCCTAGAGGTGCGCGGGGATTCGAACCTCGCGATATCACAAATAAATGGAGACTTCAATGCCAATGATCCAAAAATGGCAGCTTATCGCAACGCCGTCCTAAAAATGTCAGCTCAGTTTGAGGGGCTTGAATTTCACCATATAGCCCGGGATAATAACCAGGCAGCAGACGTGTTGGCACGCATTGGTGCAAAGCGCGATGCCGTCCCTCGCAACATATTCCTAGAGAGGCTGTTCAAGCCATCCGTACTATGGGAGGGGGAATCCGGAAATAACAACCCGGACCCAACCGCACTGCCCGACACCGAACATTCTGACACAATTGGTGGTTCTGCCAACGAAGTAACATCCTTAGCCCACATAATAATGGCAGTCATTGCCCCGTGGAAGGAACCATTCCTAGCCTACCTAACTAGGCAGGAACTTCCCGAGGACCAAAACGAGGCCCGCTGCATAGTGCGGCGATCTAAAGCCTATAAGGTACATGAGGGAGAGCTTTATAAGAAAAGCACAACCAGAGTCCTTCAAAGGTGTATCTCCGAAGAGGAAGGGCAGAATCTTCCGGCTGAAATTCATGCCGGACTCGGCGGGCACCACGCCGCAGCCCGGGCCCTTTTAGGCAAGGCCTTCCGTAAAGGATTTTATTGGCCGACGGCCCGGGCAGATGCTCAGGACTTAGTCCAACGATGCATCGGTTGCCATCTCTTTGCTAATCAAAGCCACATGCCACCCACCACCCTCATAACCTAGCCCTTCGCGGTCTGGGGGCTTGACATGGTTGGACCCCTTAAAGGAGGAACCCACAAGCAAAAATACCTACTAGTCATGGTGGATAAATTCACCAAATGGATAGAGGCCAAACCTGTTAAGACAGCCGAATTCGGACCGGTGATAGACTTCATTTCAGGGGTCGTACACCGTTACGGTGTCCCCCATAGCATCATCACCGATTACGGCACGAACTTTACGTCCGACGAGGTTAAACTCTGGTGAAAAAACATGGGCATCAATCTCGACTATGCTTCAGTCTATCACCCTCAAACTAACGGTCAAGTCGAGCGAGCTAATGGTCTAATCATGACCAGCATTAAACCCAGATTAGTGCGGTCCCTCAAGGAATCTAACACGCACTGGGTAGAGGAGCTCAACTCCATACTCTGGGGCTGCGGACCACTCCGAGTCGCACCACCAGATTTACACCATTCTTTATGGTATACGGCACAGAGGCAGTTCTGCCCTGTGACATAATTCATGACTCACCTCGCGTGCGCATGTACGAAGAAAGAGAAGCCGAGCTCAACCGGCAGGACAGTTTGGATGCATTGGAGGAGGAGCGTGACGTGGCAAAAGCCCGTTCCGCATTCTATCAACAGCAAGCTCGAAGTACGGGACAAAACTTACAATGTTGGCGAGTTAGTTCTACGCTTGCCGGACAAGAAAAAGGACAAACTCAAGCCCAAATGGGAAGGTCCCTTTATCATCGACCAAGTCCTGACCGGTGGAGCGTACTGTCTGCGAGATGCATCGGATAACCGGCTCGAGCCGAACCTATGGAACGCAGCCCATCTCCGAAGATTCTACGCCTAGCGCCGGACTCTGAGTTCGTCTCCTTCCTCTGTCTATATTTTACATATTAGCTGTCTTCTGTTACTCTCCTTCTTCCCCCTTTCCTATTACAGCCTTTGAAAGCTGGTTTGCTTTCGCACACACTTGACACGCTATCCGCGCTCATTATACCTGGGGGTTTCTTTAACAGAAGCTTATTTATACGGGCTTCATGCCCAACACATGTGTCACACTTCCGCATGTACCTTATATTCACCATTATATGCATCGATATGACTTAAGTTTTGGCCAAGATGGGTTGCCTCGCTTACCCCTACGTTCCCGATAGTTCGGCTAGGCGGTAAAGGGAGCACCTCTGTGATTGTTACTGCCGGGTCAGCCGGATGTGTACCTCAGACTGGCTGAAGCCGAAAGCTAGCGTTCTTAAGGGAATATTCGGTTGGTGAACTAAATGACGATTTCTTATCTATTTATTTATCTGCCCCCAGATGTTTTTCTGCTTTTTTTCGTAGTCCGGACATGCACTTTAGGGCATGCCTCCCAGGGAAAGGAACCCCTAACGGAACTATTCTCCCTGGAAGATGTTTCTTACTAACCATGTAATATAACATAACTAGTTGGGCACTTGTCTGATACAACACTAATGACCCCTACGCCTGGTCTCCACGCCTTCCCCGGTTCTTATATAACCGCGAGGGTATTCGGACACACTCCAGACTATTGGGTCCCGAGGTTGAAGCGAAAAGGTCCGCTATGACAAACGATCTACAATCCGGCTAGAAGGCATTTCACATGTCATTTTAAATTACATAGTCAACTTGACTGGGCATATTCCTCTTCAATGCCATCCAGCAGGTTGTCCAGTTTACAGTCCTGTTGGGAATACTTTGCGGCCAATTCTACTTGGCCATACACTAAGCTCACAGGGATCTCCTTCCCATCGGGCCCCGCCAGGTCCGACCTCGGCCATGTGGTTTGGGTCAGGCTTCGTGTACCGCCTCTTCACCATGGCCCAAGCCTCCCTGGCACCTTGACGGCAGGCCGATATGTTCCATAAGCGGAAGCACTGCCGCGCTCCCTGAAGCCGCTCTACAAGCTCTCCAAGGCCTTCGGGCAGGGAGACAGATGGCCACAAGGCCTGGGCGACGCCTTTCATCACCTGCCGAACTCGTTCGTGCAGTTGCAAGAGCTCGGGAAGAAGGTCACCCGTAGAACCAGGCATTTCCTCTGCAGGACGGCCTATGAGCATACCTATAGACATAACTCTATTAGTCGACTTCCTCGCCGAAATCTCTTTCAAAGTTCGTTCAAGCACTTACTAAAAATGCCGCGTCGAAGCCGCCGATTCTCCTTAACGGAGTCAGATAACTGGGCACGAACATCCTTTAGTTCCTCACCCAGCTGGGTGTTGGCATCTTGGAGATTATTTTTCTCCTGCCTCACCCTTGTAAGCACATTCTCGCCGGCCTTTAACCGGTGCATGAGCTATTGCTTGTCCGGATCTATCCCGGCGCCATCTGCAATATTATTGTCAGACTTATACACACGCCGCACTTCACAAATTACTTATCTTTTGAAGCATATATTACCAGAGGGGGTCTCTTTGGCTTCCCCCGATATGGCTAGTGCGGCCTCAAGTTGGGCTTTGCACTCCTCCAGCTCCTGGGACAGTTGGGTATTCTTTTCTGCAAGATCCTGCACAATAAATGATCCTTAAATCAGTTATTCTAACTATTTCAAGTCTCGGGGGCTACTGGCATATATAACTGTCAAATTTTCTCACCCGTATGTCTTTTACATACTGCTCCGTGGCTCTGGCTAGACCATTTTGAGCAGCACGGAGGTGCGCATCTCCCGAATTGAAGGCATCCAATGCCTCTGGGGAGAAACATGCGTCACGAAGAACTGTCCGACGACGCCTGTGATTCATGGCACTCTCCACCTCGGAGTTGGTGGCAGATAAGCTGTCGGCATCCTCTGTTGGAGGAGCATCCGACGCACGCCTCGTGTTCGCCTCCACTTCTGGACCTGGCTTTGGAGCCTGGCGAGCGGAGGATTGATAGGCAACCTCTACGGATATAGTCCGGAGAGCGCTCTTCTTCCTAAAAAAGCACGAGCGTTAAGTATGCCCCCCGGGAATAAACCTGGGAGCAAGATGACACGCCATACCATTGCATCGGTGTTTCAATCTGGACTGCACTTCTTTTCGGCCTGTTGGGCCTTGCTGTCCCTTGTGGACTGGCCATCGCAGGCTCGGCCTTCCGCCTCAAGGACTTCCCCTGCGAAACACCGTTGGTATACAGTGATCAAAAACACGCACGGGTGGGTCATTTTCAAAGTATCGGGACTTAGGTCTCAGTTACCTGCGAGGCGGGAAGTATTCCGGGGTAATCGGCCGTAATGGCGACCAAGGCATTATCGATGCTCAGTTGGTGAAATACCCCGTCGATCAGCTCCACCGATATGTCCGGATCCTCTTGGGAGGTTGGATCGAGGAACCGTTCCGAATCCTCGGGTTGTGGAGGTGGGCTGTTTATATCCTTTACGGCCTGGCACAGTTCCTGTGCCGAAATCACAAAATGAGATACTCGACTGTGGGAGTATGGATCGGATAGGCAAAACTAAATGTCTACTTACCCAGCTTGGAGGATTGTACATAGAAAATCCGCCCTGCGGATTGACGCGGAGAAATTCCTCCTCTTCTCCCTTGTATAATGCGGACAAGATCTTCATCAGATCGGCAACCGATCCCGGCCACTTACAGTGGCAGCGGGTGGCGTCATCCTCTCCGTTGAAATCCCACATGGGGTGGCCTCTATATTGGAGCGGCTGCACACCCCGCATAATGCATGTGGCCATGACCCCGATCATGGTCAGTCCGGAATGAGCTAACAACCTTATTCGGCTCATCAGGTAAAGGACGTCCCTGTCATTTTCCTTCTGAGGGCTCCATGGACGCCAGCTTAGGCGTTTCTTTAAAGGGGCGTTATCAAACTCAGGGAGGCCGACCCGAACAGGGTCCGGCAGGGGGACATCTTCTATATAAAACCATTCTGAAGGACAGTCTTCGGATGCCTTCTTCGGGGTTCCGGACTGTCACACCCTGATTTTCATGCCACAACACTTAAGTAAATAAATCATGCTAAAATGTGGTTTGACAAAAACTTTTGAGTGTTTTGTCTTTGCTTTGATTGAATGTTTGTCTGTTGTTTGCAAGTGCTCTAAAAATCAAATAAATTCTCCAACCCTTATACTCCTTCCCCTTGATCCAAAAACCTTGACCAATGATCATGCCATGTGTATAGGACATAAAAATAATTTCTTAGAAAAATAATTTGGCCAAATAGTATTTTCAAAAAGTAGTTTTTCAAAAACCCCTGAATTGAGGTTGCACTGCAAGTACTTAATTAAGGGCAGTAAAAATCTTTCCAAAAATATATTTGACTCCTATTAGATATAGGATACCCAGAAACCACAAAAATATAAATTTAAAAGTTATTTTCCTATTTTATTTAAAAGCTTTTTCTTAAGGCCAGAAATGGTCTTTAATAGGGAAAAATTATTTTATTGTTTTAAAAATATTTGACAGAAATCAGGGAAACTAAGTGGACATATAGTGTCCATATATAAGAGTTTCAACACATGGTCATGTTCAAAATATTGGTCAAATCCCTTAAAAACCCTTTCTGAATATTTCAAGCTTTTGAAATATTTACAAAGGAAATATTCTCCAAAAATTCCAAGAAAATTCTAGCATGTCACATATGACATGTTTGATGATCTTGACAAGTATCATGTCATGGATAATAGTATAACTCCATGAAATCCCCTCAAAACCATTTCTGTCCATTTTGAGGTTTGAGCAACTTTACATTTCCAAACATGTCCAAATGTTCTCAAACCTTGTGAACATGCTCAAATGGTCTAATAATTAATCTAGACCAAATGGCACAAGTTGGAGAACAAGTTAACTTGATCAAAGTGCCCCAAAACCCTTCCTGTCCAGAACCAAATTTGAACAACTCTACATTGGCGACTTTCTCCTTTTGATCTCAACTTTTTTGGGCATGTTCAGAACCTCAAATGATGACACTACACCAAGTGGTGCATCAAGGAGAATTGATTTGCATGACTAAATCTTGGTAAAGCCATTTCTGCTAATTTCTAGGGTTTACCAAAGTTGCATTGTCAACTTCCTTCAAATAAGCTCCAACTTGGTGATCAACCCATTTCTATATGACACTTTATCCTGTTAATATTCATATCATTTGGAATCCACTTGCTTGCCCAAACCACCATCAAACACCTTCTGGCAGAAATTTAAAATGCATGTTTTGGCCATTTCCACTAATCTCCACGGGCTCAACTTTGTACCACAACTACTCCTGACCCTCTTCTACCTCTAGTACCTCTCCCTTGGCCTCAGCTCAATTATTGAGGGGTGAAACCTCCTCATTTACCCCTCTGGACAGCCACAACACCCTTCTCTCTCACCCTTCCTCTCTCGCCAGAGCCCCTCCAGAGCATCCAAGGCTCACTCTCCTTTCTTTACTCTCTCCCACACCTGCTAGACACCAATGGACGTGCCCACTGTGCATATAAAATGGCATGCCGGCCATTTGCATGCTCTGGAGCGCGCTACAGTGCGCTCCCGCACTGTGGCTGCCCCCTGCCAAGCACCTCCGGCCACCTCGGGCCTCCCTAGGGCGGCCGACGATGCACCTCGGCGTCCGCAGCATGCCACGCCTCTGTCCTCCTCCTCCTCCTCCCTCCTATCGCCTCCCTCGCACGCGCGCTAGCTCCAGTGAGCGGCCTCACACACGCGAGCTCTATGGCACTTCCCCGCTCCTTATCTCCCTTCCCCTGGCCGTAGACCATGTCTAAAAACGCCCCAGACACGCAACACTGCCGGGACCTTCCTCCCTGGCCCTCCTTCTCCCTCTACGGAGCTCACCGAGCGCGCCCTAGACCGCGCCCACTGTGCACCAACGCCCCCTCTGTATAGAGCCCCCCCTGGAGTTCTCTGGCCTGTTCCTGCTCTCCCTCTCCCCAGAAACCTCCCGGACCAGCTCTCTCGCCCCCTCGTGCCCTCTGTCCACCTCCATGGCCGGCGGCCTCCTCCACGGCCATCCCGCTCTCCACCTTTTCAGACCTACCCGACATGCCTTGGGCATCTGGATGGATGCGGCACTCCGTCCTGAGCTCTCCGGTGTGCAGCACACCGCGGGAGGTGGTCCGAATCGCCGGCACGGGCGGCGGCCAAGCCACTACTCCGACGGTGTCAGCACACGCACGAGGAAGGCGCTGCCTTCCCCCCGGCTCCTCCTTCGGGCACGGCCGAGCCGCACGGCTCCGCCCCCACCGCCGGCCAGCGCAGATGGGGAGAGCAGCGCCAACGGCGAGTGAGGGAGTCCTGTACTAGGGGGTGTCCGGACAGCCGGACTATCATCGTCCGCCAGACTCCAAGACTACGAAGATACAAGATTGAAGACTCCATCCCGTGTCCGGATGGGACTTTCCTTGGCGTGGAAGGCAAGCTTGGCGATACGGATATGTAGATCTCCTACCATTGTAACCGACTCTGTGTAACCCTAGCCTCCTCCGGTGTCTATATAAACCGGAGGGCTTTAGTCCGTAGGACAACATACATTACAACAATCATACCATAGGCTAGCTTCTAGGGTTTAGCCTCCTTGATCTCGTGGTAGATCCACTCTTGTACTACCCATATCATCAATATTAATCAAGCAGGACGTAGGGTTTTACCTCCATCGAGAGGGCCCGAACCTGGGTAAAACATCGTGTCCCTCGTCTCCTGTTACCATCCGCCTAGACGCACAGTTCGGGACCCCCTACCCGAGATCCGCCGGTTTTGACACCGACATTGGTGCTTTCATTGAGAGTTCCTCTGTGTCGTCACTGATAGGCTTGATGGCATCTTCAACCAACAACGCTGTCCAGGGTGAGATTTTTCTCCCCGGACAGATCTTCGTATTCGGCGGCTTCGCACTGCGGGCTAACTCGCTTGGCCATCTGGAGCAGATCGAAAGCTACGCCGCTGGCTATCAGGTCAGATTCGGAAGCCTAAACTTCATGGCCGATCTCCGCGGAGACTTGATCTTCGACGGACTCGAGCCACAGCCAAGCGCGCCGCACTGTGACGACGGGCATGATCTAGCTCTGCCGTCGAACAGTGCCTTGGTAGCCGCACACGAATCCGCTTTGGCCTTTAGTCCGGAGCCGATCGCCCAGATAGAGGATCGGTGGATAGACACCGCCTCGGGGGCTTCAACATCCACGGCGATGGAGCCGAACACTAATCTTGTCCCCTGTGAAACTCGTGATTCCGAGGCGCCGGACTCCTTGCCGGACTCCGAACCTGCCGCGCCCCTACCAATCGATTCGGATTGGGCGCTGGTTATGGAATTCACCGCCACGGACATCTTCCAATACTCGCCTTTTGGCGATATCCTGAATTCACTAAAACATCTCTCGTTATCAGGAGAGTCCTGGCCGGACTATGGCCAGGATGGTTGGGGTACGGACGACGAAGAAATTCAGAACCCACCCACCACCCACTTTGTAGCCACTGTCGACGATCTAACCGACATGCTAGACTACGACTCCGACGACGTCGACGCTATGGACGACGATGCCGGAGACGAACAGGAACCAGCGCCTACAGGGCACTGGAAGACCACCTCGTCATATGACATATACATGGTGGACACCCCAAAAGACGGGGATGGTGAAGAAGCAGCGGAGGCAGACTCTTTAAAGAAGCAGCCCAAACGCCGGCGTCAGCGGCGCCGCTCTAAATCCTGCCACAACAAGAATGGAGATTCCGGCACAGGAGATAATAATACTCCAGAGAGTGCCGAAGACAATCCCCTCCAGCAAGACTCAGCGCAGGAGGATGCAGAAGCAAGCCCTCACGAGAGGGCGGCAGACGAAGAGGTTGAGGATCATAACTATATGCCTCCCTCCAAAGACGAAGCAAACCTCAACGATGACGAATTCGTCGTACCTGAGGATCCCGTCGAACAAGAGCGCTTCAAGTGCAGGCTTATCGCCACAACAAACAGCCTAAAAAAAGCAGCAACAGCTTCAAGCTGATCAGGACCTGCTGGCCGATCGATGGACCGAGGTCCTCGCCGCCGAAGAGTATAAACTCGAACGCCCCTCCAAAAGTTACCCAAGACGCAAGCTGCTCCCCCGATTAGAGGAGGAAGCATACATACCTCCATCACCAGCGCACGAGATGGCTGACCGACCACCCCGTGGTCGTGACAGAGAGGCATCCAGGGCCCCAGCCAAGACCGTACCCCAGCATCGCTCCAAAAGTACGAAGCCAAGAGGGAATGCGCCGGACTTGCAAGACATATTGGAGGACAAAGCAAGACAATCCAGATCCATGTACGGATCACGTGGGCGCCCCACGACCCATGACGAATACCGTCGCGCCGGATACAATAACCCCGGCCGGGCTGAGCATAGCAGACAGTGCTCTCTCGAGCTGCGTCGCGATATTGCTCAATACAGAGGCGCCGCACACCCACTATGCTTCACTGACGAAGTAATGGATCATCAAATCCCTGAAGGGTTTAAACCCGTAAACATTGAATCCTACGATGGCACAACAGACCCCGCGGTTTGGATAGAAGATTATCTTCTCCACATCCATATGGCCCGCGGCGACGATCTCCACGCCATCAAGTATCTCCCACTCAAGCTTAAAGGACCAGCACGGCATTGGCTTAACAGCTTGCCCGCATAGTCAATTGGGCGTTGGAAAGACCTGGAGGCCGCATTCCTTGATAACTTCCAAGGCACGTATGTGCGACCACCAGACGTTGATGACCTAAGCCACATCATTCAGCAGCCAGACGAATCGGCCAGACAATTCTGGACACGGTTCTTGACGAAGAAAAATCAAATCGTTGATTGTCCGGATGCAGAGGCCCTTGCAGCCTTCAAACACAACATCCGGGACGAATGGCTTGCCAGGCACATGGGGCAGGAAAAGCCGAAATCCATGGCAGCCCTCACATCATTGATGACCCGTTTTTGCGCGGGAGAGGACAGCTGGCTAGCTCGCAGCAACAATCTCCGTAAAAATTCTGGCAGTCCGGATACTAAGGACAACAACGGTAGGTCACGTCGAAACAAAAACAAACGCCGCATTAACGGCGAAGATAAGGAGGATACGGCAGTCAACGCTGGATTCCGAGGCTCTAAACCCGGTCAGTCGAAGAAGCCATTCAAAAGAACCACTCCGGGTCCGTCCAATCTGGACCGAATACTCGACCGCTTATGCCAGATACACGGCACCTCTGAAAAGCCAGCTAACCACACCAATAGAGATTGCTGGGTGTTCAAGCAGGCCGGCAAGTTAATTGCCGAAAACAATGACAAGGGGCTAAACAGCAACGACGAGGAAGAGACCCGACCGCCGAACAATAGAGGACAGAAGGGTTTTCCCCCACAAGTGCGGACGGTGAACATGATATACGCGACCCATATACCCAAGAGGGAGAGGAAACGCGCACTAAGGGACGTCTACGCGATGGAGCCAGTCGCCCCGAAGTTCAATCCATGGTCCTCTTGACCAATCACTTTCGATCGAAGAGACCATCCGACCAGCATACGCCATGGCGGATTCGCCGCATTGGTTTTAGACCCAATCGTCGATGGATTTCACCTCACGAGAGTCCTGATGGACGGCGGCAGTAGCCTGAACCTGCTTTATCAGGATACAGTGCGCAAAATGGGCATAGACCCCTCAAGGATTAAACCTACAAAGTCAACCTTTAAAGGTGTCATACCAGGAGTGGAAGCCAACTATACATGCTCAGTCACACTGGAAGTGGTCTTCAGATCCCCGGATAACTTCCGGAGCGAAGAGTTAATCTTCGACATAGTCCCGTTTCGCAGCGGCTATCACGCTCTGCTCGGACGAACCGCGTTTGCAAAATTCAACGCGGTGCCGCATTATGCATACCTAAAGCTCAAGATGCCAGGCCCTCGTGGAGTCATCACAGTCAATGGGAATACGGAACGCTCCCTCCGAACGAAGGAACATACAGCGGCTCTCGCGGCAGAAGTACAGAACAGCCTTTTAAGGCAATTCTCGAGTTCGGCCGTTAAAAGGCCGGATACAGCAAAACGCACCCGGAGCAATCCCAACCAAGACCACCTGGCGCGATCAGAGCACGCGTAGCAATGCGGCCCCAACCCTTGCCCGCGCATGATCGCAAGAATAACACTCCGCGTACATCATTACGCTTTGGAGATACCATGGGCACAGGGGAGGGGGCACGATCGCAACGTACCCAGAGTGCGGTTCGACCACACCGGGGGCTCGCAAGTGTGCCCCCCTTTTTTCATATTTTTTATTTTTCTTCTTTTATGTACACAGGACTCTGTTAACCAGAAGCCCTGTCCGACGGCGAACCTTCCGAACTCATGATGCAACAGTCAGGGACTAAAGAAGGCTGCGACGAATACTCAGGTGGTCTCAATTACGAGCATTAAATTCGATTATATACACCAAGCCCGTAGCTCACCCCTGGAGGGGGACATGTTTACTTAGTCCAAATCCCTTGCTTACCGCACTATTTGTATCAGTCCGCTCTACTAGCAGACTTTCTTTCATAAATAATGCAGCACCTTTTTGATTACAATTGCATTACCTTTTATATATATATGCTCATTATATGACATCCTGCGCCCGTATATTTTGGTACGGCCTCATACACCAGGGGCTTATGTTCCCCACTCTATGGTGTGATAAGTCCGAACACTTTCACAAGTGCGGCACCCCGAACTTATAGCATTATATGAATCAGCTCCGAATCATGTCTTGGGTCAATAGTTGGGTTTTCCCGGCGCCCACGTTTTGGTGCCTTACGTTCCGTTCTGTCGGCTAAGGTGGCACTGGGAGAACCACTGCGATTGCGCCCCGGTTGAGCCGGGCGAGCGCCTCAGTGGAGAAAGCTAAAACTGACTGGCATGATAAGGCGAGAGACTGGTCGCTGTTCGAGAGGTTTTTTCGGGTCCTTAAAGACTCACGCCGCTTCGAGCGAAGTTCCGGACAATGTCCGACGAAGGCGTGGATAGCGCCCAGGATTCGGTCTTCCGAATACCAGGGGCTTCGCCGAAATTTAAAATTATAGAATTATATGGCAAAGTGAGAGTGTTCAAGCATTATAAGTCCGGTTGCCTTGTTCGTTGTGTTGAGCGCCTCCCTAGATGGACCCAAAAATGGGAACAAGAGTGCTCAAGTTTATCCCGAACACCCCAGCACTCGTGGCTTGGGGGCTGAAGCCAACGACTTGCCATCTCTCAGATTTTATAAATGGCCGCACAGTAGGTAATATTTTAAATTAAACAAGCGTTGCTTAACGCGCATATGAACAAAGTTTCAGCGCACAGGATAATACATAGCAAATTCACTCAAATATTACATTTCTGGGGCACTCATCTGCAATATTGCAGGCTCCCTTCAGGACAGATTTATAATACATCTCGGGCGTGCGATACTCCTTGCCCGGTGGCGGTGGGTCCGTGAGAAGCTTCTCCGCATCCAACTTGCCCCATTGCACCTTTGTGCGGGCGAGGGCCCGGTGAGCGCCTGCAATACAGGCGGAGCGCTTGATGACATCCACCCAGGGGCATGCATCCACCAGCCGCCGCATGAGGCCAAAGTAGCTCCCAGGCATGGCCTGTCCAGGCCACAGCCGGACTATAAGGCCCTTCATGGCCTCTTTAGCTACCTTGTGGAGTTCGGCCAGCTGCTTCAGCTGGTCGCTTGGGGGCACCGGGTGTCCGGCCTCAGCATACTGAGACCAGAAGACTTTTTCCGTCGAGCTCCCCTCCTCGCCATGATAGAATGCGGCAGCATTAGACACACTATGCGGCAGATCTGCAAACGCCCCTGGAGAGCTCCGAATGCGGGTAAGTATCAGGTATTTTACATTAACATGCTTGCTTTGCATGAAAAATGCCTTACCCGCCGCTATTTTCCTTACATCCTCCACCTCCTGAAGGTCCTTATGGGCTTCGGCCTTGGCGGACTTGGCACTTTCGAGAGCCGAGGCAACCTCGGACTCTCGAGTCTTGGAGTCACACTCCAACCTGTCATGTTTCTCCATGAGTGCCTGGAGCTCTTGCCGCACTTCCGCCACCCGCGCCTCCTGCTTTTCTCTCTCTGCCCGTTCCGTGGCCGCACTGTGTTCGGCCGCGGACATAGCATCCTTCAGGGCTGCCACCTCGTTAGTGGCCCCTGCAATACACATATTATCCTTGTTAATTTTATTGCAACCAAAATCCTTTTCTGTAAGGTAACCATTCAAAGCGGTGTGACTCACCTTCTTTGTCCTCGAGCTGCTTCTTGGCATGGCCGAGCTCTTGCTCGGACCGCTCGAGATCCTTTTTCAGCACATCGACCTCCGCCGTTAGTGCGGCAGAGGTCAGCAGCGCAGCCTGCAAACCCATATTGACATATTTTAAGCAACCCTGCGTATATCTTGTTAGATCCTCAGTCTGGCTTTTTCTTTCCGAAACACTGAACTAAGCATCAGGGGCTACTGTCTATGCGGTATTACATTACATAATTTTAACTTCTCACCTCAAAGCCTGTTAGAAGGCTGTTGCAGGCTTCGGTCAGCCCACTTTTGGCGAGCTGAACCTTTTGAATCACCGCACTCATGATAGTGCAGTGTTCTTCCTCGATGGAAGCGCCTTTAAGCGCCTCCAACAAGTTGTCCGGCGCCTCCGGTTGGACGGAGGCCGCCGGTGTCACGGTCTTGCCCTTCTTTCGAAGGGGCCGCTTGCCGGACTCTGGAACCACTGCGGGTTCCGATGTAGAGTCTGGCGCAAAGTCCAGGAGGCTGCCTGACGGCGCCTCCGGAGCCTCCTCCTGATGGGTCCCTCTCTGGGATCCCACCTCGGCGTCCTCGTCGGTGCATGGGGTAGAGGCAGTCGGAAGTGAATTCACATCCGACGAGGCCAACGACCTGCTCGATGAGTCGGGGAGATCGTCATCGGCCGGACTACGGACAGAATGCGGCGTTAGAAGGACACTACGTGACATAAAAGATATTGCATATAAAGGATCCGGATACTTACGATCTCACCGGACGCCTGGCCCTTGGAGGCCACTCATCCTCGCCAACGCTGGTGTTGGCGAAACTGTCCGGGGGGATAGTTCTCCCCCTTTTGGACCCTTCGGCCTCCCCTATTGGGGAAGCCTTCCTCTTCTTCTCTCCCTCTTCGGGGAGAGAAACCTCCTCATCTTCGGGGGAGGAGTCCGCCTCGTCGTCGGACACCTGATTGCGGGAACTCTTTCGAGTCCCCGCGGCCACCTTCTTGGCCTTCTTCTCCGGCACCACGTGCGGTGCCGGAACCAGCAGCCCTACTAAACGGGCGTCCACTGGATCTTCTGGCATGGGAGCCAGGCAGATAAGCTGCCTGGCCTTCTCCATCCATTCCTGTCAAAGGAAAGGAAAGAATGAAACCCTCTTATAATTAATTCGATTACTACAAAGTGTCCCGTAATGGGGTTAGTTGGATACTGCGAGCTGAATCCACGATCTTCCGTCGCGGATGCGGGGGCTTCGGCGCCCTTAAACAGCACCCTCCAAGCGCCTTCGTATGTTGTATCGAAGAGCCCGCTCAGCACCTGGTGCTGTTCCGGATTGAACTCCCACAGATTGAATGCCCGTTCTTGGCATGGGAGAATCCGGCGGATGAGCATGACTTGGACCACGTCGACGAGCCTGAGCTTATTGCTCACCAGCTTCTGGATGCAGGTTCGGAGTCCAGTCACCTCCTTCGAATAGCCCCACAGCAAGCCCTTCTCTTTCCAGGAGGTGAGCTGCGTGGGGACGCCAGATCTAAACTCGGGGGCCATCGCCCATGTGGGCTTGCGCGGCTCGGTGATGTAGAACCACCCTGATTGCCACCCCTTGACGGAGTCCACAAAGTCCGCTTCGAGCCAAACGACGTTGGGTAATTTACCCAACATGGCGCCTTCGCATTCCGCTTGTGTACCCAGCACAACCTTCGTCTTGACGTTGAAGGTCTTGAGCCACAGGCCGAAGTGGGGCCGGATGCAGAGGAAGGCCTCGCACACGACGATAAACGTCGAGATGTTGAGGATGAAGTTCGGCGCCAGATCGTGGAAATACAGGCCGTAATAGAACATGAGCCCCCGGACGAATGGATGGAGCGGAAAGCCCACTCCACGGAGGAAGTGGGGAAGGAAGACGACCCTCTCATGAGGCCCGGGGGTAGGGACGAGCTGCCCCTTGTCGGGCAGCCGATGCGCGATATCGCTGGAAAGAAATCCGGCGCTGTGCAGTCTGGTGATGTGCTCCTCCTTAACGGTGGAGGCCAACCATTTTCCTCCCGTTCCGGACATATTCAGAGAAGGTCGAAGCGAGATGCGCGAGCTTGGGCGTTGGAGCTTGAGTGCGCGGAGGTGGATAGGCAAAGGAGGAAGAAGGCGTAGGTGAGAAGGTAAATCCTTATCCCTTATATATAGGCGGACGAAAATGCGTCCCGCTGGCCTGATAAAACTCGCTTATCTCCCAAGCACCACCATCAATGGCGCGGTTGGGTTACCCACGTCCGTATTGATGATAATCCCGGAATAAGGGGAACACGATCTCTGCTTCGACAAGACGTGCCAAGGAAACCGATTCAAACAAAGGCTTGGTAGCGGTGTGATGTCACGCCGCATAATACGTCAGCAGATTGGACTGGTGTACATTTTATTCTCTCTATGGTGGAATGTGGAATTTATTTTGCAGAGCCGGACACTATCTTGGTGTTCATGATCTTCTCTGGATTATTCAAGGGAGGAACCCGCCTTGCAATGCCGAACATTATGCGCGCCGGACTTATCGTCATTGAAGCCTGGTTCAGGGGCTACTGAGGGAGTCCTGGACTAGGGGGTGCCCGGACAGCCGGACTATCATCGTCCGCCGGACTCCAAGTCTACGAAGATACAAGATTGAAGACTCTGTCCCGTGTCCGGATGGGACTTTCCTTGGCGTGGAAGGCAAGCTTGGCGATACGGATATGTAGATCTCCCACCATTGTAACTGACTCTGTGTAACCCTAGCCTCCTCCGGTGTCTATATAAACCGGAGGGCTTTAGTCCGTAGGACAACATACATTACAACAATCATACCATAGGCTAGCTTCTAGGGTTTAGCCTCCTTGATCTCGTGGTAGATCCACTCTTGTACTACCCATATCATCAATATTAATCAAGCAAGACGTAGGGTTTTACCTCCATCGAGAGGGCCCGAACCTGGGTAAAACATCGTGTCCCTCGTCTCCTGTTACCATCCGCCTAGACGCACAGTTCAGGACCCCCTACCCGAGATCTGCCGGTTTTGACACCGACAGCGAGTGAGGCCGGCGCCCTCTGCCTGGCGTCGCGGGGTTGAAGACGACGCGGGGCAGGGCGAGCGACCTGCTCGCGGGACCCGCCTGTCAGCCACCGAAGCGCCACGCCCAACTGGCATAAGTGGAGGCGCCCGCGTGAAAGACGCCTTCGACATGGCCCCTGCGCGCGTGCGGCCGAGCCGCCGGGCCGGCCCAGTGGCGTGCTGCTGCTAAACCTCGCTCAGTGCGCCTCTTAAGGGTAAAGCCCTTGTCTGTTTCTTTCTTTTTCTTTTTCCGGAAACTTGTAAAATCTCCCAAATATTCATATTACCTCCAAATTTGATGATTCAAATTTATAGTAGCTCATAAAATCATGATCTATCTCATGGTTCAACTTGCACATTTTTCAAGGAACCTTTTCTTCACAAACATTTATCAAATCTTGTTTTTCCTATTCCTGTGATGAACTTTCAAAAATCACAAAGAGCTCATAGTTGATCCAAATGCCTTGATTCAAATTTCTAGATGCTTCTCAGTTCATAACTTAGGTTATGAACATTTTTATTAATACTTTCTGTGCAGCACAAAATACTGAGCCATTTCTTCATATTTGTCAACTTTGCAAATTCATAGGAAATTCCTTTGAACTCCAAATCCAGTGAAACCAACTCCTAGATGCTTCTAAAATCATGCTTTGTCAAATGGGTGCCTCTGCTCATTTTTGAAAATAATGTTTCTGTACACTTCTTGCAAATCCATTAATCTCTTGACTCCATCATATTGAAATGTTCAGAGATGTCCATTGATCAAATCCCAATGAAACCACTTTGGTCATCCCTCATATGACCAGAGGTATCCTAGAAAAATCCAACTCACATTTTTAGAGCACTTTTATTTTTGCCTTGTTGTGTTGCTTATTATGATTGTTTCCGACGTTAGTTGACGAAGTAGACGGAGTACTTGGAGAAGGACCAGAAGACTTGAAGACTCTAAGGAACCAGGCAAGCAGCCCTTTGACCATGTCTATGAAACCCTTTTTATGCATGTCATATAGCACCATATTGTTGTTGCAACAGAATCATGATGAGGTGGTATCCACTTTGATGGTTTGCCACCGTACTTCCTCGTTGATACTTGCATTGTGCATGACCCTACCTTCTTATGAGGGTTATGATGGTGGGAGTAGATAGGATGCTAAAGACTTTTCAAAAACCCCGTCGGGTGCCACTTATGCCCGAGGGAGATGATGAGATGGGTAACCACTTGATGACGAAGTGGTGTACCGAGGCAAGTGTGTGTGTTGTTTTTGAAAACGGATTAGATTTAAGATTTGATGACTGTCCCAACCTTACATGCGCAACCACTCTACCCTTATATGGGAAAGGGCATTATCGATTACCTAGACCGATACTAGCTTGGAGCCCGCATTACTAGTGATGGGAGAGTTGTTGGTGCACTCTGTCGGGACGGGGTCGTGCAAGGTAGGGTGGCCAGGAACATTTTTATGGGGCACCGGACACACCGTTCGTACCCCGTGCTTGTGATGTGTGATGATTATGGAGCGTGGCTCCACAAAAATGTTATGTGATAATGTTGGGCACTGGGGTTACTACCAATTGAGTGGACTCCATTTTAGTGTCGTCTAGGGAAAGGTAGTGATCGGGTGCTTACCCCGGGTACTTGAGGTACTGCGGGTCGTGGCTGACATGGAAGTTCCCCGGATCTTGTGGGTACAGTGTGCAACCTCTGCAGAGTGTAAAACTATTCGAATAGCTGTGTCCACGGTCAAGGACGGTTGGGCGGTGCTGCTTAAACTATGTCCAGAGCTTACAAACCAGTGTGTGTGTTTGGGTAACTACATGGGTCAAGTCAAAGGACTTGACGTGATTGAGATGGGTTGCTGCCCACTCTATTTATGATTGATAACTGTAACCTGTCCTCATGGTTACTTGATTTCTCTTGATGCATGTCTTACAAGTTGTTGAGCCTGTCATTGCACTCAAAACTAGATTTCTGCAAAAAAAATTACCTATATCATGCATTGTTGTATCTTGAACCAAAACATGGGTTGCTTGCGAGTACATTCAAAGTACACATTGGCTTGCCACTGGTTATTTTATTGACCAGGCGTGAAAGAACAGGATATGATGGAGAATACTTCGATGACGAACATGCGAGCTAGGACGCTTCCCCGTCAGAATGCCTGTAGGGTTAAGGCAGATGGCATGGGTCCAAGTTATCGACGAAGATTTCCGCTGCGATGATATACTCAAGACTTGACCATAATGGTCCTACTTGTGTAAAATGGTATGTATGGATGTAAGACTCTTGTTATTCAGCTTTTGTGTGTTCAGTGAGCATTGATCTCTGGGATCACTGTACACGTGCATTCGGTGATCACGACTTATGAGTCAGGGTCCCCACACGGACAGATATCCAGTCCGAGCGATGCGCCATAGTTCGGCTCCGGCCACTTGATATATTGACCCCTCTTGAGAACGGGGCACAAGGCAGAACAGCTTCTTCCACAGTGCAAAATGAGCCTCGATGCCCAAAAAGAGCTCGCAAAGGGCCACGAAGCCCACAATATGCAGAATGGAGGCAGGCGTAAGGTTGTGCAACTGGAGGCCGTAGAACTCCAGGAGCCCCCGGATAAACGAATGAATTGGAAATCCGAGCCCTCTTATCAAATAAGGGACAAGGCATACCCGCTCTCCTTCGGAGGGGCTGGGGACGCCCTCCGCTTGCTTTCCTCCCTTATAGGTGGCGAGTCCGGCTCGAACCGGAACCATGAAGGCTGGGGGAAGAAATCCCTTGGTTTGGCGCACCAGTAGCTCACTGTGCGGGACGGAGCATCTCTCCCAATCTCCAGGCTGAGGGCTGGGAGGGCAAGAGGAGCAGCCACGTCGACTGTCCATGATGGGATGGATCTCTATCAGATGCGCTCTGATGAATGCTCTCGAAGGGAGGATGGTGTGATTTGGATCTAGATCCTCGTCTCTTTTATAGGCAGCTTATTTGCGCCGCTAGGGGGATAAATGTAAAAATACCCTGGCTTTTCGCATTCGTTCAACACGTGGAAGATGGCCATTATTGGGTGTGGAAGCCGAGGAGCGCAATATTTACAAGAAGTCGGACGCTATTCAACAGGTACACAGGATTTGGAGAAGAACCCGCCTTGCAATGCCGAAGACAATATGCGCGCCGGACTCGTCGTCATTGAAGCCTGGTTCAGGGGCTACTGAGGGAGTCCTGGATTAGGGGGTGTCCGGATAGCCGAACTATCACCTTTGGCCGGACTCCTGGACTGTGAAGATACAAGATTGAAGACTTCGTCCCGTGTCCGGATGGGACTTCCCTTGGCGTTTTAGGCAAGCTTGGCGATACGGATATGTAGATCTCCTACCATTGTAACCGACTCTGTGTAACCCTAACCCTCTTCGGTGCCTATATAAACCGAAGGGTTTTAGTCCATAGGACGAACAACAATCATACCATAGGCTAGCTCCTAGGGTTTAGCCTCTCTGATCTCGTGGTAGATCTACTCTTGTACTACCCATATCATCAATATCAATAAAGCAGGAGTAGGGTTTTACCTCCATCGAGAGGGCCCGAACCTGGGTAAAAACATTGTGGCCCTTGTCACCTGTTACCATCCGCCTAGACGCACAGTTCTGGACCCCCTACCCGAGATCCGCCGGTTTTGACACTGACAGTAATCAATAAAGCCCTTTCCCATACAAGGGTAGAGTGTTTGCGCATGTAAGGTTGGGACAGTTGACAAATCTTAAATCTAATCCGTTTTCGAAAACAACACACACTGGCCTTGGTACACCACTTCGTCATCAAGTTGTTACCCATCTCATCATCTCCCTCGGGCATAAGTGGCACCAGACGGGGTTTTTGAAAAGTCTTTTGAAAATACTTTGTCTGCTTCACCATGCATATACCCGTCCCTTTTTGCGTAGCATCTACTTTAGCATCCTATCTACTCCCACCAGCATAACCCTCATAAGAAGGTAGGGTCATGCACAATGCAAGTATCAATGAGGAAGTAACGGTGGCAAACCACCCCATGTGGTCACCACAGTATCATGTCTCCGATGCAAGGAATAAAAGTGCTATATGACATGCATAAAATGGGTTTCATAGACATGGTCAAAGGGATGCTTGTCTGTCTTAACAAAGTCTTCGAGGTCCTCAAATATCTCTGGTCCAACTCCGAGCATTTTGTCTACTTCGTCAACTATCATTGAAAACAACCATAATAAGCAACATGACCAGGCAAAAATAAAAGTGCTCTAAAAAATGTGAGTTGGACTTTTCTAGGATGCCTCTGGTCATATGAGGAATGACCAAGGTGATTTCATTGGAAGTGGATCAATGGATATTTCTAAACATTTCGATATGATGGAATAAGGGATTTAATGGATCTGCAAGTTGTCTACAGAATGCCTTTTTATAAAAATGAGTAAAATTACCCATTAAATCAGGCATGATTTTAGAAACATTTAGAAATTGGTTTCACTAGATTTGGGGTTGAAATGAATATAATATGGATTTTTGAAGTGGACTTATGTGGCTAAATGACCGTTTTTAAGTGTCCAGTGAAAACCAAGCACAACAAAAATGTCCATTGTGGCCCATTAATTAGGACATGCTTTATGGAGTCAGTAGAAACTTGGTTCATCAAATTCTCTAGAGAGTTTTGAAGCTATCTAGAAAAGAAAAAGGAAAGGAAAAAGGGCTTTACCCTTATCCAGCGCACTGGGCGCAGTTTAGCAGTGGGCCGGCCCAGTGGTTTAGCCGCGCGGGTGAGGAGGGGTGACATAGGAGGCGCATTTCTCCCAGCCCGTCACCATTTAAACGGCGGGCCCCAGCTGCTGGGTCGCTGACGCGCGGGAACGAGTGGGCGCCGGCTCTCTCCCGGGCAGCACGGGCCACCTCCGGCGGCGCCCGGCACACCGATGGACTCAGCGCGACGAGGCGCGCCTGTCCATCTGCTGCACGCACGCGCCGATGCTTGCAGTTGAGCAGGGCTTTGGGTCCAGCGGATGGCGGCGGCGGGCTTGGTGGTGGCGCCTGCTTTCGCTGCGTAGGAGGGGTCCAAGGGTGTTGGGGAGTTTCAGGGAGGCTTGGGGGGTGCCACAGACCAGTTCAGAGGAGGAAGGGAGGCCGGGTGGCTCGAATTTGAGCGGGGGTCCGAGGCGGCAATGGCGGCAGAGGAGGAGGGAGAAGGCACGGGAGGAGGAGTGGGTTGGTCCGGGGGTGCACGGGAGGGAGAGCGAGCAGTTGGAGATAAGAGAAGGCTCGGGGGTGGCTTATACGGGCGCGGCCAAGAGGTGCCGTAGGTGAGGCGCACGGCCACGACACGTGGCGTTGCTAGAGGCCAAAAGGGTTTTCTGGTGCGTGCCTGGGATGCTCGTGGTCGTGGTCCAGGCCGAGAGGAGAGGAGATAGGGAGCAGGGTGAGCTCCAGGAGGGCCCCGAGCTCTTGCGCCCACTGGCCGAGCTGGGCGGCGTTGGGCGAGCTCAGCAGGGTGAGAAGGAGAAGAGGGGAAGGAGGGGACCGACTAGCTAGCGTGCCGTGGACGTCGAGGCGACATCAGGAGACACGGACCCGGCGCCCAAGGTCGTTGAGTGCCTCGAAATGGGCAAGCTACAGTGCGGGAGTGCACTGTAGCGTGCTCCAGAGCGCGTCCATGGCATGCCATGGCATTTTAATAGTGCCACGGGTATGTCTTATAGTGTCTGGGGGTTTTGGGGGACAGTAAACAAGGTAGGAGTGGCATTGGATTCCCTAGAGAGCCACTAGATGAGAGGGGAGGTGGAGAGAGAGGTGAACAGTGGCTGTCCACAGGGGGAAAATGGGGTTTTACCCCATCAATCATGGAGCTTTGGAAGAGGGGGAGCTACTGGAGGTTGCTGGTGATCTGGTTCAGCTGTGGTAAAAACTTGGGCTCATGGAGATTAGTGGAAGAGGTCCAAATGATGAATTTGGAAAAATGGCAGAGGGTGTTTCTTGTTGGTTTGGGCAAAAAAATTAATTCCACTTGCCATGAGAATTAACAGGATGGAATGGCACTTAGAAATAGTGTGTTCTACCAAATTTAAGCTCATTTGGGCAAAGTTGACAGTGCAACTTTAATAAACCGTAGAAATCAACAGAAATGGGTTTTCCAAGATCTAGTCATGCAAAACCATTCTCCTTGATGCACCACTTGGTGTAGTGTCATCATTTGGGGATTTGAACATTTTCACAAAAATTCAGATCAAAAGTACACACTTGGCAATGTAGAGTTGTTCAAATTGGTTCTGGACAGGAAGGGTTTTGGGGCACTTTGATCAATATAAGATTTTCTCCAACTTGTGCCATTTGGTCTAGATGAATGATTAGACCATTTGAGCATGTTCACAAGGTTTGAGAAATTTGGACATGTTTGGCAATGTAAAGTTGCTCAAACTTCAAAATGGACAAAAATGGTTTTGAGGGGATTTCATGGGGTTATACTATTCTCCATGACATGATACTTGTCAAGATCATCAAACATGTCATATGTGACATGCTAGAATTTTCTTGGAATTTTTGGAGAATATTTCCTTTGTAAATATTTCAAAAGCTTGAAATATCCAGAAAGGGTTTTTGAGGGATTTAACCAAGATTTTGAACATGACCATGTGTTGAAACTCTTATATATGGACAATATATGTCCACTGAGTTCCCTAGGTTTTACCAAATATTTTTAAAGCATAAAAATAATTTTAACCTATTAAAAACCATTTCTGGCCTAAAGAAAAAGCCTTCAAATAAAATAGGTAAATAACTTTTAAAATTATATTTTTGTGGTTTCTGGGTATCCTATATCTAATAGGAGTCAAATATATTTTTGGAAAGATTTTTACTGCCCTTAATTAAGTACTTGCAGTGCAAACCTCAATTTAGGGGTTTTTGGAAAACTAATTTAAAAAAACTATTTGGACAAATTATTTTTGTAATAAATTATTTTTATGTCCTATACACATGGCATGATCATTGGTTCAATAGTGTGGAGCAAGGAGATGAAGTATAGGAGTTGGAGGATTTATTTGATTTTTAGAGCACTTGCAAACAGCAGACAAAAACCAATCAAGGCAAGGTCCAAAACCCTTAAAAGTTTTTGTCAAACCACATTTTATCATGATTGTTAGCTTAAGTGTAGTGGCATGAAAATCAGGGTGTGAGAGATCTACCCCCCTTAAAAGAATCTTGTCCCCGAGATTCCCAAACTAGGCACGGAAAGGGATGTAGAAACTTGGATCTGGGTAGTCTTCAAGTCCTCATGTTGCTTCTGCTTCTGTGTAGTGCTCCATTGAGCTTGAAGTATTTGATGGTGTGGCTTCGTGTATGACGCTCCTCTTGATCCAGGTTGCTAAGGGGTAGCTTGCAGTAGGTTAGATTGGGCTAGGGGTCGATGGCTCGGTGGTTAATGCCCTCGTAGAGATCGGGCAAGTTAGGAAGTTGTAAACACTTCCGGGGTTGTGATGCATGGAAAGCATTGTGCACATCAGGTAACTCAGGTGGAAACTCCAGCTGGTAACTGTCTTCTCTTCATCTCGTAGTGATCTCAGAGGGGGTTGTTAAATCTTGGAGTGATGTCGAAGGGGGCCGATGAATCTTGGTGTGGGTATCCTTGTCATGGAAATGATTGCTTCCTTAGAGACGAGTGGCTTGCAGATACACATGGTCTTTGACGCGGAAGTATACTTCTTGAAGATGGTGTTTGGTGTAGTTCTTCCTCCTTGACATGACGATCTTCAGATGTTCCTTGACCAGCTCAACGATTCTTCTTCCGTCTTTGGGTAGACAAGTATGTCATCAAAGAAAGATGACAACTAACTTGTCCAAGCACTCCATGAAGTCTATGGGGTACGTAAAGTGGGCTGAGGCATTGGTGATGGTCACAGTTAAGCATTGGCCAAGGTCTTATCGATCTATAGCCAAAGCCCAAGGTCAGGATCCGTGTTATGGCTTGGTAGGGCGTAAGGGTTTCAAGGATTCTAATGTGCGAGTGAATGTTTATCATCCCATCCTTGGGCACAGTTTTTGAGATGCCAATTGTGCTATCTAGTCCTTTAAACAAATCACATCATATCACTAATAGTATCATTTTTTATAGGTCAATTCAAATCATCACTCATGTGATTCATATCCTCATGACTGAGGTCTAACAAAATCATATATGTCTACAATCCCCAAACCCATATGTATGTCTACCCCTAAAAATCCATGGGTAGAACATATAAGCTGCTAACACTACTAGGGAAATGCCTAGCAGCAGCGCGGGTTTTGGGCCTATTAGTAGCGCGGGGACCGGCGCTACTAATAAGGCGCTACAGCTAACATATAGCAGTAGCGCGGGTGCGACCCGCGCTACTACTACGTCCTTTAGCAGTAGCGCGGGTGCCAACCCGCGCTACTACTAATCTCTAATCTCTGATTTTTTTTTGAATTTTTTCGAAAAAAAAATTCGATTTTTTTTCACTAATTTTCAAATTTTTGAATTATTTCAACCTCAAATCTCTAATCACCCTTCATCGCTGCTCAATTTAATCTCTAATCACCCCTCATCATTCCAAATCATCTAACTTCCCGGACGGTCACCCATCCTCTCACTACTCCAGCCTGAGCACGCTTAACTTCCGGGTTCTATTCTCCCTCGTTTCCAAGTCTGCACTTGTTGTTTTCCTGACAATAGTAAGATGTCAATCCTATTAACCTCAGGAATTTAGCTTGAGCATGAAGTCACACATTTCACTGTTTGATTTTGAAACTATTGTTCTAAAAATTTAGTAACACTAATATTTCTTGAATAATTAGTTTGACCACAGTTTGACCGTAGTTTGACCAGATTTGACCATAGTTTGACTAGGTTTGACCAAAATTCAAAAAAACTAAATAATTATTTAGTAACACAAATATTCTTGAATAATTAGTTTGACCATAGTTTGACGAGATTTAACAAAAATTAAAAAAACTAATTTTTCTTTTGAATTTTTTGCCTCTAGATCTTAAAAGCCCCGTAACTTTTTTTCTGTTAGGTTTTTGAGGATTTTAAAAATGTTTAACGGGGTTCCCCCGATTAAATTCGGATGTAACTTTTCGAGTAGATGATTTTCCATATAAAAAACTTTTTCATCTGAGTTAGTATGCAAAAGTTATGCCCATTTTTACAAATTCTCGAGAGATTTTGCAAATAAAGTAGAAATTCATATTTGCAAATTTTCCCAACAACTAGACCACATATCACATGGGAAACTTATTTCCTTTTATTTTTTTGACATTTTCATCATTTTCTTTTATTTTTTTAAACTGAAAAGGCGATTCACTGGGGGTAGAGTTTGAAAATGGGACCTTTAGTAGTAGCGCGGTTTTTTACCCCCTCGCTACTACTATGGCACCACTTAGTAGTAGCGAGGGCTAAAAACCAACGCTACTGCTATCAAACTTAGTAGTAGCGAGGTTTTAAAAACCCACGCTACTACTATGGCATGTCCCGGGGGGCACGGTAGAGACCGCTTAGTAGTAGCGAGGGTTGAAACCCGCGCTACTGCTATCAACTTAGTAGTAGCGAGGTTTAAAAACCTGCGCTACTACTAAGTAGCAGTAGCGAGGGTTTTTAACCCTCGCTACTAGTAATATTTTGTGTATAGGCTTTTCCCTAGTAGTGTAAGCTTGAACGTGACAATCCAAGTGCTCAGCCTATTCTTCCAAGGTCTAAGATAAAGCACCTCTATCCTAAGGAAACACGTCGTAAGCCACTCCAAGATCTTGTTTCCTTCCTATGAATCAACTCTAGCAGCCCATTAACTTCCATCAATCACAACACAATCCATTAATTCTACAAATCCAATGTTTATGGTGTTCCACATGATCTTGTAAAGTCCTTATAATCCCCAAATACATGAAATGGCTATCTCTACTATAGTCAGTCCACCAATTTCGATTATCATGGTCGAGTAACCTCCAAGGTCAAGTTTATATCAACTCCGACAATTAATCCAATCTCCTAGTTTATTGTCCACCGGGAAACATGGTATCACGATCAAGATTATCAGTCTAATTCCAATTTACTCCGAACCATGTAGACTTACTCAGCATCTATACTCAACTAGGATCACCTATTTAAATCCAAACCTTGTGTCCAACGAGAATTTCCACACTTTCCCCCAAGTCATTATCGTAATATCAACTATCTCCTATCAATATCCCCTGGCAAAGTCAAATCCTTATACTTCCAAGAATTTCAGCTTGCAATCATAATTGTCCTATTAAATCCAATTTACTCAGGGGTAATGAAAGCTATGCTACTCTATAATCATGATCCCACCAAGTTCATCTACCAACATGAAAGCCTTATAATGCTCCGAAGAGTGTCAAATAATTCCTCAAGGTCACTGATATAAACTCATCAAGTCATTTGTCCTCTATTCCTATATCCTCAAATTGGTCTTCCCTATGGCATCATCAGTTTTGGTGCTATCTTAGGATGATAATGTGCTCGTTCACTATGTCCACTAGTTCCATAATGAACCAGTGCAAGGTTACGAAGGCTTAGCTGGTTCTCTTGTGGGTTAAGCACTTGGTTAGGGATTTGAGCTGGGTTATCTCATGAAGTCTGAAAGGGTCTAGGGACGGGTTTCTAATCTTGAGAGGTAAACATAACTCTACTGGGCTGCTCTTGGTCGAAGAGGCTGCAGCAAAAATCTCCAGTGCTAGTTGGTCGCCGAAGTAGAATCCTTGGTGTACCTTGTCTTGCCGGTCTTCAGTTGAGGAGAGAGGGATGAGAGGGAGAAGCATCATAGATGGGGGAGGATGCTTAAAAGGGGGTTCTATAGTGCAGGTGCAAACAAACAGGTGCCAAAAAGGCCACACACAATTTCATTAAGATAAGATAGGTGATATAGTCGCATACATGATGCCTAAGGCAAAAGTGCAACTTATATAAAAACACAAACAGATAAGAACAAGCAACACTCAACATGGTTTCATTTGAACCATCATATGTACTCGACTGCGCATAGGGGGTACACGACTCATCCTACCCTAGGGGTCCTCGGATTCAGTAGTCGTGCTTGCTTCATCACTTTGAGAGAAAGGCATTCGGTCTTCAGCTTCTAGGTTCTCCTGGGTGCCAATGGACATGCGACAGTCGGATCCTTGTTGGGACACATCCAATTAATATTCCCGAGTTCACCACACCCGTGACATGTGACGGAAGCAAAAGGGTTGCTATCAGTCTTGGGTATTCTCGTCGGGGGCCTGACGATGATCCTCTATGAGGTGGATATGGAAATCCATTCCTATGCCTTTTGCGTGGGGTTTGGTTGTGAGCTTTCCGAAGTTCCTTGAGTTGCTGCTCCTGATTAAAAATGTGGACTTGTAGGGCAGTGATTCGCTATTCTTGCTCGACCACCTTCTTCTTCTGGAGGCAGTGGAGGTGCAGAAGTGAAGGGAGATCTTGGCGAGACTTGAGAAATGCTTCGGTAAGGTGGCGTAGAAGGTAGTCTCCTGCGTTGACGAAACGGATCTGGTACTTGAGGGTTGGATCCTTGTCTTCTGGGAAATCATCACTTGAGTCAGAGCTCCAAATCCGCTCTTGCCATGCAGGTAGCGGGTGGCATGTTCTTCTTTCATTTCTGAAAGGAGGTCTGGAAGACGGAGGAGTGCTTCGTATGCCACTTGCTGAATGGCTAGTTCTCTTGTTGGCATAGGTGGTCCAACGAAGAACCACCCCTGAGGTGAGGTCTTGGCAGGCACAAAAACCTTGGCGTAGAACTCCCTCTCGAACACATCATTTTCTAGTTCGTGTAGGGTGTATATGGGCAGCAAGGGATAGTGACATTGTTGGAGGCAATCTCCTAGGAGTGATGGAAATCCTGTTGTAAGGAGTCTCAAGGGAGCGACGACCATCTACAAAGGTTGAATGGGAGAGGTCAATAAGGGAAATATATTTTGGGTTGGGAAAGTTTAAGAAAAGAAGAGAAGTTTAGATGGTCTCAAGCTAACTAACATCCATGCTAACTAAGGCTTCCTACAGTCAGGATGGCTCTGATACCAGCTCTGTGGGGACCTCGACTCATGAGCCGTGATCACCAAATGCACGTGTACAGTGATCCCAGAGATCAATGCTCACTGAACACACAGAAGCTGAATAACAAGAGTCTTACATCCATGGATACTGTCTTACACAAATTATGACCATTATGTTTAAGTCTTACATAGATAAAGCCACAGGGGTTGAATACCAAATAAACTTAAGCAGCGGAAATCTTTGTCGATAAGTAGAACCCATGCCATCTGCCTTAACCCTACAGGCATTCTGAATGGGAAACGTCCTAGCTCGCATGTTTGTCACCAAGGTACTCTTCATTATATCCTGTTCTTTCATGCTTGGCCAATAAAATAACAAGTGGCAAGCCAATGATTACTTTGAATGTACTCTCAAGCAACCCACGATCGGAACAGGGCACAATGATGCAATGATATCGCACTAAGTAGGTATTTTGTAGAAAGCTAGTTTTGAGTGCAATGACATGATCTGTCAACATGTAAAGTATGCATCATGAGAGTACAGACATCCGTATGAACAAGTTACAGATATCAACATAAGCAGAGTTGGACACCAATCCAACTTGATCATCGTGTTAAGCCTTCTGACTTAACACCAACAGTTTTATCAACACACACACGGTTTGTAAAACTCTAGACGTAGTTTAAGCAGCACCGCCCAACTTTCCTTGACCGTGGACACGACTATTTGAATAGTTTTACACTATGCAAAGGTTGCACACTTTACCCACAAGATCCGGGGAACTTCCGTGTCATCCACGACCCGCGATACCTCAAGTACCCGCAGTAAGCACCCGATCACTATCTTTCCCTAGACGACACTAACAAGGAGTCCACTCGTTGTTACGTATCCTCACGATGTACATCATACGAGACTCACTCGAGATTGTAACATCCGAGAGGGAACGCAACGGTGTATCTGGTGCCCTATAAAAACAGTCATGGCCGCCCTACCTGGCACGTCCCTGTCCCGAGAGAGATCACCAACTCTCCCCTGTCACTAGTAATGCGGGCTCCAAGCTAGTATCGGCCTAGGTAATCAATAACGCCCTTTCCCATACAAGGGTAGAGTGGTTGCGCATGTAAGGTTGGGACAGTCAACAAACCTTAAATCTAATCTGTTTTCGAAAACAACACACACTTGCCTCAGTACACCACTTCGTCATCAAGTGGTTACCCATTTCATCATCTCCCTCGGGCATAAGTGGCACCGGACGGGTTTTTTGAGAAGTCTTTTCAAAATACTTTGTCTCCTTCACCATGCATATACCCGTCCCTTTTTGCGTAGCATCTACTTTAGCATCCTATCTACTCCCACTGGCATAACCCTCATAAGAAGGTAGGGTCATGCACAATGGAACTATCAATGAGGAAGTAACGGTGGCAGACCACCCCATGTGGTCACCACAGTATCATGTCTATGATGCAAGCAATAAAAGTGCTATATCACATGCATAAAATGGGTTTCATAGACATGGTCAAAGGGCTCCTTGCCTGTCTTAACAAAGTCTTCAAGGTCTTCAAATATCTCTTGTCCAACTCCGAGCATTTCGTCTACTTCATCAAATATCGTCAAAAACAACCATAATAAGCAACATGACCAGGCAAAAATAAAAGTGCTCTAAAAAATGTGAGTTGGACTTTTCTAGGATGCCTCTGGTCATATGAGGAATGACTAAGGTGATTTCATTGGAAGTGGATCAATGGATATTTCTAAAATTTTGATATGATGGAACAAGGGATTTAATGGATCTGCAAGTTGTCTACATAATTCCTTTTTATTAAAATGAGTAAAATTACCCATTAAATCAGTCATGATTTTAGAAACATTTAGAAATTGGTTTCACTGGATTTGGAGTTGAAATGAATATAATATGGATTTTTGAAGTGGACTTATGTGGATAAATGACCTTTCTTTAAGTGTCCAGTGAAAACCAAGAACAACAAAAATGTCCACTCTGGCCCATTAATTAGGACATGATTTATGGAGTCAGTTGAAATTTGGTTCATCAAATTTGGACACTATTTGAATTCTCTAGAGAGTTTTGAAGCTATCTGGAAAAGAAAAAGGAAAGGAAAAAGGGCTTTACCCTTATCCAGCGCACTAGGCGCAGTTTAGCAGTGGGCCAGCCTAGTGGCTTAGCCGCGCGGGTGAGGAGGGGTGACATCGGAGGCACATTTCTCCCAGCCCGTCTCCACTTAAACGGCGGGCCCCAGCCGCTGGGTCACTGACGCGTGGGGCCGAGTGGGCGTCGGCGCTCTCCTCGGCAGCATGGGCCACCTCCGGCGGCACCCGGCACACCGGCGGACTCAGCGCGATGAGGCGCACCTGTCCATGTGTTGCACGCATGCGCCGATGCTTGGAGTTGAGCAGGGCTTCGGGTCCAGCGGATGGCGGTGGCGGCTTGGTGGTGGTGCCCGCTTTGGCTACGGAGGAGGGGTCCTAGGGTGTTGGGGAGGTTCATGGAGGCTTGGGAGGGTACCACGGACTGGTTCGGAGGAGGAAGGGAGGCCTGGTGGCTCGAATTTGAGCGGGGGTCCGAGGCGGCAATGGCGGCAGAGGAGGAGGGACAAGGCACGGGAGGAGGAGTGGGTTGGTCCGGGGGTGCACGGGAGGGAGAGAGAAGTTGGAGACAAGAGAAGGCTCGGGGGTGGCCTTATACGGGCACGGCCGGGAGGTGCCGTAGGCGGGGCACACGAGCCACAGCCTATGGTGTTGCCAGAGCCCAAAAGGGCGTTCTGGTGCGTGCCTGGGGTGCTCGTGGTCGTGGTCCAGGCCGAGAGGAGAGGAGAGAGGGAGCAAGGCAAGCTCCAGGAGGGCCCCAAGCTCGTGCGCCCACTGGCCGAGCTGGGCGGCGTCGGGCGAGCTCAGCAGGGTGAGAAGGAGAGAGGGGAAGGAGGGGACTGACTAGCTAGCGTGCCGTGGACGCCGAGGCGACCTCGGGAGACACGGACCCGGCGCCCAAGGTCCAGAGCGCGTCCATGGCATGCAATGGCATTTTAATAGTGCCATGGGCATGTCTTATAGTGTCTGGGGGTTTTGGGGGACAGTAAACCAGGTAGGAGTGGCATTGGATGCCTAGAGAGCCACTAGATGAGAGGGGAGGTGGAGAGAGAGGTGAACAGTGGCTGTCCAGAGGGGGGAAATGGGGTTTTACCCCATCAATCATGATGCTTTGGAAGAGGGGGAGCTACTGGAGGTTGCTGGTGATCAGGTTCAGCTGTGGTAAAAACTTGGGCTCATGGAGATTAGTGGAAGAGGTCAAAATGATGATTTTGGAAAAATGGCAGAAGGTGTTTGTTGTTGGTTTGGGCAAGAAAATTAATTCTACTTGCCATGAGAATTAACAGGATGGAATGGCACTTAGAACTAGTGTGTTCTACCAAATTTAAGCTCATTGGGGCAAAGTCGACAGTGCAACTTTAATAAACCCTAGAAATCAACAGAAATGGGTTTTCCAAGATCTAGTCATGCAAAACTATTCTCCTTGATGCACCACTTGGTGTAGTGTCATCATTTGGGGATTTGAACATGTCCACAAAAATTCAGATCAAAAGTACACACTTGGCAATGTAGAGTTGTTCAAATTTGGTTCTGGACAGGAAGGGCTTTGGGGCACTTTGATCAATATAACATTTTCTCCAACTTGTGCCATTTGTTCTAGATCAATGATTAGGCCATTTGAGCATGTTCACAAGGTTTGAGAACATTTGGAGATGTTTGGCAATGTAAAGTTGCTCAAACTTCAAAATGGACAGAAATGGTTTTGAGGGGATTTCATGGGGTTACACTATTGTCCATGACATGATACTTCTCAAGATCATCAAACATGTCATATGTGACATGCTAGAATTTTCTTGGAACTTTTGGGGAATATTTCCTTTGTAAATACTTCAAAAGCTTGGAATATCCAAAAAGGGTTTTTGAGGGATTTAACCAAGATTTTGAACATGACCATGTGTTGAAACTCTTATATATGGACAATATATGTCCACTGAGTTCCCTAGGTTTTACGAAATATTTTTAAAGCATAAAAATAATTTAACCTATTAAAGACCATTTCTGGCCTAAAGAAAAAGCCTTCAAATAAAATAGGTAAATAACTTTTAATATTATATTTTTGTGTTTTCTGGGTATCCTATATCTAATAGGAGTCAAATATATTTTTGGAAAGATTTGTACTGCCCTTAATTAAGTACTTGCAGTGGAAACCTCAATTCAGGGGTTTTTGGAAAACTATTTTTTTTAAAACTATTTGGACAAATTATTTTTGTAAGAAATTATTTTTATGTCATATACACATGGCATGATCATTGGTTCAATAGTTTGGAGCAAGTAGATGAAGTATAGGAGTTAAAGGATTTATTGATTTTTAGAGCACTTGCAAACAACAGATAAAAACCAATCAAGGCAAGGTCCAAAACACTCAAAAGTTTTTGTCAAACCACATTTTATCATGATTGTTAGCTTAAGTGTAGTGGCATGAAAATCAGGGTGTGACAAAGGGCCTTCCCACTTCGGCGTCAAATTGTTCGAATTCTTCGACGACTGAACGTGCCGAAGAACAAGGTCGCCTTCATCAAGGCTCCGGGCATGGACCTTCCGGCTATGATAGCGGTGCAAGGATTGCTGGTAGCTTGCTGCTCTCACAGCCGCCCGGAGACAATCTTCCTCAAGGAGCGTTGCATCATCTTGCCGCAATCGCTCTTGCTCAAGCTCATCATAAGCGAGCACTCAAGGTTCCCTATATATGAGTTCCGTGGGGAGAACTGCTTCTGCCCTGTAGACCAAGGCAAAGGGTGTCTGGCCAATGGCTCGATTTGGCGTCGTTCTGATCGACCAAAGAACCACCGGCAACTCATCAATCCAGCGCCTTCCACTTTTGCGCAGCCTGTCAAAAGTCTTCGTTCTTAAGCCTCGCAGGACTTCAACATTTGTTCTCTCCGCTCGGTCGTTGCTCCGTTGATGTGCCACAGAGGCAAAACAGACCCTGCTGCCGAGATCCTCAATGAATTGCATGAAGGCGTGGCTTGTGAACTGTGTGCCGTTGTCGGTGATGATCTTGTTGGGTATTCCAAAACGGCACACTAGCCCCTTGAAGAACTTGATGGCTAACTGCGCTGTCACCTTCCTCACTGCTTCCACTTCTGGACACTTTGTGAACTTGTTGATTGCGACGTACAAGTACTCAAAGCCCCCGACAACACAAGGGAAAGGGCCCAATATGTCGATCCCCCAGACTGAGAAGGGCCAGGAGAGAGGGATGGTTTGAAGGGCTTGAGATGGTTGAAGAAGCTTCTTCGAATGAAATTGGCATGCTTCACACTTGGTTACTAGTGCCGTCGCATCCTGGAGGGTGGTGGGCCAGAAGAAACCTTGCCAGAAAGCCTTGCCGGCAAGGGCCCTCGACCCTATGTGGGAGCCACATATGCATCCATGTATCTCTGCCAACAGCTTTAGACCTTCCTCCCGGGAGATGCACTTCAATTTCACCCCATTCGGTCTTCTTCTCTGCCAACAGCTTTGGCCTCTTCCTGCTCCTCAGGAAGCTCTGCTCTTTGAAGGAATCGGATGGTGTGCTGCGCCCATGCCGGAGCCCGTGGCTCGACGACAAGGATCAAAGGCATCTCTTCTGCCCGGTCGACAGCTCAATGGATGGTTGGGTTAACTGAAGCACAAAAGTACCTGGTTCCACAGGTAGCTTGAGGGTAGCACGCTTTGACAGGTATTCGGTTATGTCGTTCTCCGTCCGAGGGACATGCTCCGCTTGTATACCATCAAAGTGCTCCTCTAGTTTCCTCACCTCATCTATGTAAGCTTCCATCAACGGGCTTTGATAATCTTTGTTGACCTACCTGACGACGAGTTGCGAGTCGCCCGTGACGATGAGCTTTTTAACTCCAAGGTCTACCGCGATCCGGAGACCGGCAAGCAAACCCTCATACTCAGTGGTGTTGTTGGTTGACATCTCCTGGGGAAAATGCATTTGAATGACGTACTTGAAGTGCTCTCCAGTGGGTGCGACAAGCAACACAGCAGCACCGACACCTTGCAGCGAAAAGGCCCCATCAAAGTACATGCTCCAGTTGCCGCTCGTTTCCTTGCCGGGGAGGGTAGTCTCCTGTACCTCTTCGTCAGGTGTCGAGGTCCATTCTGCAACAAACTCCACCAAGACACTGCTCTGGATCGTCGAGGTACTATCAAAATTTAGACCAAAACTTGACAGCTCCAGGGCCCATTCCACGATCCTTCCTATTGCATCTGGGTTATGCATTATCAGTTGCAACGGAAGGCGGATAACCACGGCGATCTCGTGCGCTTGGAAGTAGTGGCGCAGCTTCCTTGAGGCCATAAGGAGGCCGAAGAGCAATTTTTGCACACCTGAATACCTCGACCTAGCTCCCTGCAAGAGGGAGCTGACGAAGTAAACCGGGTGCTGCACCATCTTCTTCCTTTGTGCCACTTCACCTGGCCATGTGGGTCCTGTCGTACTGGCACCAGTCTTGCCGGGACCGAGCCATGCCGGGGACTCAGTCTTGCCGGGACCGAGCCCTGCCGGAGAGGGTTCTGGACCGCCAACCGATGACTCTGCCACTGCTGTTGTCTCCTCGTCGACCTCTCTATGCACCACCAATGCGGCGCTAACCACTTGATTTGTTGCCGCTACATATAGCAGCAACGGTTCTTGTGGTTTGGGTGCAACCAGCACCGGGGCAGAGGAGAGGTACTTCTTCAAGTCTTGCAACGCCGCCTGGGCCTCTGGGGTCCACTCCACTGGGCCCGTCTTCTTTAAGATCTTGAAAAAGGGGAGGGCACGCTCCATGGATTTGGAGATGAATCTGCTCATGGCGGCAATGCAGGTAGTGAGCTGACGCACGTCCTTGATCCATTTGGGTGCCTCAATTTGCTCGATTGTCCTTATCTTATATGGGTTTGCCTCAATCCCGTGCTACGATACAAAGAACCCAAGAAGCTTGCCGGACGGGACACCGAAGACACACTTCTCAGGATTCAATTTGAGGTTGATCTTGCGTAGGTTTCCTCTAGATCTTACACACGTGTTACTTTGTCCTTGGTTTTGACCACTATGTCATCCATATAAGCTTCCATTTTTCTATGTAGCTGGGGTCCAAAACCAATTAGGACTGCTCTTTCAAAGGTTGAGCCAGCACTCTTCAACCCGAAAGGCATCCGTAAGAAACAATACTTACCACATGGGGTGATGAATGTTGTCTTTTCCTTGTCTTCTTTTGTCATGGTGCACCTCGCCCCACGGTGCAACTCGCCAGGAAGGAACACTGTTCCCGTCCAGAGCAGATCTCCGGGAGATGGTGCACCTCGCCCCACGGTGGGCGCCAAATGTCGGGGGTTGGGTGCGACATATGCCAATGGATGGCTTATCATGGTGGGAACCAGTAGAACATCGCCGGTGCCTGGAAGTGGGATAAGGCGTAGACACGTACGCCGGTGAACTTTACCCAGGTTCGGGGCTCTCCATTGAGATAATACCGCTACTCCTGCTCTGCGGGGTCTCCGCATGATCACTAAGGCACAAGTGATACAATGGCGCTCCTTGAGCTGTGTGCTAGAGGCAGAAGGAGACAAGGCTAGCTGTTCCCCGCTCTAGGTATCTGGCTACTTCTATCTAGGTTCGAACCGTTTGCATGGGTGGCCTGGGGGGTTTATATAGGGCTACCACCCAGAGGTACAATGGTAATTCGTCCGGGTGCTGGGCCTGGCTGTCTGTGTCTCCAGCCTCCGGCTTCTCCGCCGACCGTTGGGGCCCGCCGCCTGGTGGGCCCCGCCGCCTGGTTGGTGGCTACTTACTGTAGCCGTGTCGCTGGTGACGGGGGCTTGGTCATCTTAGTGTGGCTACAGTCCCGCCGCCTGGCGGGAGGCCACTGTAGCCACACCTGGTCTTATCAGCTGAATGTTGAGCTTGCCTCGAGGCAAGGGACAGCCGACTGCTGGAGGCCGGCCCCTCTCGATTCCGTCTGGTTGAGCTTCCGCTGTCTTCCTTGGGGTCGCTACCCGACAGGGCCCGCCTCCGGTAGGCCGTACCGACAGGCCGTCATGGGGAACAGGGCTTCGCCTGCCCGGAGCGACGTCAGGGGAGATATGGCACAGTGCCCCGTCGTTCGGAGATCTCCGTCTGTATGGAGCACTGTAGCCACGCCCCTCTCGAGCGTTGGAGGTGACGTGCTTCACTGTAGCCATGCTCTGACTTGTACCCCCGATGGGCGCTCGGCCGCACCGTAGCCGTGAGGTGGCCGCCTGCCTGTTGCCGCCCTCTCTGGAGGGCGGCCGGCAGGAGCCGGTCACTCGGAGCGCCGTAGACTATGGTCGGCCGCCCTCTGGCAGCCGGCCGCTGAGCCAGCCGGCACCAGAGGGTGGAGCTTTAGCTTGGGGTCTAGCTAGGCGGAGCTGGCCCAAAGTCTTGATAAATCCAGGGACTCGGATGAGCCTACCCGTGGCCCATTACTCCGACAGTAGTCCCCGAAGTCTCAGTGGCTTCCTCCCTCACCGAGCTCCGGGAAGACGCCGGTCCGCCGTGCGGCCAGCCGACTGCTGAGACCGACCTCCTCCAGGCGGAGCTCCCGCGGTTGGTTTTGAACTTCGAGGCGGGAAATAGGTGGCGTGCGTGCTAAGCTTCCCAGGCCACCGCCCGCCACAAGCGCGCCAGGCGGCGCACGTCGGCCTGGGCAGCTTGCCGCCCCACGTCTTAGATGGGACGTGACACTGGGCCGGGCCCACCACTACCGTGCCTCGACAACCGGGCGGATCTGCTGCACCGAAGGAGACAATTGCCATTCCCACGACCATTTACAGCGTGGTGAATGCGCGCGGGAAACGGGGGCCGTGGGGACATGGGCGCAGTTAATCCCACGACCCACGCCCCCGCCCCCTCGGCTTCATAGCCCGAGGGCTATAAGTAGGGAGGGGGGTGAGGTGCGGCAAAGCTCTCGCGCCCCCTCCCACTCTTCTTCTTCTGCTGCTCATCCTCCACCGGTGCTGCTGCTCTGTGCTGCCGTAGCGCCGCCGCCGTCACCCGCCGCCGACACACTTCTCCTCTCCATGCCGCCAGCCGGAAGCTATGGTGCGCGAGAGGTGCGGCGACTGGGACGGATCGACCGTGATCAAAGATCACATTGCCTTCCTCCGCAACACGCGCCGGATGCCCAGCGCGGCCTTCGTCAAGGCGCGGTGCCGCAAGGAGACAGAGATCTCGCCGGCGCCGCAGCGAGACGAGCGGGTTGTCTTCCGCTCGCACTTCCTCCGTGGCTTCGGCCTTCCGGTGAGCGGCTTCTTCCGCTCCTTCCTCGACTTCTACCATCTTCAGCCTCACCACCTCACGCCCGACGCCGTGACTCTACTCTCCGCCTTCATCACGGCGTGCGAGGGCTACATCGGCGTCCTCCCCACAATCGAGCTATGGGGAGCGTTCTTTTATGGGAAGCTCGGCACCTCCGCCAGGGAGATGGCGGCCGAGTGCAGGGGCTTCGTCACCATGCACCGACCGGCGAAGCGGAACGCCTTCCCCGTCATCAAGTTGGCGCAGTCGATGAAGATGTGGCAGCAGTCCTACTTCTACATCGAGAACATGGACCCGGCTGCCGACTTCCTCAACCTGCCGGCCTATGAGGCCGTCCCCCCCACCGGGGCTCGGCCCAGGTGGGGGTACAAGCCGAAACCGGTGTCGGCGGACACGGCGGCCTCCATTGGCCGACTCCGGGTGCTCCAGGAGTCAGAGGGCCTCTTGGCCTCCGACCTCCTCATCGCCTTCGTCGAGCGCCGGGTCCTCTCGCTCCAGAGCCGCCCTCATCCGATCTTCCGGATGAGAGGACACCGCGATCCATGCCGGCTGTGCACGAAAGGGATGCCGCCCGCTGAAGTTGCGCGGATGGTAAACGAGATCTCCGACCTCAAAGTTTCGAAGACGGAGTGGCGGTACGGGAAGCGGCCGTACTCGCGCCACAATCTGCCGCCCGCTGTAAGTTTCTTCATTTTGTCCTTTGAATTGTTTCCTTCAGCTTTGTTTCTCTTCATGACGCAGCTCTTTCTTGGTTGCAGATTTACATGTCCGAGGCAACGGCCGCCTTCCTGGGGCCGGGTGATGCTCTCCAGCCGGACAGGGCGGAGAGCGACTTGGATGACCCCGACTTGGGGGCGGCCGCCCTGGCCGACGACGCGACAGGCGGCGGTCGTAGAGTGGACGCCGATGGTGGAGCAGGCGGCTCCGAGGAAGGCGGCGACATGGGGACTTGGCCCGACGATGACGAAGATGAAGACGAACTGCGCCCTGCCCAGAGCTCTGCCACCACCGGCGCCGGCCCCTCTTCTGGACCGCCTGCCCGTGGTAGCAAGCGCAAGCAGAAACAGGGCACGGCCCTGTTCGGCAGAGCGGAATGCGCGGGAGGCGCACGAGGAAGAGGCCGACCGCCTGGCCAAGGAGCAGGCGGCCTTGTCCGCCGCATCTGCTAAGAGGGCACTGGTGCAGGCGGAAGCCCAGGCCACGGAGAAGGAGCGGCTCGCGGAGGCCGTACGCCGCCAGGAGCCGCTGCTCGTGGCACCCCTGAACAGTGCACCACCTTCGCCTGAATTCGAGGCGACGGCCGGAGGAGCCGGCGACGACCACCCGATCCAGGAGCGGCAGGGCAATGACATAGCCATGCCAGATGTCTTCGTGCCGCTGCCCCCGCCCCCGCCGCCTCCGCCAGCCAGCGATCCACGGGTCGAGCAGCCGGTTGCACCGCCGGTGCTGCCGGTTGTAAATACGATGGTGACGGACGTGGTTCCTATGGTCCGCATACCCAAGCACTGCCGTCTGGAGAAGGCGGCCTCAGCACCGCGGCCACAGGAGATCAGCGCCGCAAGCTCGTCGGCCCCTGGCACCGAGGCGACCAGCGCCGCACCCGTGGGCTGGATACACGGAGGCAGGATGGGCGCCCTGAACCAGGCGTCTCTTGACATCCAGGCCAAGCTCCGGGCAGAGGCGGAGGCCCTCAAGCGTTGCAACGAGGCCTTCTTCGAGTTGCGTACCGCCATCCGCGTAAGTTGTCTTTGGCTTTCTTCTTTGGATGATCCTCTTGCTTCTCCTGTTGGGGCGCGCAAGCGCACCCACTGGGTGTAGTCCCAAAGTTCCGGGCCGGCTGCTGAGCTGGCGGGTCAGAACTTTATCTTGTAATTGTCGACTGCTGACTTCGTCTGAAGTCTCTTCTGCAGGACTATCACAATCTCCACGTGACTGCCTACAACTCCAGGGTCCGGGAGCTGGAGACGCAGATGGCCCATCTGGCCGAGAGCCGGCGTAAGTTTGTATCTTCTTTTCTTCGCGGGGGCGCGCTGGCGCACCCGCGGGCTGTAGTCCCCGAGGTTCGGGCCGACTGTTGGGCAGTCGGGCCGACTCTCCTCAGTTGTCTCATTCCTTCGTCAACCACTTCTTTCTGCGGTGGCGCGAGGCGTGCCCGCGGGCTGTAGTCTCCGAGGTTCGGGCCGACTGCTGAGCAGTCGGGCCGAATCTCCTCGGTTATCTCTTTCCTTTGCCTTGTCCGCTTGACTTATGCCTTTTTCTTCTCTTTCTTTCTTCAGAGGCCAATGCCGCCCTGCAGCAGCAGCTGGGCGAAGCCAACACCACCCTGCATGGCAAGAAGGCGGAGTGCAGCAAGCTGGTGGAGGAGCGGGACCGCCTTGTCGCCCAACTTGCCGAGCAGGCGGAAACCCTCAAGGCGGCCAAGCTGAAGGTGAAGACGACGGAGACCAGCTTCCTCACTGAGTTTGAGATCGAGCGCTCTGCCTGGGCCGACAAGGAGGCCCAGATGACGGCCTGCTTCAGCAACATCGAAGACTTGGTCGATGGTAAGCCTCATTCTCTTGGTTTCTTGTTTTGAGCTGTCGGCCCTTGCTTATAGCCTTGGCCTTTTTCTTCTTCCGCCCGGACAAACTTCTTCCCGGGCCATTCTGTAGCCGCGATCTAGATGATCGAGGCCTAGCGCGAGGAGCGAAGGGCGGAGGGCGCGCAAATCGCCACTGATGCTCCCCGGACTCTTGGCGAGCAGGTCCTCAGCATTCAGGCCCGCTTCAGCCTGCTCACTGCACGCTACGCCGGCTCTAGCAGATCGGAGCCCAGGCAGTCTCCGCTCTCTGGCCAGGCCTACCGGCTCCACGCACCCCAAGTCGGACTGTCGGCTGGCTGGAGGTAGCGACCGGCCGCCTGCAAGCCTGGAAAGGCTCAGCAGCCCAGGCAGGGGCGTGCCGGGCCTTGGAATTCGTCAAGGCGTGGTACCCTGGCTAGCTAGTTGGCCACGTTCCGGCTGGAGGCGTAGGAGGAGCAGGCGGCGGTAGAAGCTGAGCTCATCAACAGGGCGGCGGCGATCACCGACTTCACCGACACCAGTGTCTTTGTCCCGGAGGTGGTCGAGGAAGGCGACGAAGCTCCGAAAGAGTGGCTCAGGTTAAACCCAGAGGACAGCGAAGATTCAGCTGAAGTCATCGACTCCAGCGACGAAGGGGAAGACGGGAAGGAGGAATAGGAGGAGGAGGAGGAGGAAGACGAGGAGAGCGACGTCGACCTGCCGGAGGTCGGGGCAGACGGTCAGCCCCCAGCCTGAACGGGCCTCAAGCAACGAGCCATGCACCGAGGTGCCGCCCGCTACTGGAGGCGTCCAGGTTGGGGCCGCCCAGCCGCCCGTTCCTCCGACGCACGCCATCGACTCCGTCCTCCAGCACTCCAATGCCCCGCCTGCTTCTGGTGATTCCTCCGTTCGGATGGAGCCGCCTGCTGCGCCAGGTGGTGCAGCTGACTCCAGTGTCCAGCCAGAGTCCTCGGCCACGCCATCTAACACTGTCCAGCCGGATCCTTCTGCTGTGCCAACCAACACCGCCCAGCCGGAGTCTTCTGCTTCTCCTTAGGGTTTCATCTGCTTTCTGCTTGCTGCTCTGAATATTTTGTTAAATTCGTGCAACTCCACCCGTGGGGTGTACATCAAAACTCTGTTTGAATGCCGGCCAGAGGCCTTTATCCATGTAAATATTTATCATTGCTTATGCTTGCTGTGCCGACCTCCAATCTTTTTTCCCTTTTTCTCCTTGGTTTTTTCCTTTGCCACCAACCCTCGGCTATGCTCTTACCAGCCGGTCAGCCGCTCTGCGGACCATGGCTAGTTTGAGCACTCTAGCCATTTGTGAGGGGGGCTAGGACTTAGCCATTCAGAGTTTTTGGCAATAAAAGGGGAGGCCGGCCATCCGGCTGCTTCTTCCGTAGTCATTTTTTCGTGTGGGGCACTGCTTTGCAACCTTTGACTGCCATATAGTCGCTCTGCGAGCTGTGGCTTCTGACAAAGGAAGTTTTTGGTGCCGGCACACTACTTGTCCGGCTGCAGGAGGCGGCATATTGTAGAAGGCGGCGAGGCTCCGGGCCGGCTGGCCGAACCCGGTGCCAGGCGGAAGAAATAAAACTACACATTCTCATAGGCATGACACTTGTCATATAGATAAAAGAGGGCAGTCCCCGAGCTCTTCTCGGGGGACCCGGAGTCTTTATACATAGTACAAAAGGTAGCGTGATACATACTGCTTTCAACTGTAAAACCTTCGGAGGAGGTTTGCGTTCCATGACCTCTCCGTCTCTTTGCCTGAATCATCTCTCTTGCATGCTCTGGGCTTCTGGACATCGATCAGATAGTAGGCATCATTGCCCAACACCTTACTGATGACGAAAGGGCCTTCCCAAGGTGCCGAGAGCTTGTGTTGTCCAGCTGTTCACTGGATCAGCCAGAGCACAAGGTCTCCCTCCAGGAAGGATCTTGGCTTCACCTTGCGGTTGTAGTATCGGCGCAGACTCTACTAGTAGATGGCCGACCGGATGAGTGCCAACAGCCGGCCTTCCTCCAGCAAGTCGACGCCGTCTTCTCGCGCCTCCTTGGCGTCCGCCTCGGTGTACATGGTGACTCTTGGGGAGTCGAACTCAATATCTATCGGGATGACGGCTTCGGCACCGTAGACGAGGAAGAAGGGCGTGAAGCCCGTTGACTTGTTCGGAGTTGTGCGCAGGCTCCAGAGGACGGCCGGCAGCTCATCGAGCCAGTAGCCGGCCGAACGCTCCAGAGGCTCGACTAGTTGGGGCTTGAGGCCGGACAAAATGAGGCCATTTTCATGCTCCACTTGGCCATTTGACTGTGGGTGGGCAACGGACGCTAAGTCCAGGCGGATGCCCTGTGTTGCACAAAAACGAGCCAAGGCTCCTTTGGCGAAGTTGGTGCCGTTGTCGGCCAGGGGAATTGCCGCCTTGTACTATGTTGGTGCTACCTGCAGTCGGACAAGTAATTTGTCGGCATCTAAGCCCTCTCTTGCCACAAGCCGCAGCTCACAGAGCGACTGACCGGCTAGCAAGAGTCAAAGGCAAGAAATTGAGCCCACATGAAAAATGGCTAAGGACCAAAGTACTCACATAGGCCGACCGGATTCTTACTTAACTTGATATGTTCTAAAGCGGCTAAAGTACTTGTCTTCCCAAAGCGGCCAAGCACTTGACCCAGCCATGAACCGCAGAGCGGCCGTCTGGCTGGCAAGGTGGCACCGAAGGGAAGGCAGCAAAGGCAAAAGCCAAAGAACAGAGAAAAGTAGAATTTGGCAAAGCGCAACTCGTGCGAGATAACATTTACATATCAAAAGGCCCATGGCCGGCATTCAAGAAAGTTTGAATACACGCCCAGTGGGTGGAATTGTGCGAATTAACAAGTTTTCTTCAAAGAAACTACAAAACAAGAAAGATAAAACTGGCTGCCTAGTCTAGAGCAGCAGAAGGCGGGTCCGACAGGTTGGTGGAGTTAACGGTGCCGACTGGTGGAGTGGTCGGCTGGCGAATCTCGGCTTGGTCATCTCTGGTAGCAGCCGAAGCGCCAGCACGCTGCTGATAACCCACAAGTGTAGGGGATCGCAATAGCTTTTGAGGGTAGAGTATTCAACCCAAATTTATTGATTCGATACAAGGGGTGCCAAAGAATATTCTTAAGTATTGGCAGTTGAGTTTTCAATTCAACACACCTGGATAACTTAGTATCTGCAGCAGAGTATTTACTAGCAAAGTAGTCTGATAGTAATGGTAACAGTGGCAAAAGTAAAGATAATAGTTTTGTAGTAATTGTAACAGTTGCAAGAGAAAAGTAAATAAGCAAAGCACAATATGTGAAAAGCTCGTAGGCATTGGATCAGTGATGGATAATTATGTCGGATGTGATTCCTCATGTAATAGCTAGAACATAGGGTGACACAGAACTAGCTCAAGTTCATCAATGTAATGTAGGCATGTATTCCGAATATAGTCATCGTGCTTATGGAAAAGAACTTGCATGACATCTTTTGTCGTGCCCTCCTGTGGCAGCGGGGTCCTAGTGGAAACTAAGGGACATTAAGGCCTCCTTTTAATAGAGAACCGGAACAAAGCATTAGACATAGTGAATACATGAACTCCTCAAACTAAGGTCATCACAGAGAAGTATCCCTATTATTGTCACTTCGGGGTTGTCGGATCATAACACATAATAGGTAACTATAGACTTGCAAGATAGGATCAAGAACTCACATATATTCATGAAAACATAAATAGGTTCAGATATGAAATCATGGCACTCGGGCCCTAGTGACAAGCATTAAGCATAGCAAAGTCATAGCAACATCAATCTCAGAACATAGTAGATACTAGGGATCAAACCCTAACAAAACTAACTTCATTGCATGGTAAATCTCATCCAACCCATCACCGTCTAGCAAGCCTACGATGGAATTACTCATGCACGGCGGTGAGCATCATGAAATTGGTGATGGAGGATGGTTGATGATGATGACGACGACGAATGCCCCTCCCCGGAGCGCCGAACGGACTCTAGATCAGCCCTCCTGAGAGAGATTAGGGCTTGGCGGTGGATCCGTATCGTAAAATGCGATGAAACTTTCTCTCCGATTTTTTTCTCCATGAAACGGAATATATGGAGTTGGAGTTGAGGTCGGTGGAGCATCAGGGGTCCCACGAGATAGGCGAGTGCGCCCAGCGGGGGAGGGCACGCCACACCCTCGTGGACAGGGTGTGGGCCCCCTGGCCTTTATTCTTTCGCCAGTATTTTTTATATTTTCCAAAAGTTATCTCCGTGGATTTTCAGGTCATTCCGAGAACTTTTGTTTTCTGCACAATAAACAACACCATGGCAGTTCTGCTGAAAACAGCGTCAGTCTGGGTTAATTTCATTCCAATCATGCAAGTTAGAGTCCAAAACAAGGGCAAAAGTGTTTGGAAAAGTAGATACGTTGGAGACGTATCAACTCCCCCAAGCAATTCAGTTGATAAACCGAAAGTGATAACGAAAAACTTTACAAACTCTATTTGCTCTTGTTGTTGCAAATATGTAAAGCCAACATTCAAGTTTTCAGCAAAGATTATGAACTAACCATGCTCACAATAAACTTAGGTCTCACTTTTACTCATATCAATGGCATAATCAGCTAGCGAGCAATAATAATAAAACTCGGATGACAACACTTTCTCAAAACTCGCTAGCCCTTTCTGAGACTGCAAAAGATAAATGCAGAGCACCTTTAAAGATCAAGGACTGACTAAACATTGTAATTCATGGTAAAAGAGATCCTGTCAAGTCATACCCAATATAAACTAATAGTAATACATGTAAATGACAGTGTGCTCTCCAGCGGGTGCTTTTTAATAAGAAGGTGATGACTCAAAATAAAAGTAAATAGATAGGCCCTTCGCAGAGGGAAGAAGGGATTTGTAGAGGTGCCAGAGCTCGATTTTAAAATAGAGATGAATAACATTTTGAGCGGCATACTTTCACTGTCAATGCAACAACTATGAGATGGCGATATCTTCCATACTACATGCATTATAGGCAGTTCGCAAACAGAATGGTAAAAGTTTATACTCCCCCACCACCAACAAGCATCAATCCATGGCTTGCTCGAAACGACGAGTGCCTCCAACTAACAACAGCCCTGGGGGAGTTCTGTTTAATTATTTTGATTTGCTTTGATCTTTTTGATCATGGGCCTGGGCATCCCGGATACCAGCCATTTTCTCATGAATGAGGAGCAGAGTCCACTCCTCTTGAGAATAACCCACCTAGCATAGAAGATACAGATAACCCTAGTTGAAACATGAGCTTCTCGAGCATACAAAACAGAATTTCGTTTGAAGGTTTGCAGTTTGGCACATACAGATTTACTTGGAACTACAGGTTGATACCGCATATTGCAAGGTAAGGTGGACTCATATGGAATAAATTTGGGGTTTATGGAGTTTGGATGCACAAGCAGTATTCCCGCTTAGTACAGGTGAAGGCTAGCAAAAGACTGGGAAGCGACCAACTGAGAGAGCGACAACAGTCATGAACATGCATTGAAATTAATTTACACCAAGCACAAGCATGAGTAGGATATAATCCACCATGAACATAAATATCATGAAGGCTATGTTGATTTTTTTCAACTACATGCGTGAACATGTGCCAAGTCGAGTCACTCAATTCATTCAAAGGAGGATATCATCCCATCATACCACATCATAATCATTTTAATAGCATGTTGGCACGCAAGGTAAACCATTATAACTCATAGGTAATTAAGCATGGCACAAGCAACTATAATCTCTAAATGTCATTGCAAAGATGTTTACTTCATAATAAGCTGAATCAGGAACGATGAACTCATCATATTTACAAAAACAAAAGAGGTCGAGTTCATACCAGCTTCTCTCATCTCAATCATTCCATCATATATCGTCATTATTGCCTTTCACTTGCACGACCGGACGATGTGTATAATAATAATAGTGCACGTGCATTGGACTAAGCTGGAATCTGCAAGCATTCAATTCAAGAGAGAAGACAAAGTAATATGGGCTCTAAGTTGAATAAACAATCATGCATATGAGAGCCACTAAATATTTTCAATATGGTCTCCTACTCTTGACCCCCACAGGAAAGAAAAGAAAATAAGACTATTTACACGGGAAAGCTCCCAACAAGTAAAAGAAGAATGAGAAATCTTTTTGGGTTTTCTTTTTAATTACTACTACAAGCAGGGAAATTAAACTAACTAATTTTTTGGTTTTTCTTAAGGTTTATCAAACACACAAGAAGAAAGCTAGAAAAAGAAATTAACCTAGCATGGATAATACAATGAAAGAGTATGAACACCGACAACTAGAATAATATGTGAACATGAATGTAAAGTCGGTGAGAAATACGTACTCCCCCAAGCTTAGGCTTTTGGCCTAAGTTGGTCTATTGCCAAGGATAACGGCTACTCTCCCTGGTGTACCGAGGAGTGCTATCAGGGTACCACTGGCTGGCCATCTCCTCCGGATCCCACTGGTAAGATGATGAATGATAAGGGTCCGGTGGATGTTCCGGCTCATGCTCTAGAGCGGATGCTTCGCCTCGATGAGTGTACACCGCTTCCAGTGAAACAAGATAATTAACTGCAGTCAAATCAAATAACAGAGGCGCGGGCAGGATAATAATCTCATTGTGTTTCTTATTAAATCTCAAGTTATACAGGAGCATCTTATTATCATTGTGAACAATAAACTCATGTGCTACCATGATCTTTCCACGACCATGGAATAGAATAATAATATCAGGAACACTGAAGTTTCCACTATTTCCACGACAAATTAAGCATCGACTAGCAAATAAGGCAAAGTAGCGTAAAACAGGAAAGTGTATGCTAGAGATTCTTGCATTGGAACCCTTCTTTGGATCCCCTACAGTAATGGTGTTAACAAAGCCATCAACATCTTTACGATGTGGTTCATGGAATCTGCCCTCAAAGGGTATTCTACATACCGCGAAAAAATTACGTAAAGACATTTCCTTGAATTCATCATATAAATGAAATGCCACTGAAGGAGGTGAATTCTTGGGATAGTAATGAAAGTTTTGCATGAAAATATTTGTGAGTAAGAGATACTGATCGATCCGGTCGTGGAGGAAGTCGTTGAGGCCTGCATTTTTCAATCAAAGAATAAAAGTCTTCATAAATCCCGGCTTCTCTCAAGAAATTATCACAAGGCCATTCACACGGCCGTACTTCCTCTACGCGAGGAAGATTGTACTTGGCCATTTCCTTCTCTCTAGCTTGTTTATCCTGGGAACCTTGGCTAGAAGAGCCACTCAAAAATCTCCTTTTCATTTTCCGAAAAATTTCTGAAATTTTTAGTAACTTCAAAATAAAAGTGAATAAAACTAAACAACATTGGTAGCAACTACTCCTACAAGTGCCTAGAGCCTATATCATGCATTAGAATTACTTGGGACCTCATAAATTTGACATGCAAGCTCAAGAACAGGTTCACCTATGCAGCAAAAATTTGCAATGAATAAAGAACTAGAACAAAAACTAATTGAACCAATGGAGGAGTCACATACCAAGCAACAATCTCCCAAAGCAGTTTTGTGAATGGAGGTTTGAGCAAGGAGATCGAAAGTCGCAGCAAAATGAGCTAGAACTCGTGCTTGAGCTGGATGGGGATTTTTTTGGGAAGAAGATGGAGTGTGTGGGTGCAGGAATAAGTGGAGGGGGCCACCGTGGGCCCACGAGACAGGGGGCGCGCAGAGGGGTTGTGGGCGCGCCCCCACCCTCGGGGCAAGGTGCTTGCCCCCTGTAGTGCTTTCAGTGCCTAAAATCCTCAAATATTCAATAAAAAATCATACAAAATTTGCAGGGCATTTGGAGCACTTTTATTTTTGGGATATTTTTTTATTGCACGGATAAATAAAAAACCAGACAGATAATACTATTTTTGCTTTATTTATTCTAAATAACATAAAGTAAAAAGAGGGTACAGAAGGTTGTGCCTTCTAGTTTCATCCATCTCATGATCATCAAAATGAATCCACTAACAAGGTTGATCAAGTCTTGTTAACAAACTCATTCCGAATAACATGGAACCGGAGACATTTCGAATAACACTAAGTTACCTCAACGGGGAATGAACATACCCAACAATAAGAATATCATACTTTTTCTTGACAGTAGGAAGAGGAAATTCAAAACCTCCAATAATGATAGTTGGAATTTTTCCAATAGAATTGATGCTATGAACTTGAGATTGTTTCCTCGGAAAGTGTACCGTATAATCATTACCATTAACATGAAAAGTGACATTGCCTTTGTTGCAATCAATAACAGCCCCTGTAGTATTAAAAAATGGTCTACCAAGGATAATCGACATACTATCGTCCTCGGGAATATCAAGAATGACAAAGTCCGTTAAGATAGTGACATTTGCAACCACAAGAGGCACATCCTCACAAATACCGACAGGTATAGCAGTTGATTTATCAGCCATTTGCAAAGATATTTCAGTAGGTGTCAACTTATTCAATTCAAGTATACGATATAAAGAGAGAGGCATAACACTAACACCGGCTCCAAGATCACATAAAGCAGTTTTAAGATAATTTATTTTAATGGAGCATGGTATAGTTGGTACCCCTGGGTCTCCAAGTTTCTATGGTATTCCACCCTTAAAAGTGTAATTGGCAAGCATGGTGGAAATTTCAGCTTCCGGTATCTTTCTATTATTTGTAAAGATATCCTTCAAGTATTTAGCATAAGGGTTTACTTTAAGCATATCAGTTAAGCGCATACGTAAGAAAATAGGTCCAATCATTTCAGCAGAGCGCTCAAAATCCTCATCATCCTTTGTTTTGGATGATTTAGGAGGAAAGGGCATGGGTTTTTGAACCCGTGGTTCTCTTTCTCTGCCGTGCTTCCTAGCAACAAAATCTCTTTTATCATAACATTGATGCTTTGATTGTGGGTTATCAAGATAAACAACAGGTTCAACCTCTACTTCATTGTTATTGCTAGGTTGAGCATCAACACGAAATTATCATTAACATTATCACTAGGTTCATGTTCATCACCTGATTGTGTTTCAGCATCAGAAATAGAAATATTATTGGGATTCTCAGGTGTGTCTACAATAGGTTCCTTGGAAGCATGCAAAGTCCTATCGTCTTTCCTTTTCTTTTTTTTAGAAGAACTAGGTGTCTCTAAATTATTTCTCTGAGAATCCTTCTCGATTCCCTTAGGGTGGCCTTCAGGATATAAAGGTTCATGAGTCATTCTACCGGTTCTAGTAGCCACTCTAACAGCAAAGTCATGTTTATTATTTAATTCATCAAGCAAATCACTTTGAGATTTAAGTACTTGCTGAGCTTGAGTGGTAACTATAGAAGCATATTTGCTAATGAGTTTAAGTTCACCTTTAACTCTAGCCATATAATCACTCAAGCGTCCTATCTCGAAAGCATTATTATTTAATTCTCTACCAACATAAGCATTAAAACTTTCTTGTCTAGCCATAAAGTCATCAAATTCATCTAAGCATGGGCTATGAAATTTAGTAGATGGGTGAGGGAGTCCTGGACTAGGGGGTGTCCGGATAGCCGGACTATCATCGTCCTCCGGACTCCAAGACTACGAAGATACAAGATTGAAGACTCCGTCCTGTGTCCGGATGGGACTTTCCTTGGCGTGGAAGGCAAGCTTGGCGATACGGATATGTAGATCTCCTACCATTGTAACCGACTCTGTGTAACCCTAGCCCTCTCCAGTGTCTATATAAACCGGAGGGCTTTATTCCGTAGGAGACAACATACATTACAACAATCATACCATAGGCTAGCTTCTAGGGTTTAGCCTCCTTGATCTCGTGGTAGATCCACTCTTGTACTACCCATATCATCAATATTAATCAAGCAGGACGTAGGGTTTTACCTCCATCGAGAGGGCCCGAACCTGGGTAAAAACATCTTGTCCCTCGTCTCCTGTTACCATCCACCTAGACGCACAGTTCGGGACCCCCTACCCGAGATCCGCCGGTTTTGACACCGACATTGGTGCTTTCATTGAGAGTTCCTCTGTGTCATCACCGATAGAGGGGATGCCTCCACCCGTCTTCAAAAACGGTGTTTTCGCCGAAGGGGCCTTGGCCGCCGGCCAAACTATCCGGCTAGGTGGTTTTCTTATGACCGCCTGTCCGGCCGCCGCTTCGACAATGACTTCTCAAGTCGTCAGAAGCAATCTTCGCGTCAGCCCGAAAGCTGCCGAACAATTGGATCCAATAGAGCTCTTGTCTGTTAACGAGCTCTTGGATCGCATCGCCGCCCTGGGAGTCGCTACAGACCACAACCAAATTGGTCTTAAAACCGATCTGAGAGAGATTAACTCTCCCCAGGCCACCCACCACGTCGCAGTGGTAGAGGAGCAATACGGCAACTCTTTGCCTGTATTGAAAACTATTCATGTCCGGATTCCCGAACCCTCCATGCCGGATTTCCGCGGAGGGACGGACTTCGATCGAGCATTGAACTTAAAATCATGCATCGCTCCGGACTCGCTGGATTGTGTCCAGCAAACCAAGCTTCCAAATTCGGAAACCCCTCGCCCTTTGAGCCCCAAGATGGGCAGGGATCCGGATTTTAGTCCACCCACCCGCCCAGACATATGCGATCTATCTCTAATACGGCAAGAGCCCACTGAAACAGTACATCACTACTGGGCCAGATTCCTCCTGGTTATGGACAGGATAAAGGACTGCCGAGAGGAAAACGCAATCTCAATCTTCTGCAATAACTGCACGGACAAGGGAATACTAAACGCCATTGATCGTCGCAGAATTACGCGCTTCATCGATCGGGCATCCATAGTATGAAAGTACTGTGCGATGGAGAGTTTCCGGAAAACCGAAAATCAATTTTGGGATAATCCGGCCCCAAACCCAGTCCGCAGCAAAAGGGCGCCTTACACTCAGGCCCCAGATGCAAAAACGAAAAAAAAACCCAATAAGGGAAATGGAACCGTACTGGAGGGATAGCTCAATGGACCCTGTAAGCTTCATAGTACAGAGGGAGCCATCCCAACACATAGCCTTCGAGCATGTTGGATATTACGGCAGGTGGCCAAAAGTGGCGAGGAGCTTCTAGCTCCGGGAAACCACTCCAACAATACCAGTACGGTATCAACAGTCTTCGAGACCTTCGCATCAAACAATATGCGAAAGCGAACAATCCGCGGACTCGCCGAAGTCTACCAAGTAGCAACAGCAAATCCATGGAGCGACATAGCTATTACCTTCAACGCCAGCGATGAGCCTAAATTCCGAACAGCTAGAGCGCCAGGTGCACTGGTACTTAGTCCCACAGTGGACGGCTTTCGACTGACAAAAGTCCTCATGGATGCCGGCAGCGGACTAAACCTCATTTACCAGGAAACTCTGCGAAAAATGGAAATCGATTGGAGCCGTATTGAGCGAAGAAGCACAACCTTTAGAGGAATAATCCCTAGCCGGGAAGCGCGCTGCACCGGAAAAATCACACTCGATGTGGTTTTCGGCTCCCCGGACAATTACAGATCAGAAGAAGTCACGTTCCAAGTGGCCCTGTTCAACAGCGGATATCACACTATATTAGGACGAGAGTCATTCACAATTTTCCAAGCAGTACCTCATTACGGTTACATGAAGCTCAAAATGCCTGGGCCCAGTGAAATTATCACTCTCGTTAGTGATCCGGACATAGCACTCCGCGCCGAAAACAAGACAGCCGCACTAGCCCTCGAGGCACTATCCGAAGCCTTAGCGGCAGAAGAACTCACCACGCTGCGCTCCACGGTGAACAGGGATGATGTGATACTCGATAAAAGATCCAAGTCCACCTCCTTCAAACCAGCAGATGAAATAACAAAATTCCAGGTCTATCCAACGGACCCAGCAAAGACGGCCTCCATTGGGGCACAATTGAACCCCGAAGTAGACGCCGCACTGCGTGAATTCCTTCGGGAAAATTGGGACATCTTCTCCTGGCATCCTTCGGATATGCCCGGAATCCCACGCAGGTTGGCAGAACACAGCCTAAACATCCTAAAAAGATTTAAGCCAGTCAAACAGGCTCTTCGACGATTTTCCGAACCCAAAAGACAGGCAATGGGAGAAGAGCTAGCCAAACTATTTGAAGCCGGATTCATTAGAGATATCAAACATCTGGACTGGCTAGCAAATCTGGTGATGGTACCAAAGAAGGATAAATCCTGGCGCCTCTGTGTTGATTTCAAGGACATCAATAAGGCTTGCCCAAAGGATCCCTTCCCTCTCCCCCGCATCGACCAAATTATCGATGCTACCGCAGGGCACGATTCGTTGTGCTTCCTAGACGCATACTCTGGCTATCATCAAATCAAGATGGCGGAAGCAGACCAAGCCTCAACGGCATTCATCACTCCATACGGACCATTCTGCTTCAACACGATGCCCTTCGGACTTAAAAATGCCGGCGCAACATATCAGCGCATGATTCAAACATGTCTGGCCACCCAGATCGGCAAAATAGTCGAGGCATACGTAGACGATGTAGTCGTCAAAACAAAAAACGTCGAAACTCTAGTAGACAATTTGAGGCTCACATTCGACAACCTCAGAGCATATGACATCAAGCTGAATCCGGAAAAATGCGTTTTCGGCGTACCAGCCGGAAAGCTGCTGGGCTTCATTGTATCCGGTAGAGGAATTGAAGCAAACCCGGCTAAAATCCGAGCTCTGTCACAGTTGGATATTCCAAAAGACCTCAAGCAAATACAAAAATTAACAGGATGCGTGGCAGCCTTAAGCCGCTTTATCTCCCGTCTAGAAGAAAAGGCGTTGCCCCTCTATCGCCTCCTCAGGCGCACCGAACACTTTGAGTGGACGGATGCTGCCACTGCCGGACTTGAAGAAATAAAGGCCATATTGGCAACAAATCCGGTCCTGGCTGCGCCCACTCTGGGCGAGCCAATGTTGTTATGCATCGCAGCAACGCATCAAGTTGTAAGCGGGGTCCTCGTCGTCGAACGAGCGACAGAAGGGCATAAATTCCCTCTTCAAAAACCAGTGTATTATGTATCCACTATGCTAACCCCCTGCAAATCCCGTTACCCGCACTATCAGAAGATAGCATATGCGGTGTTCATGGCGTCATGGAAGCTCCGACACTACTTTCAAGAGTGCTCGATAACAGTGGCCTCTGAAGTACCACTCAATGACATTATAAATAACCGCGACGCAACGAGCAGGATTGCAAAATGGGCCATTGAGCTCTTACCATTCGATATAACTTACAAACATCGGCGAGCTATAAAGTCACAAGTTTTGGCTGACTTCGTCGCCGAATGGACCGAAGCTGAACTCCCTAAAGAATACGGCGCATACTCCTATTGGGTTATGCATTTCGACGGCTCTAAAATGTTGGCCGGACTGGTGGCTGGCGTCGTATTGACGTCCCCAACCGGGGATACAGTCCAGTACGTACTTCAAATAATGTACATGGACTCCAACAACGCAGCCGAATACGAGGCCCTATTACATGGTCTCCGGATGGCAGTCTCCATGGGTATTCAACGCCTAGAGGTGCGCGGGGACTCAAACCTTGCAATATCCCAAATAAATGTTGACTTTGACGCCAAGGATCCGAAAATGGCAGCATATCGTAACGCTGTCTTAAAAATGTCAGCTCGGTTTGAAGGACTCGAATTCCATCACATAGCCCGAGATAATAGCCAAGCGGCCGATGTACTGGCACGCATCCGGGAAAAACGTGATGCTGTCCCTCCAAATATCTTCCTAGAACGGCTCTTCAAGCCATCCGTACTATGGGAGGAGGAGCCCGGTAGTGACAAACCGGAAAAAACCGCACCAATCGGTGATTCAGCAGATGACATAACACCTTCAGCCCACGTCATAATGGCAGTAATCGCCACGTGGACAGAACCTTTCCTAGCCTACTTGCTTAGGCAGGAACTCCCCAAAGACCAAAACGAGGCTCGCTGCATAGTCCGGCGATCGAAAGCCTACAAGGTCCATGAGGGAGAACTTTATAAGAAAAGCACAATCGGAGTCCTTCAAAGGTGTATCTCCGAAGAGGAAGGGCGAAACCTCCTGGCTGAAATTCATGCCGGACTAGGCGGACACCACGCAGCAGCCCGGGCCCTTGTAGGAAAGGCATTCCGTACATGATTTTATTGGCCGACGGCCCGGGCAGATGCCCAGGACTTAGTCCAGAGATGCGTTGGTTGTCAGCTCTTTGCTAATCAGAGCCATATGCCGCCTATCGCCCTCAAAACTATACCCATTACCTGGTCGTTCGCGGTCTGGGGGCTTGATATGGTTGGACCCCTTAAAGGGGGAACCCACAAGCAAAGGTACCTATTGGTCATGATGGATAAATTCACCAAATGGATAGAGGCCAAGCCGGTCAAAACGGCAGAGTCCGGACCAGTGATAGACTTTATATCCGGGGTAGTACACCGTTACGGAGTCCCCCACAGCATCATCACCGACAACGGCACGAACTTCACAGCCGACGAGGTTAAGTCATGGTGCAAGAATATGGGCATCAAGCTCGACTACGCTTCAGTCTATCACCCTCAAACCAACGGTCAAGTGGAACGAGCAAATGGTCTAATAATGAGCGGCATTAAGCCCAGACTAGTGCGGTCACTTACTAAATCGGACACGCACTGGGTCGAGGAGCTCGACTCCGTACTCTGGGGGCTGCGGACAACGCCTAACCGTACTACCGGATTCACACAATTTTTTATGGTCTACGGCGCAGAGGCAGTCCTGCCCTGCGACATTATCCATGACTCACCTCGAGTGCGCATGTATGAAGAAAGAGAGGCCGAGCTTGATCGGCAGGACAGCTTGGACACATTGGAGGAAGAACGCGATGTCGCGAAGGCTCGTTCCGCATTCTATCAGCAACAGGCTCGAAGATATCAAAGCAGAGAAGTACGGGCCAAGACTTACAACGTTGGCGAACTAGTTCTACGCCTGCCGGACAAGAAAAAGGACAAGCTCAAGCCCAAATGGGAGGGCCCCTTCATTATCGATCAAGTCCTGACCGGCGGAGCATACCGTCTACGAAATGCGTCAGATAACCGACTCGAGCCGAACCCATGGAACGCAGCCTGCCTCCGAAGATTCTATGCCTAGCGCCGGAGTAAGAGTTCGTCCCCTCCCTCCGTCCAAATTTTTATACCTTGGCTGCCTTTCGTTTCTCTTTTCATAACCTTTTTTATTAATAAGCCCCTAAGGGCTTACTTTTGCATTTTTTCGCATACACTTGATGTGCCATCCGCACTCATTATACCTGAGGGCTTCTTTCACAGAAGCTCAATTATAAGGGTTTCATGCCCAGCACATGTGTCACGCTTCCACATGTACCTTTTACTCACCATTATATGCATCGATATGACTTAAGTTTTGGCCAAGCTGGGTTGCCTGGCTCCTGTGCTTACCCCTACGTTCCCGATTGTTTGGCTAGGAGGTAAAGGGAGCACCTCTGTGATTGTTACTGCCGGGTCAGCCGGATGTGTACCTCAGACTGGGTGAAGCCGAAAGCTAGCGTTCTTAAGGGAATATTTGGTCGGTGACTTAAAAGATAACTTTTTACTCATTTATTTATCTACCCCCAGATGTTTTACTGCTTTCTTTGCAGTCCGGACATGCACTTTAGGGCATGCCTCCCAGCGAAAGGAACCCTTAACGGAACTATTCTCCCTGGAAGATGTTTCTTACTAACCATGTTATATAACATAACTAGTTGGGCACTTGTCTGATAAAGCACTAATGACCCCTACGCCTGGTCTCCATGCATACCACGGTTGTTTCCTAACCAAAAAGGTATTCCGACACACTCCGGACCCTAGGGTCCCGAGGTTGAAGCGAAAAGGTCGGCAAAGACAAACGATCTACAATACGGCTAGAAGGCATTTCACATGTCACTTCAAAGGAAAACATACATTGTCAAATTTATTGATTGTATTCCTCCTCAATCCCGTCTAACAGGCTGTCTAACTTACAGTCCCGTTGGGAAAACTTAGCAGCCAACTCTACTTGGCTGTATACTAAACTCACAGGGATCTCCTTCCCATCGGGCCCCACCGGTCCAACTTCGGCCATATGGTTGGGATCCGCCTTCTTATACCGCGTATTCACCATGGCCCAAGCCTCCCTAGCACCTTGACGGCAAGCCGAAATCTTCCACAAACAGAAGCGCTGCCGCACTCCTTGAAGCTTCTCCGCAAGCTCCCCAAGGCCCTCGGGTAGGGAGAGGGCTGGCCATAAAGCCCGGACGACGCCGGTCATTGCCTGCCGAACTCGTTCGAGCAGTTGCAACAGTTCGGGAAGCTGATCACCCGTTGATATGGGCATCTCCTCTACAGGACGGCCTGTGAGTATACCTACAAGACATATCATGTCAAAATACTTCCTCGCCGAACTCCTCTTTTCAAAGGAGTCTGCTCAAGCACTTACTATAAATGCCGCGACGAAGCCGCTGATTCTCCTTAACGGAGCCGGACAGCTCGGCTCGAGCGCCTTTCAGCTCTTCTCCAAGGTTGGCGTTGGCATCCTGGAGCTTGTTCCTTTCTTGCTGAACCCTATTGAGCACACTCTCGCCGGCCTTTAGCTGGTGCAGCAAGGCTTGCCTGTCCGGATCTTGTCCGGCGGCACCTGCAATGTCATTATTAGACTTGCGCGCACGCCACACAACGCTTATATTTATTAATAAAAATGTGTTACCAGGAGGGGTCTCTACGTCTCCTCCTGCGGCAGCAAGTGCGGCCTCAAGTTGGGCCTTGCAATCTTGCAGCTCCCGAGACAGCTGGGCATTCTTCTTGGTAAGAGCCTGCGTTTTCAAATGATCCTTAAATCAGTTAACATAACTACTTTAAGTCTCGGGGGCTACTGGCATATACAACCATTAAAATTCCCTTACCCGTATGTCTTTCACATACTGCTCCGTGGCTCTAGTAAAACCATCTTGAGCGGCATGGAGATGCGCGTCCCCTGCGTTAAAGGCATCCAATGCCTCAGGGGAAAAGCACGCCTCACGAAACACTGTCCAGTGGCGCCTATGGTTCATGGTGCTCTCCACCTCAGACTTGGTGGCGGACAGTCTGTCGGTGTCCTCCGTTGGAGAAGGATCCGACCCGCATCTTGCGCTTGCCTCCCCCTCCAGGCCGGTCGCTGGAGCCTGGCCGGTGTAGGTTGGATCAGCAACTTCTGCGCCCGCAGTCCGGCGAGCGCTTTTTCTCCTGCAAAGATCATGAGCACTCAGGCGTTTCCTAGGAACGTCGCTCTCAAAATTCAAATATGAGCTATACCTTTGCGGCGACGTTTCCGTCCGTGCCGCGCTCCTTTTCCGCCTGCTGGTCCGAACTGACCTCTGTTGGTCAGCCGCCGCGGGCTCGGCTTCTTGCCGTAAAGGCGCTTCCTGCAAAATACCATCGTTCGCGAAGGTTAGAAATGGGCAGGGAAGAGATAATGGTGTCCGGACTTTGATCGTGGTCACCTGGGAAGCCGGACACAGTCCGGGGTAATCCGCCGTAATGGCAACCAAAGCATTGTCTATGCTGAGCTGGTGAAACACCCCGTCAATCAGCTCCACCTCAATGTCCGGATCCTCTTCGGAGGCCGGATCTAGGGATCTTTCCGGATCCTCGGGTTGCGGAGCAGGACTTACCATGTCCTCCATAGTCTGGCGTAGATCCTGCGCCGAAGACATAATGTAAGAAGTCTAAACTTCGAAAGCATGGGTTGAGCCCTTAAAGGTGTTCGCTTACCCATCCTCTAGGGTTGATCATGGAAAACCCATTCAAAGGTTTCGTCCGAAGGAAGTCCTCCTTCTCCCCCTTGTACAGGCCGGACAAGATCTCCACCAGATCCTCGGTTGACTCCGGCCCTTTGCGGCCATGACGGGTGACATCGTCTTCCCCGTTGAAATCCCACATGGGGTGGCTGTACCCCCCGCATGATGCATGTCGCCATGACTCCGATCATGGTCAAGCCAGAATGGGCCATTAATCTTATTCGGCCCATCAAGTAATGGACGCTCTTGTCTTCCTCCAATCGGGGGCTCGTGGGCGCCAGCTGAGGCGCTTCTTCAAAGGAGCAGCACTAAACTCCGGGAGGACGATCCGGACTGGGTCCGGCAGCGGAGCGTCTCCTATATAAAACCACTCTGAAGGCCAGTCTTCGGACGCCTTCTTGGGAGTACCGGATGGGTATCCGATCCCGGCAATGCGCCATATTTCGGTGCCGCCCACTTGATATATGGACCCCTCGTGAGAACGGGGTATGAGGCAGAACAGCCTCTTCCACAATGCAAAATGGGGCTCAATGCCCAGGAATAGCTCACAAAGAGCTACGTAGCCCGTGATATGCAGGACAGAGGCGGGCGTGAGGTGGTGGAGCTGGAGTCTGTAGAACTCCAGGAGCCCGCGGAGGAACGGATGTATTGGGAATCCGAGTCCCCTTACCAGATAGGGGACGAAGCATACTTGCTCCCCCTTATTGGGGCTTGGGGTAGCCTCTGCTTGCCTCCCACCTTGATAAGTAACCAGTCCGGCTCGGACTGGGACCATGAAGGCCGGAGGGAGAAATCCCCCCGTTTGCAGCTTCACTAGCTCGTTGTGCGAAACAGAGCACCTCCTCCAATTCCCCGGCGGTGGGCTGGGAGTGCGTCAAGAAGAGCCGCGTCGACGGTCCATGATGGAATGGATTTTTAGGTCAAAGGCGCTCCGATGAAGTATTCGCGGGAGGAGGATGGTGTGGTTTGGATCTGGATTTTTGCCTCTTTTATAGGCGGATGACTCGCACGACCGGGGGGTGAAATGTAAAAGACGCCCTGGCTTTTCGCATTCGTGCGACGCGTGGAAAAATACCATTATTGGGCGTAGAAGCCGAGAAACACAATATTTATGGTGAAGCCGGACACTGTTCGGCAGGTACATGGAACTTGAAGGGAGAACCCGCCTTGCAACACCGAAGACTATATACGCGCTGGACTTATCGTCATTGAAGCCTGGTTCGGGGGCTACTGAGGGAGTCCTGGACTAGGGGTTGTCCGGATAGCCGGACTATCATCGTCCGCCGGACTACAAGACTACGAAGATACAAGATTGAAGACTCCGTCACGTGTCCGGATGGGACTTTCCTTGGCGTGGAAGGCAAGCTTGGCGATACGGATATGTAGATCTCCTACCATTGTAACCGACTCTGTGTAACCCTAGTCCTCTCCGGTGTCTATATAAACCGGAGGGCTTTAGTCCGTAGGAGACAACATACATTACAACAATCATACCATAGGCTAGCTTCTAGGGTTTAGCCTCCTTGATCTCGTGGTAGATCCACTCTTGTACTACCCATATCATCAATATTAATCAAGCAGGACGTAGGGTTTTACCTCCATCGAGAGGGCCCGAACCTGGGTAAAAACATCGTGTCCCTCGTCTCCTGTTACCATCCTCCTAGACGCACAGTTCGGGACCCCGTACCTGAGATCCACCGGTTTTGACACCGACAACGGGATTTCAACTTTATCATATCTATAGAGAGAATTTACCTTTACTACCTGTGTCGGGTTATCGAGACAATATGGTTCTTCAAAAAGCGGTATTAAGACCATGTATTTCTTCAATAGGAGGTGAATTCTTAACATCTTCAGCGTTAATACCTTTTTCTTTCATTGATTTCTTTGGCTCTTGCATATCTTCAGGACTGAGAAATAGAACGCCCCTCTTCTTCGCAGTAGGTTTAGGAATATGCTCAGAAGTTGGCTCAATTGGCTCAGGGATTGCCTCTGGAATTGGCTCAGGAAGAGTCCAAGTATTTTCATTAGTCAACATATTATTCAATAATAATTCAGCTTGGTCGACTGTTCTTTCCTTGAAAACACAACCAGCAAAACTATCCAAGTAGTCCTTGGAAGCATCGGTTAGTCCATTATAAAAGATATCAAGTATTTCATTTTTCTGAAGAGGATGATCAGGCAAAGCGTTAAGCAATCGGATAAGTCTCCCCAAGCTTGTGGGAGACTCTCTTCTTTGATTTGCAAAAAATTATATATTTCCCACAAGGCAGCTTGTTTCTTATGAGCAGGGAAATGTTTAGCAGAGAAATAATAAATCATATCCTGGGGACTACGCACACAACCAGGATCAAGAGAACTAAACCAAGTCTTAGCATCTCCCTTTAATGAGAACGGAAATATCTTAAGGATACAATAATAGCGAGACTTGTCATCATTAGTAAACAGGGTGGCTATATCATTTAACTTGGTAAGATGTGCCATAGCAGTTTCAGATTCATAGCCATAAAAAGGATCAACTTATACCAAAGTAATAATCTCAGGATCAATAGAGAATTCAGTAACACAGATAGATGAAGTAGCAAAAGCGGGGTCAGGTTTCATTCTAGCATTAAGAGATTGATGCTTGCATTTAGCTAATAACTTCTTAAGATCATATCTATCCTTGCAAGCAAAGATAGCTCTAGCAGCTTCTTCATTCATAACATAACCCTCAGGAACAACATGCAATTCATAATCAAGGGGAGAACTTTCATCATAACTATCATCAATAATAGCATGTTCAATAATTTCATTCTCTCTAACCCTAGAAAGTTGTTCATCAAGAAATTCACCTAATGGCAAAGTAGTATCACACACAGAAGTAGTTTCATCATAAGTGTCATGCATAGCAGAAGTGGCATTATCAATAACATGCGACATATCGGAATTCATAGCAGTAGAAAGCTTAGTTGTCGCAAGCCTACTCAAAACAGAAGTAGAATCTAGTGCAGAGCTAGATGGCAGTTCCTTACCTCCCCTCGTAGTTGAGGGAAAAATCTTTGTTGTTTCGTCTTTCAAGTTCCTCATAGTGACCAGCAGATATAAATCCCAAGTGACTCAAAGAATAGAGCTATGCTCCCCGGCAACGACGCCAGAAATTAGTCTTGATAACCCACAAGTGTAGGGGATCGTAACAGCTTTCGAGGGTAGAGTATTCAACCCAAATTTATTGATTCGGCACAAGGGGAGCCAAAGAATATTCTTAAGTATTAGCGGTTGAGTTGTCAATTCAACCACACCTGCATAACTTAGTATCTGCAGTAGAGTATTTAGTAGCAAAGTAGTATGATAGTAATGGTAAAAGTGGCAAAAGTAAAGATAATAGTTTTGTAGTAATTGTAATAGTAGCAACGGAAAAGTAAATAAGCAAAGCACAATATGTGAAAAGCTCATAGGCATTGGATCAGTGATGGATAATTATTTCGAATGCGATTCTACATGTAATATCTATAACATAGGGTGACACAGAACTAGCTCCAGTTCATCCATGTAATGTAGGCACGTATTCCGAATATAGTCATACGTGCTTATGGAAAAGAACTAGCATGACATCTTTTGTCCTACCCTCCCGTGGCAGCGAGGTCCTAGTGGAAGCTAAGGGTTATTAAGGCCTCCATTTAATAGAGAACCGGAACAAAGCATTAGCACATAGTGAATACATGAACTCCTCAAACTACGGTCATCACCGAGAAGTACCCGATTATTGTCACTTTGGGGTTGTCGGATCATAACACATAATAGGTGACTATAGACTTGCAAGATAGGATCAAGAACTCACATATATTCATGAAAACATAATAGGTTCAAAACTGAAATCATGGCACTCGGGCCCTATTGACAGGCATTAAGCATAACAAAGTCATAGCAACATCAATCTTAGAACATAGTGGATACTAGGGATCAAACCCTAACAAAACTAACTTGATTACATGGTAAATCTCATCCAACCCATCACCGTCCAGCAAGCCTACGATGGAATTACTCAAGCACGGCGGTGAGCATCATGAAATTGGTGATGGAGGATGGTTGATGATGACGACAGCGATGAATCCCCCTCTCCGGAGCCCCGAACGGACTCCAGATCAGCACTCCCAAGAGAGATTAGGGCTTGGCGGCGGCTCCATATCGTATAACACGATGAAACTTTCTCTCCGATTTTTTTCTCCGCGAAACGGAATATATGGAGTTGGAGTTGAGGTCGGTGGAACAACAGGGGGCCCACGAGACAGGGGGTGCACCCACGGGGGAGGGCGCGCCCCCCGCCCTCATGGACAGGGTGTGGGCCCCCTGGCCTTGATTCTTTCGCCAGTATTTTTTATATTTTCCAAAAGTTATCTCTGTGGATTTTCAGGTCATTCCGAGAACTTTTGTTTTCTGCACAATAAACAACACCATGGCAGTTCTGCTGAAAACAACATCAGTCTAGGTTAGTTTCATTCAAATCATGCAAGTTAGTGTCCAAAAAAAGGGCAAAAGTGTTTGGAAAAGTAGATACGTTGGAGACGTATCAGCGGCTCGATGCTTGAGCATGATTGAGCTAGGATTGGCCGTCCGCTCCGTCCTTCGGTGTGTTGTCGCCATCCTCGCTCTCCTCGCCTTCGCCCTCGTCGCTGGAAGAAACACCAGAGGGGGCCCACAACCTAGCCAGGAGGGTGGGGGGCACGCCCACCCCTACTAGGCACGCCCCCTGTCTCCTGGCCCCCCCGGTTGCCCTCCGGTGTCCATCTTCTGCTATATGAAGGATTTTATCCTGGAAAAAATTGTGGGCAAGCTTACGGGACGAAACTCCGCCGCCACGAGATGAAACCTTGACGGAACCAATCTAGAGCTCCGGCAGAGCTGTTCTGCCTGGGAAACCTCCCACTGGGAGGGGGAAATCATCACCATCGTCATCACCAATGATCCTCTCATCGGGAGGGGGTCAATCTCCATCAACATCTTCACCAGCACCATCTCCTCTAAAAACCCTAGTTCATCTCTTGTATCCAATCTTGTATCAAAACCACAGACTGGTACCTGTGGGTTGCTAGTAGTGTTGATTACTCCTTGTAGTGGATGCTAATTGGTTTACTTGGTGGAAGATCATATGTTCAGATCCTTAATGCATATTATTACTCCTCTGATTATGAACATGAATATGCTTTATGAGTAGTTACGTTTGTTCCTGAGGACATGGGTGAAGTCTTGCTATTAGTAGTCATGTGAATTTGGTATTCGTTCGATATTTTGATGAGATGTATGTTGTCTTTCCTCTAGTGGTGTTATGTGAACGTCGACTACATGATACTTCACCATTATTTGGGCCTATAGGAAGGCATTGGGAAGTAATAAGTAGATGATGGGTTGCTAGAGTGACAGAAGCTTAAACCCTAGTTTATGCGTTGCTTCGTAAGGGGCTGATTTGGATCCATATGTTTAGTATTGTGTTTAGGTTTACCTTATTACTTCTTTTGTAGTTGCGGATGCTTGCAATAGGGGTTAATCATAAGTGGGAGCTTGTCCAATTAAGGGCGGTACCCAAGCACCGGTCCACCCACATATCAAATTATCAAAGTACCAAACGTGATTCATATGAGCTTGATGAAAACCAGCTTGACGATAATTCCCATGTGTCCTCGGGAGCTCTCTTCTCATTATAAGAAATTGTCCAGGCCTGTCCTATTCTACAAAAAGGATTGGGACACATTGCTGCACTTTATTTACTTTATTTACTTGTTACTCGTTACAATTTATCTTATCACAAAACTATCTATTACCTACAATTTCAGTGCTTGCAGAGAAAACCTTCCTGAAAACCGCTTATCATTTCCTTCTGCTCCTCGTTTGGTTCGACACCCTTACTTATCGAAAGGATTATGATAGATCCCCTACACTTGTGGGTCATCAATATTCTTTTCTGGCGCCGTTGCCGGGGAGTGTAGCGCTTTTGGTGAGTGGAACTTGGTAAGGAAACATTTATATAGTGTGCTGAAATTTTCTGTTACTTGTTACTATGGAAAATAATCCTTTGAGGGGCTTGTTCAGGGTATCTTCACCCCGACCAGAAGAGCAAAGAGTTGGTCCTAGACCTACTGAACTTACTAAAAATATTTACTTTGAGATTCCTTCGGGTATGATAGAGAAACTGCTAGATAATCCATTTGCAGGAGATGGAACATTGCATCCCGATTTACACCTTATCTTTGTGGATGAAGTTTGTGGATTATTTAACCTTGCAGGTATTCTCGATGATGTTGTCAAAAGGAAGGTCTTCCCTTCATCTTTGAAGGGAGATGCATTGACATGGTATAGGCTATGTGATGATACGGTATCTTGGAATTATAAACGATTGAAGTTGGAATTTCACCAGAAGTTCTATCCTATGCATCTTGGTCATCGTGATAGTAATTACATATGTAACTCATGGCCTCGTGAAGGAGAAACCATTGCTCAAGCTTGAGGGAGGCTTAAGTCAATGTTATATTCATGCCCCAATCAAGAGCTCTCCAGAGAAATTATTATTCAAAAAATTTATGCTCGTCTTTCTCTCAATGATCGCAACATGCTCGATACTTCTTGTGCCGGTTCTTATATGTTGAAGACTATTGAATTCAAATGGGACTTACTGGAAAGAATTAAACGCAACTCTGAAGATTGGGGTTCCGATGATGGTAAGGAGTCAGGTATGCCACCTAACTTTGATTGTGTTAAATCTTTTATGGATACCGATGCTTTCTGTGGATTTAGCGCTAAATATGGACTTGACTCTGAGATAGTAGCTTCTTTTCGTGAATCTTTTGCTACTCACGTTGATCTCCCTAAGGAGAAGTGGTTTAAATATAATCCTCCCGTTGAAGTATAAGTAGTTGCACCTATTACAATTGAAGAAAAGACTGTCACTTATAGTGATCCTATTGTTCCTACTACTTATGTTGAGAAACCTCCTTTTCCTGTTAGGATAAAGGATCATGCTAAAACTTCGGCTGTTGTTCGTAAGAGTAATACTAGGACTTATACACCTCCTAAGAAAATCAAAGTTGAACCTAGTATTGCTATGGTTAAAGATCTCTTGGATGATGATTTAAATGGGCATGTTATTTATTTCTATGGTGAGACTGCTAATATTGTTAAACCAGATTCATAGACCTGTTGTAGGCATGTCTGTAATTTCTGTTAAAATAGGAGGCCATTGTTATCATGGTTTATGTGATATGGGTGCTAGTGCTAGTGCAATACCCTATGACTTATATAAATAAATTATGCATGATATTGCACCCATTGAACTGGAAGATATTGATGTTACTATCAAGCTTGCCAATAGAGATACTATTTCACCAATTGGGATTGTTAGAGATGTTGATGTCTCGTGTGGGAAGGTTAAATATCTTGCTGATTTTCTTGTTCTTAGTTCCCCACAAGATGATTTTTGTCCCATTATTTTTGGTAGACCCTTCTTGAATACAGTTAATGCTAGGATTGATTGTGAAAAGGATACTGTCACAGTTGGCTTAGAGGGTATGTCTCATGAGTTTAATTTTGCTAAGTTTCATAGACAACCTCGTGATAGAGAATCACCTAGTAAGGATGAGATTATTGGTCTTGCTTCTATTGCCGTGCCTCCTACTGATCTGTAAGAACAATATTTGCTAGACCATGAAAATGATATGTTTATGAAGGAAAGAAAGGAAATAGATAAAGTGTTCCTTCAATAGGAACCTTTTCTGAAACATAACCTTCCCATTGAAATTCTAGGGGATCCCCCTGCACCCAAGGGTGATCCCGTGTTTGAGCTCAAACCATTACCAGATAATCTTAAGTATGCTTATCTTGATGAAAAGAAAATATATCCTGTTATTATTAGTGCTAACCTTTCGGTGCAAGAAGAAGAAAGATTATTGAAAACTCTGAAGAAGCACCGTGCTGCCATTGGATATACTCTTGATGATCTCAAGGGCATTAGTCCCACGTTATGTCAACACAAAATTAATTTGGAGGATGATGCCAAACCAGTTAGAGATCCTCAACGACGATTGAATCCTAAGATGAAAGAAGTGGTAAGAAAGGAGATACTAAAGCTCCTTGAGGCAGGTATAATTTACCCCATTGCTGATAGTGATTGGGTAAGCCCTGTCCATTGTGTTCCCAAAAAGGGAGGTATTACCGTTGTTCCTAATGATAAAGCTGAATTGATCCCGCAAAGAATTATTACAGGTTATAGGATGGTAATTGATTTCCATAAATTAAATAAAGCTACTAAGAAAGATCATTACCCTTTACCTTTTATTGATCAAATGCTAGAAAGACTATCCAAACACACACATTTCTGCTTTCTAGATGGTTATTCTGGTTTCTCTCAAATACTTGTCACTACAAAAAAAAGACACATCCGTGACATTTTGGGCCGAACGAAATTTTTTTCTGTCATACATATGACACTTCTATGACGATAATTGTGACAAAACCAGGTATCATCATAGATGTGGTGGGCTCCTACTTCTATGACAAAAAATCATGATAGAAAATGGGCTTTTGGTCCTGGGCGGGCCGGACACCCAACTGCATGACATTCTTTGGGCCGTCCATGACGGAAAAAACCGAGGTAGAAGCGCGGGAGAGGAGAATTTTGGGGAGTTCCCGGTTACGGTGGGAGGTTGGGGGCCGAGGGATGCACGTTTGTATCGTACACGTATGCGTGTGTGTGCGAGGTGTTGGCTCTAACTGAACCCGAGTGATTGCACTGCAGGCTACGCGTTACTGAACCCGAGTGATCGATCGATGGCTGTTAACAGAACCCAATCGAGCGATCCTTCACTACTGCTGCTAACTGAAGCCGATTGATGCTGCCTCTGGTATGAACAGTGAGTGTTGCAGGGGGGGGTGGATGAACAGTGAGTGGTGGTGTTGCCTCTGGATGAAGAGGACCCCGTGGTGTGGAGGGCTGGATGAATAGTAGACGGTGGAGGGGTTCCCGTGGAGGGGTGGTTGAACAGTAGCCGGTGGGGTAGCGTGCGGTGGAGGCTGGATGAACAGGAGCCCGTGGAGGCTGGAGGAGGTCGACGGTAGCCCGTGGAGGCTGGAGGATGTCGACTGTGGAGATGAGCAGTATCCCGTGGAGTCCCGTTTTGTGGTACGCCACACCCCTCCCGATGAACAGGACCCCGGTTTCGACTGTAGCACTCCAACATACACTACAGGAATCTGCTACTTTGCCATCTGCCACGGCGGACGGGAAAGGCATGGATGGCGGACGGCAAAGGTCTTTGCCGTTGGCCGCGGACGGCAAAAGTGGACGGCAATGTAAGGGATGGCAAAGAGCTACATTGTCGTCCGCTTCGGGCGGCTTCCGACGGCAAAGAATGCTGACGGCAATATTTGCGCTGTTACTCCGTCAGGTGGTTAACGACAAGCCTTTACCGTCCGCCACTGCAGGCAAAGTTTTTTTCCCTCTTTGTCGTCCGCCGCTGTAGGCAAAGTGTTTTTCCTCTTTGCCGTCAGCCACTGTTGGCAAACTGACCAAATAGGCCAGCCTCCCAGGAAGCACAGTTGGCTGCCACGTGGCCTATTTGCCGTTCGCTGCTGATGGCAAAGAGCCCTTTGCCGTCGGTGGCAGATGGCAAAGAGCCTGTATATTGTCTCGTTTTTCCTGTTTTCTTTAAATCCAACAATTTTCACAACAAATATATATGGCATATATAGATATATTTCACAGGGCTATTTAACAGCACATAAGTTTCATCGTACATACATATATAGTTCCATCCACTCATACATAGCAAGTTGCACATACACATAAGTTGCAACCATTAGGAGGTTGCACATACATATTACAATGCAAAGTTTCATCAAGATAGCAAGTTCCATCGTAGCATACACATAAGTTGCAACCATTAGAAGAATACTAGAAGAGAATGAAATAAAAAACAAGCACTCCATAGCAAGCTAGCTTCCGAGAAGTGAATGAAATCTGCAAAATGGCAAATAAGAAAGTTAGGAAAAGGTGACTAGAAGAAGAAGACTAGAAGAAGAAGCACGCCATCGTTTGTGAGGTAACTTAGGTGAAATGGATCGTTTATGAGCTAACTTAGGTAAAATGCATCATTTTAGAGCTAATGTAGGTAAAATGGATCATTTATGAGCTAACTAAGCTAATTATGCCATTTTTTACATAAGTAAGGTAAGTACATGTCATTATTGAGCAGACCTAGTTAACTAAGCATATTATAACTAACTTAGGTCATTTTGGAGGAAACAAAGCTAAGTATAGATCGTTTTAGAGCTAACTTAGTTAAAATGGCTGGTTTTGGAGGTCGGTAAGCTTATTAATCATTTTGCAGGAAAAGAAGCTAACTCTATGTCATTAAGGTAAGCATATTGGATGAAATAAAGCTAAGTCTAGGTCTTTATGCATTTGTTAAGCAAAAAACTAGAGAAACTTACCTTGATCATGGAGGTGTGGGAGCGGGCTGGCTCATGCCAGTAGCTGGAGAAGGATCGTGTGATGCTTGTGTGGAGTTACGCTGCACGAAAGATCATTTCCAATGTTTCGTTAGCATGATGACACTCAAATGTTAAGACTAGCAAGTAACGTCCATTCAAATTAAACTCACCATGGTCTCAGGTGCAATCTCTGGATCAATGGCTCTGGAGCCATGGGACCTCATCACCTGCTCTGGATTGCAGGGGATCTGGCTCGGGTTAAACTCCTCCCCTTTCCTTGCCTTCCCCTTGAATTGCTCGTAAGAGGCAGTGTGGGCCATGGCATATAGGTCGTACCCGTCTTGCACCTTATCTGTCTTATTGTAGCATGCCTGAAAGAGAGAAACAAAGTAAATTAGTAATTAAAAAGCTCAAGCTAGCATGATGAATGAATTGCATTAATCTTGAAGCAAACCACATTACCCAATTCCGCCCGAACTGATATAAGATGGAGCTACCTTGATGGTGTGGCACACCTTCAATTTGGGCACGTTTGTCCTTGGCCTCAGTCGGCTCCCCTTCCATCTTTCAACACCTGCCCTGACAAAGAGTAAACGAAATTAGTACAACATAAAAAAAAACCGACATGAATAATAATATGTATATCACTTAAGTGTATCATCATCAAGTACAACATAAAAAAATTGAATACCTGACACTACTAATAATCTCGATCAGTATCATCAATAAATTCATAATCATCATCATCACTATAATCAATGACGGGTTCATAGGGTTCAGTGGCATCAACATGTGGAAGGCCACCTTTACGTAATCGGTCAAGCATTGAGAGGTCTTCCGCAGCAGTAACCTCTTCTTGTTCCGGCTCTTCTTGTTCCTACTCTGGGGTGATGTGGGATTCACTATCGCTGTCTACTTCAATGTTTTGGGGTGAAGTATACCGGTTCTTGAAACGCTTTTTGGAAAGACGTGTCTCTTGGAAGAATTCTCCTTCATATGTGTCTGGGTTAATGTGAGGTTCATAATCCTCTTCCTTTGGGGGAGATAGTCTAGCATGTGGCGGCACTTCATAAATGACATCCCAACCTTTCAGATTTGGATTAGTTTGGTAGGCCCAGGGTAGATAGAATACGTGGGTCGCCTGTTGATCCATAATATAGACATCAGGAACATCTAAATGGGTGCTTTGGTTGATTTCAACTAGCCCTATATGTTCATGAGTCCTTCTAGTCTCCTTCGGCTGAAACCAATAACATTTTAAGACTACGACATTCGGTGGGTTTTCACCATAGAATAGAAGTTCATAAATTGCTTCAACTCTCCCATAATACTCGGTACCTCCTTCGCTGATAGCATATACACAACAATTTGTAGACTTTCGGTCGGCCATAGATAGCTCTTTGCCATATGTACGAAAACGATACCCATTGATGTCGTATTTGTCAAATGAACGGACCTTATAGTCAAAACCATTAGCGACTTGTCTCAATTCAGCGTCCATAGACTCTGAATTAGCCTACAAATTTAATATGAAAGGATTGTTGCATTACGCACAAATTAGCGAATGAAATGAAATTGTCTAATAGAATTTACCGTTTGTTTGAACCAAGAGATGAAACCGGGATAGCCGCCTCCTTGCTTTGCGAGAAGCTCATACTCTTTGACGGAATCCTTTTGGATCCCCGCTCCATACGAGAATAGGGCGACGTATCGACTGTATGAAATATCCAGGAATAAGAGCAGTTCAAAGGAAATAGAAGTTGCGAAACAATGTACCGAGAACTTACTCGATGTACGGCCGCACTTCTATCAGGTTGGTGAAGATATACAACGAAATGGTCCACCATTCTTCATTATCCAAAGATACTGGATTTGAAACACTGGCTGGTGTGAGATTGCCTTTGAATAGGCTGAGGTTGGATCCACCCTTTTTAGGCTCGTCAGCATTGTACCAAGGCTTCGGATTATGCAAATGACGATTTTTGGTTTCGTAGTGTGCTGTCACAAAGTTTGCCGCCTCCTCAGTGATTAATGCCTCAGCCATAGACGCTTCAATTCTACGTTTATTTTTACATTTTTCTCGAAGCGTCTTCTGCATCTTCTCAGTTGGGTAGCACCAACGATTTTGCACGCCCCCCCCCCCAATCTTGCCTCTATCGGGAGATGCAAAATCAAATGCTGCATTGGATTAAAGAAGCCCGGTGGAAAGATCTTCTCTAACTTGCAGATCTACTCTGGCGCCAACTCTTCCATTTCTTCTAGCACGCTAGGCGATAGTTCTTTCGCACAAAGAACACGGAAGAAATAGCTAAGTTTTGCCAGTACTAGCCATTCATCCTCAGGGATGAAGCCACGCAACATCACCGGCATTACCCGCTCAATCCATATGTGCCAATCATGACACTTGAGACCAAATATCTTCAATTTATCAAGACTCGCTCCCCTCTTTAGATTCGCTGCATACCCATCGGGGAACATCAACTGCATTTTCACCCACAAGATAATTTCCCTCATAGCTGGCCTTGAAAGATTGAACCATGCCTTTGGCTTCGTCCAGTTTTGCTTTCCTTTCGGTTCTTTCATGTTTTGTAACGGCCTATCACATAGTGCCTCCAGATCGACTCTAGCCTTAGTATTATCCTTTGACTTCCCATCTATGCTGAACAATGTACCAAAAAGTGCCTCGGCGATATTCTTCTCAGTGTGCATCACGTTGATGTTGTGTGGGCAAAGGAGGTCTTTGAAGTAAGGCAGATCCCATAAGCATGTTTTGTGAGTCCATGCGTGCTCAGCATTATACCTTGAAGTACCCTGGACGCTCTGGATCTGGCTCAAGAGCGTTTAACTGATCCAGGGTCTGTTGGCCTGTCAACGCAGGTGGTGCAGAGTTTTTTACAACTCTACCTATGACGAAGTTCTTCTGGTATTTCTTGAACTTATGGCGAGGATCCAGGAAATGTCCATGCATGTCGAAGCAAGAAAACTTGCGACCGGCCTGAAGCCAACGAAACTCAAGAGCTCCCTTGCATGTGGGGCTTGGGAACCTTCCATGCACACACCAGCCAACGAATAGCGCTTACGCCGGCAAGTCATGCGTCGAGTACATGTACCAGACACGCATTATGAAGTTTCGTTTGCTATAGGCGTCGTATGTCTTGAACCCATTATCCCAGGCTTCTTGCAATTCGTCCTTAAGCGGCTGCATGTACACATTCATATTTTTCCCCGGATAGTTGGGACCTGGAATTATCAACATCAGGAAAATGTTATTTCTTTGCATAATCTGTCCGGGGGGAGATTGAGTGGAAAGACAAATATGGGCCAACAACTGTATTGGGCTGCCGTCATACCAAACACACTGGACCCATCGGTGCTGATGCCGACTCGAGAATGCCTCGGATCTACCGCTTTGTCAGCATGTAATTCATCAAACCTTTTCCACGCAACACCATCCGATGTGTGTACCATCATCAGTTTCCCATCTGCATATAGTTCGGTTCTTTTGCCTATTTTGTGCCATGTCATCTGTTTGGCCGTCTCTTCGACCATGAAAATACGTTGAAGTCTTGGTACGATTGGCATATACCAAAGAACACTAACAGGGATTGTGGTCTGTGTCTTCTCACCCATACCGTTGTCTACCACAATATACCTGGAACACATGCAAATGGGACAACAGTTCAAGTCCGCATAGTCAAGCCTAAATAAGGCACATCCTTTCTCACAGGCATGTATCTTCTCATAGGGCATCTTCAGTGCATGGAGGATTTTGTCCGACTGGTACACGTTTTGAAGACTCCAACATTTCATTGAAGGCCTTTGCAGGTTCCTCCATCTCCTCGTCCGAATCCCGAGCATTATCATAGTCTTGCACCATGTTTTCCATCCCGGTACCATGCTCGTCGGTGCGACGATGATCCACCTCAGCTCGGTCACGTTGGGCAGACTCACCATGAAATGTCCACACCGTATAATCGGACGTAAAACCATTCTTCTGCAGGTGTTTACCCATTTCAGCCCCTGTCCTCTTTTCCCAATTGCCGCATCGGAAACAGGGGCACCAAGTTTTCCTCTGGCCATTTGCAAATGCAGCTTGCACAAACCCCTTGGTTTTTGTGAACCATTCAGCGCTCCATTTGTTCTGACCGGTGTGACCGGTATACATCCACGCACGATCACTCATCTTGACTTTCAGAGCTACTGGACACACAACAATTATATATATAATTCACCATGTATATATTCATCAGTTGATCTACTTTGTCAATATTATTACGTCCATGCAACCTACACTCTAATAGGTAATGATAGGTCCTAATCCCACCCGAGTATGTATAGATTGGGTTCATATTCCCATATGCTATGCTCCGGATCCGACGCAAAATTTCGGCAGCACCTCCCCGCTGTTCTCCTGACACACGTCTCTGCAATAAACAAAGAGGATGTGTACCCGGAGAACAACAGGGGAGGCACTGACGAAATTTATGCGTCGGATCCGGAGCAAAGCATATGGGAAAACGAACCCAATCTACACATACTCGGGCTGTCCATGGATAGTGTTGGACAATTCAAAAGAATCAAGGTTATAAATATGAAAATGCATGCATATTTATAACTATGACGCTTTCGAACGGGAGACACATATTTGTTACGCATACTGATGATTCAAGACACATATATAGCTAGCTACCAAATTTCATGTCATTTGTGCAAATAATTAATGGGAGAGAAGGACATGTCATTTGTGCTCACCCACGAACGAAGGGGCAGAGCTCGTCAAACGCACGGCGAGGTCGTCGAACACCAAACCTCGCAACGATGAAACAACTGCACATTTAAATCTACCCGATCAACACAATTATATATGATGTTTTTCATAACAAAATCGGAAAATATATTACCTAACTAATAATTCACAAATATATAACCCCGTCGGCCTCTAGAAGGCCAAAGAGCACCTTTTCGGGAGGTTTATGGGGTTGGGGTGTCATGTCGGTGTCCGGGTGTTGTTTCGGGGTTAGGGTGTCGTGTCGGGGTCGGGGTGTGGTGTCGTGGTCTGTGTGTCGGGGTGTGGTGTTGGGGTGTGGTGTCGGGGTCGGGGTGTCGGGGTCAGGGTGTCGGGGTCAGGTGTCGGGGT
>NC_041391.1:110732323-110745434 GCF_002162155.2 Triticum dicoccoides | reverse complement strand
GCGAGGGCGGGGCCGGCGCCGGGCGGCGGGGGCGGGGGCGGCGGGGGAGAGGGGGCTCGGCCGTTAGTTAGGTTAGTTAGGGCAGCCTTTGCCGTCCGCCCTCCTTTGCCGTCCGCTTTTCGTCATATTTGCCGTCTGCGGAGGACGGCAAAGCGGGGGGACGTTAAGTATTTTTTAACCAGCTCCTCAGTGGGCCCCCCTCCCTCTTTGCTGTGAGCTAGCGGACGGCAAAGATTCTTTGCCATCAGCTAGCAGACGGCAAAGAGCTGGCTGATGGCAAAGGCTCTCTTTGCCATCTGCCAGTTCTTTGTCGTCTGCTGTAGGGTAGCTGATGGCAAAGAGCTTCTTTGCCGTCCGCTAGCTGACGGCAAAGAGCTGGCAGATGGCAAAGTAGGTGATTCCAGTAGTGATAAGTCTGTTTCGTCCGTTTTGCGGTACGCCACACCCCTCCCGATCAACATGACCCCCGTTTTGACCGTAGGAGGTCCGTTTCCTCCGTTTTGCGGTATGCCACACCACTCCCGATCAACAAGACCTCCGTTTCGACCGTAGGAGGTCCGTTTCCTCCATTTTGCGGTACGCCACACCCTTCCCAATCAACAGGACCCCCGTTTCGACCATAGGAGGTCCGTTTCCTCCGTTTTGCAGTACGCCAGACCCCTCCCGATCAACAGGACCCCCATTTCGAATGTGGTCGGTCGAACACAAGGCCATTTCCTCCGTTCTCCGGTACGCCATGCCTCATTTCCATCGCCTATTCCGTCCAAGCCCTCCCGATGAACACGACCACGCATTCTGTTCTGACCCAGCCGGTTGGCTCCCACGCGTTCCTTTGCCTCCCGATGAAGACGACGCATTCCGTTGCCTCCCCATGAACACGACGACGACGATGTTTATCTGTTCGGACCCATCCATGTACACGAGCCCTCACCATACGTATGCGCGAGTAGGCGTTCGAGACCCCGCCCCGTATGTACACATACGTGGACGTATTTTCTTTCTTGCACCCTTGCAGTTGTACGTACATGTACATGCTACGTGCGCGCCTCTACTACGACACGTGCGCGCCTCTACATCGACCAGTATATATGTACGTACATGTTGGCGACCAGAATGACAACGCTACGTATGCTTCGACCAGGTGGGTCCCGACTGTCAGGCACTTCCTTGCGTGCGAACATGTCGCTGGTGAGTCCCAGCAGTCAGGGGGGCGAATCGTTTTTTTTTCCTGGACGCACTTCCTTGTGTGCGAATGTGTAGCTGGTGGGTCCTAGTAGTCAGGGGGAAATGTTTTTTTCACGAAATACGGTAGCCCATCAGGTGTGTCCCTGCTGTCAGGTGGAGGAATAATTATTCTGCGCGTAATAAGGAGGCACTTCCTTGCGGCCGCCGTGGACCCAGTTGTCAGCCTCTCCACGCACAGTACTCTTCCAATGGAAGTCGGTCGTTGACCACATTGACCATGCCGCGTCGAGAGCACCATGGCGGTGGACGACGGCGAGGCCTAGGAAGGGGACGACGCGGAGCCGGGGAAGACACAGCAGCGGATGCCCACGCGAAGAGGAGTACGAGGGTTCACTGGTTCGGCTGCGGTGTGAGGCTGCCGTCACCGCAGAATAACAGGGGGTGTGGGTGAGTAGAGGGATGGCCTGGCCAGCGGTGGGAATAGTAGGGGGCGGTGAGGCCTCGGCGGCATCACAGCCGGCCACCGGAGGCAGGAGCATGCGGAACGACCAGCGCTGCTTTGGGCGGCTAGAGCACGAAGACCAGAGGTTGAATAAGCACTACGGCCGTTGGATGGACATCGTACGGTCCCTGGAGCTAGAATCGTTCATATTGACTAAGTTGACAAAGCCCTCCATCCCCGTAAACTTAGTAGGCCCACAAGTCAGCCTCCCACCAAGGTGAGTCCCAGCTAGCATGGGGAGTATTCATTTTTTGTGCGTAATGAGGAGGCATTTCCAGTGGGTCCGAGCTGACAGCAGGGGGAATGTTTTTCATGAAATACAGAGGCCCTTCCGGTGGGTCCTAGCTATCAGGTGGAGGAATCATTATTTTGCGCGTAATAAGGAGGCATTTCCCTATGTGGGCCCCTACTGTCAGCCTCTTCCGATGGCTGTTGTTTGTTGACCATGTTGACCTCGCCGCGCCGAGAGCACAAATGCGGTGGACGAGGGTGAAGCCCAGGAAGAGAACCACCCGGAGCCGGCGAAGCCACCGCAGCGGATGCCCACGCTGAGGGGAGAACGAGTGCTGACTGGTCAGCTGCGCGATGAGGCTGACATCGCCGGAAAATAACAGGATGTGTGGGTGGTTAGAGGGATGGCCTTGCGGCAGCACAACCAGCCACAGGAGGAGGGAGCAGGCAGTCCCACTGGTGCTGGTTTGGGCGGCTGGAGCAAGAAGATCAGAGATTGAAGAAGCACGGCGGCCGTTGGATGGACATCCAACATTCACTGTTGTGTGTTGACTAAGTTGACAAAGCCCTGCGTACGCGTCAAAAAAAATTTAGGATAGTGTCATCGTCAACCTAGTAGGCCCAGAAGTCAGCCTCTGTGGAAAACAGCATACAGCCCATTAGCCATTATTTTCAATAATTTACAGCCCATTTGCTAATTCTTAACGATATTTGAAGCCCATATTCTTTTTATTAGCATTACAGATCATATATTTTGGGCACTGCTAAAAAATTCAATGAAATTTTGCATATTTCGGTGGGGTCCAAACTCTTTTAATCAGGAAATTTCGAGTCACGTTAAAAATAATTTTCAAAAAATTATATCAAAATAAAATTCAAAAAGCAATTCTCCGCAAAAAATGAATGAAATTTAGAATCTTAACTAGCAAGATGCCCGTTCGTTGCACGGAACATGAAGATGCATTTGTATGAGTAGTTTATCTTGTGGTAGAAAATGTGATATTTTAATGTAATTGCTAGTTGGCTTTGGTTTTTGTAAGAGTAGAGAGTAAAGAAATCCTGAAAAATGATATTTTAATGCAATTGCCAGTTGGCTTTGGTTTAAAAATTTACAGCCCATTTCTTACAACTTATAGCCCATTTTTTGGGAATCCCATTTCTTACTACTTACATCCCTCCTCGTCTCGAAAGATTTGCAGCCCAGCAGGGCTGAGAAAAGCAAGTAGGCCTTGGTTTTGGTATTCTCCAAAAAAAGAACTGAGCTAGCCAATTTCAGAAAGAAAAAGTATAGCAACTGGGCTCATCATGTGCTTAATCAAAGCGTAAGCGTGGGCTAGACGGGCCACAGCCCCCGCACATCGCGCGGTTGAGCTCCATCTCTGAAACTGAAAAAAACTGGGTGAGCTGCTGGGTCCGTGGTGTTATCCGCTTGTTGTGTAATTTTCTCGTTTATTGACTACATTGACAATGGCATGGAACCTAGTTGTCAAACAATTAGGAGGAAGTATTTTTTTGGCTTGTAATAACGAGGCACCTGCTTGCGAAATGCAATGACTCTGGTGGGTCCCTACTGTCAGCCTCGCCACGTACAGTCATCTCCTGATTCCTCTTGGTTGTTGACCATATTAACAACGCCAGATGGCGGCAGGCACAACGAGCGAACCAAGGCGGAGAACGATGGCAAGGCCTCAGACGGGAACGAACAGCAGCCATGGAAGATGCAGCAGTGTAGTGGCAGGTGGAGGGGAGTACGAGGGCAACAACATGCAAGTCAAGCATACGAATGGTACAAAAAGCCCAAGGATTAATTGTTCATCAAATTTTTAGAAAAAACACAGATTGAACATGACAGTAACATCTAACCCAACCACTCTTTTTTTGCAGTCACAAACAGATGGATTGATCTGATCCATAAAATCAACATCCTGTGCAGAAAAATTTATTTCAGGATGTCTATAACTTATTGTAAATAGAAGTCGAGCACGTTTAGAAGCCCATTTGTCCACCTGAAACTTCTTTTTTTGCTGTTCAACATGTTCGTCTGTGAGAAATCTCTTGCTGTAAAAATTGAGCCTCATGGACAATAGTAACCTCGCATTCAACATGAAGAATGTGACAAAGCTTCTGTTTGCCTGGTTGGATGCATATCGTCCCATCGTTATTGTCCTCAAATGAGTGTCATGAGAACTGAGAAAATCCTTGTGCTTATTACGCCAACGATTGGTTATATGTTTTTCTCCATGTGGTTCTGCCTATGTAGACATGAAGATTGAAAACAGTTAATGTCTGAAAAAAGAGTATGTCGAAAGAACGACAACTGAACAGTTAATTCTAGTACAATATATACAGGCTTTCAATGTGCATGAAATCATCACCTCTATGTATAAATTCTCCAGAGATCGAAAGCATCGCAGCAAGCCAATAATTATGTCCAGATGAAAACTATACATTCTGATATATATGATCTTGATGGATTCGAGCAGCATTGATAGGCTATCAATGGACGAACTCTTAACTGAGCATATAACATAATATTAGTACCCAAAGTGTACTCCAAGATGATATAAAACTTATGCGCACAAATGAAAAATGCAGCATATCATTACAAATGCGTAGATTATAATATACGGTACCTGAAAAAGTGAGAAGCCAAACACCAACTCCTTGTGATTATTAAACGGGTTACGAATTACACCCAAGGTCTCCAGTTTGGGCGCAGAGACGACAGTTATTTCTGAAGGTGTATAACAATTATGAAGGAGCAACCTTTCAAGTGAAGGGGCATCTTCGATGATGAGCTGTTGTCCTTTAAAACAAATTCCAGTGCTTTTAAGGTGAGGAGACTTTATTTGGAGACAACTGATACCGATTTCTATTCCCAAAACAATCAACAAGCGCTCCAGGGCAGGGCAACTAGAGTGGATGATGTTGTGCAGTGAGGCCTCCGACAGATAAACCACCACAAGTGAAAGTTTTTTTAGCAGTGGGAGTCGACGCATTTGTACCAGATCATCTGGTAGATGGCACCGCGCGAAGGTGGCGGTGTGGAGAGAAGAGGAAAACCACGAGATGGACAATGGTGGTGTGGGCACGAATTCTTGGTATGTTCGTGGTAATGGTAGAACTCAAACCGCTAGAGTTTTCCGAATTCAGGGGATGTCAGCCAAGCGTCCACCTTGCCGGGTATGGACAGCGGGTAGCTTGTCGGGATGCAAAGGCATTGAACGGGGCCCTGCTGGTGAGAAGAACAATGGCTCTGAGGAGATCAAATTCAAGAAGGACAGATATCTGATGACAGTCGAGATTGAGGGGCGCGGTGCGCCATAGAGGGCGCCACCGAGTTGAGAGAACTTGTGTGCGGCAGCAATCCTTGGTGAGGAAAAGCGAGATGATCTCCTCAAGGATGACGCCTGGGAGATCACTGATGCGGTCCACCGGACATTCTACCGGTTACTCAGATCCGGGTGGGGGGGCTCGCTGCTTCTCCCCGCGCTACCGGGTGCGGGATCTACAACCAGCGTCGCCGCTGGCGGGAGCCTCATCTTCTTGGCGCTGGGGCCAGCCGACTCCATTTTCCTTGTGGGCGTCGCGCCGAGCTCACGGGTTTGAGTAGTGTAGCCAGAGATGAGCCTAGTGGCAGTGCGAGTGGGGAAGAAGGAGGGCTGGGGATTTCTATAGGAGTAGAAGAAGAGGAGAAGGCGTTTTTTGTACGAGTGAGGAAGAAGGTGAGCGGGGTTTTCTGGACGAGTAAGGAAGATTGGGGAGCGGGGGGAATTGGGTGGGGAGATGGAAGCGGGAGAGCGAGCTGTTCGTGTTTATAAGGCCCGCTGCACTAAGTACTCGGTTTTTCCCAAGAACCGCTCTCTTCTTTGGGAAGATGGGCAGTGGAGCAAAGCTGGAGGAAGTTGTACCTGAGGGTCGTCGGGATGTTACTAGGAGGGTGCCAGCGGCCGGGATTTGCCCATACTGCGGCAGCGAGCAAGTGGAGAAGGCCCTACCGCGCCGGAGCTTAGTCAGAGAGAACGGTGGGTACCGCAAATCGGGACGTGCTGCCTCAACGCCGTCGAACGGAGAGACGATGCACATCCTCCAATTCCGCCGGCGGACGGGATGTGGCCGGATCACTGACCAACGCTGAGAGAGATAGGCCACGGCGGCCTTGTGTGAGATGGTGTGACGAGAGACAAACCCATTTTTCCATTTTCCCCACGGCAATCGTTTCATATTCTGTACGTGCCATTGAGAAATATATAACTTTATTTAATGCTAACACGTCAAGTCGAACTTTGTTCCGTCTAGGCGTGGTACCCGACCCTCCTTCGAGTAAATAACCTCTACACGCGTCAAATTATCACGTGGGCTGCCTTTTCGTACAGAAACGAACTCCACTGTGTACCCGCGTCGGTGTGGCCGGGAACGAGACGTGAGTACGTGCCTCCTACGTGCACTACTTTTTTAGGTGCAGGTACGTACGTGGGTGGGTGTGAGAGAGATGGTTTGTGCAAAATAGAGGCAATGTGTTGATGGTATCTCGATCAGAAAAACGTAACATATGCAATGTGTGTGAAACGGAGTCATGGACGTGAGATATCGATAGAATTGAAAATAGGGATGAAGTGTGTGGTTGCGCGATCGATAAAGAGTTCCATCGAATTTGTGTTTGCCCACGTCAAAGATACAGGGCGGCTGGCCTACTGGAATTTGAGAGGGCAGAGGTGCACTTTTTCTCCGTGGCATGGATACCTACCTACAACGTTCGACTATCGGTGTGTGGGGGGGAGGGGGTAGAGACCGATCGACTAGTATATGTGTGGGGAAGGAGAGAGACCTAGCTATGTATTGAGGGAGATGATCGACATCCATGGATATGTGTAGCAGAGGAATAAGGTTGGGAAAAAGACAAAGGTAGAGAGTCGGAGGGTTGGTGGTGGAGTGGCGTCTCACAAATGGTGGGAGAGGCCTGCTAGACAAACAGAGGGTATGAGTGCAATATCAATAAGAGAGGGCGGGGGATGTCTGTCTGTCTATGCACGTGCGTGTGAGAGACGGGTCGGGAGGTATTCAAGGATGATCAGGGGAGAAGATATGGTTGTGGTAAGCATACGTAACTATATAGGAAGATCAACCGTCGTGTGTCCGAGAAAAGTAGAGACATAACTAGCGAGGTAAGTGTATTGGTGCTTGGTGAAAACGAATTATAGTCGACCTGACTATATGTAGGGAGATCAGTTCATATACACGCCTGCATGTGTTAGAAGCAAATAAGGTCCGGAGAGGCAGACATGGGGAGAGGGTGTGGCTAGGAGGTGGTGCGAGAGGCCTACCATGTCGAGGGGGGAGGAGTGTGCGAGTATGTGATCAATGAAAAGAGGGGTGAGAGTGTGCACCTGCGTGGAATCGTATTGGACATAGGGGGGCATGGATGGCGAGAAGAGAAGAGGGGAAGTATATATGTGTTTGTTATAGGAACACCTGGCTAGAGAGGTATATCGACCGGTGTGTGCCGGAAAGAAGGAGCCGGGGCCTACACACACCGCTGGTGGACGACCTAAAGAGAAATAATGAATGTGCGCGATGGAGGGGACGCTAAGGGTGTGTGAGAGGGGGCGGGCATGTGCATGCACGATAGAAAGGTAGCGCTAGCTAGCTACAAATAGAAGAGGATCATGAAGGTGTAAAAGACGATTGATCATAATTCATTATAAAAAAGTGGGTACGGATACTTGAAGAAGATATAATAATGTAGAACATTGATTATAATTTGGGCTAATGTGTGGCTTTTGCAACTCAGGTCTAAATACTTGTCATAATGTAGGGGCAGGGCACTATACTTTGTGTGATAAACACGGTGTACGTATGAAACATGGTTTAGATTATGAATATATAGTTAGTACATCAAATGTACTATTATTTGGAATGAACTTCAAGTGTATTCAAAAAATAGAATTCGAGTTCATGTAGTACACATAGTTTATATATATCTCTATAGTAATCATGTGGTGTGTTATTAAGGTAATACACGAATGATGGTTGAAGTTGGCAACAATCATGATTGTAGATTCTTATTGAAATAGAGAAACGAATTCAAATTTAGTTCGAATTGCAGCGGTAGTATAGACATTTGGAATGCACCAGAATGTTGGTATGAGTAGGTTACATGCATTATACAACAAGCGAAAAAATTTAATCGGACATAACATGGATTCATACTCCCTCCTTCCATCTATATAGGGCATAATGAGATTTTTAAGACCGCCTTTGACTATTGACAGGATTAATAGTACGTGACATGCATAATGTGCAAATCTATTATATAATTAAGACAAGAGACAAACAAGCCATTATATTGATCCACACAAATTTAATTATCTTGACCACTAATTTTAGATATCAAGGGTTGAGATTAAAAGATATAAACGTTACATAGAAATATTGTTTGGTAGAAATAATTGGACCTATCACGTACAAAAATAAGGTTCAAACAAGGAAAACATAGATGGGTACAGATGACATGACATGCACCATCACATGCAAACTAGGAAACGTAATTAAAAAAAACATACCAATAATGATGCACCAGGTGCGCATGTGAACCACGTCTATCGTTTCCCTGGATATGAAAAAAAAAACAATATCTTATCCTATTACACCTGCAGTACGACCGATTGGAGAAATCAAGCAGCAGCAATTTTCTCATGGCCTCCCAAGTCCCAATAAGAGGTTTCCTATCGGCAAATACCGCGGCATCTTCTCTGTCCCCCTCTCTCTCTCGGATGCAAAACTCATTTGTCTCTCCTGCACCAGTCGTCCCGTGCAGCCACTAGGTCCCTACAACTCCAAGCACGACTCACTTTCAAACCTAGATCACACTGATAGTGCAGCTACGTGAAGGCTGACATGGCCGTGGTTCGCCCAATGCTGGAGGAGAAAAAGGTATACCTAGGCCAATCAAATACTGCTGGACATGAGCACTGCCACAAACAGCAGCCGCCGCTCCATGGTTGATCTGCACGCAGCAGTCGTTGGCCGTCGCCATCGTCCACCACCACACGTGGACAGCAGCAGGACGAGTCGGCTGACCCACCTGGGGCGCCTCACTACACGCAGCTAGCAGCGGCGACCCAGCCGCAATATGCCAGCTCCACTTCTCCAGTCAACGGAAAAGATAAACGAGGTCATTATCTGAATTCACCTTGCAGACGCTATCTAAATTTTATTTGAATCGTTCCCAGTTTCTCCTTCCCTAAATTTTAACTTATTAGGTCTTCATCTGTTCATCTCATCACCAATTCAGTAGCATTTGTTGCTTACTACTTACAATGAATGTAGCCACGGTCAAGGCCAGTCAGCAAGGAATTGATTCAGAATTAAATACTTTTTCGTGTGTTCTTCTTTAGCTTGGCTCGCCCATCAATATGAGGCCACCCAATGGAGCTGCTATAGCAGACCGGTAACTAAGTGCTTCGCTATCATGGATATGGTTCGAGTTCATCCGCGGCCACTGATTCCAGAACTCAACATGCAAGTAATCACAAATACTACTTACATGATTGTTCCTTAATCCATCCAATTTCTTCCCATCCAGATCACCTTGATTACGGACGGCGGTTCTAGAAAAGATAGGGTTTTGACATCTACATCATTCTCTACATTGTTGCTGGCTATGCATTGTATGAACTATGAAGTGCTTTTGGTCTTTCTTCATTGAAATACTTTGAAAGTATCTGCAGCAAACTTGAAATTGGTCAGGTTTCTTTTCGTATTAATATATAGAAGACGCAGTAACTTTTACTCTTCTACATTTTCTGAGCATAAAATGCATACATTATTTGTATATGTATTCAACATTTTATAAGGAATGTATTCATCCTCCTCCCTTCGATAATTGTCTTTGAAACATTTCTTGACAATATTTCCTTGCAAGTGCATGTAGAGATGGTCTAACTCTCCATCTATCTATCTATTATATACTTAAAACGATAGAAACTGAAAGGTGACGATTTATCACCTCAGAATTATGATTTTTGAACAGCCTAGATGTTTGTCTGAGATGCATCTGCGTTAAAGTAACGAAAAAAGAGATACACACATATACGTGTTAGTTCTAGACATGAGGGCAGCTAATCAGTTGGTCTCCGGCCAGAACCTCAAGAAAAAAAATAGCCTCCGGCCAAATCGTCTATCTGACATCACCCTGATATAAACAGTGTCCAACCACACCAAGTAGCTATCAAGTATGAATTAGATACGGAAACATAGGCGAGGAAGATCTATTAAGATGGAAAATAATTCCGTACATACATAGGATGTGGAGGCAGACTTCAACCTGGACACGTAGATGTATTGGAGAAAAAGGCTTGCGTGAAGGATGAAAGAACATGCACACGTAAATCTACCAACCTACAAGGAAACATACTAAAAAGTCTAGCGTTCTGACGCATCTACATGCATGAGCGATATTAACCTTATACTCTATACTGTTACACAAAAAATTCAGCTACGAGTCTTAAATTAAAATTTAGCCAGTAGAAGTTTTAAAAAAATAACCAGTAGAACTGAACCTGTAATTGAAATTAAATAAATTAGCATTCGGTAATTTATGAGAAGATGCTGCAAGACAAAAAAACTATTACCAATTTTATATGAATATACACCAATAGTTTTTTTTAATATACACAAACAGTTAATTAGCCTTATATGGTTAGGTTACATAAACAATTAGAGTACGACGAATTTGTCAAGAACATTTAGAAGCATGTGTTGAAAGTCGATGTTGTCAATATTGCGCCAACTATAAAAACAATTGCACAACAGATAGAGGTACACAACATAAAGCTTAGGCATTTAATTGATGATGAAATGGTTTGGCATGGTAGGAAGCTAAGATTGGTGCAATTAATCACTTTTTGTCAGGCATTGGTGGATGTCGAAAAGATTTCAACCTAAATTTAATCGTGTTTCCACAAGACACACATTTCAAATATAATATTATTTGTATTTAAAAATCATATATCAATGGCAATGTAGCGTTCGAATTAACATTTATGTGTTGGTTGAAATAGCGACTAACAAAGAGCAGTAGAAAATAGAAATTTGATCAGTGTTATGGAACAAGCGGCCAGCTTGGTGTTATGGAATTATATGGCTTTGTATTGCAGGGCGCTGATCTCCATGACATAGCAATTAAAAAACTGTTGTTAAACTTATGATTCCAAGGTCTTATTCTTTCTCAGAGATGAAATTTGGGTCATGTCTTTCTATATATTTAGAAGTTGGTGGAGAAAAGAATACTACATAACAATAAAACTCGAATGAATGTCAGAAAATATTTTCCCAAATGAAGAAAGAAAACATTAATTAAGGACAAATAGACAGCCGAAGTGAGAATACCTCAAAACAAGAAGATGTACAAGCATATAAATGTATATATATGGATATATGCCATTGTATTTATAAGAATACATGCGCATTACAACCGGTGATGAGATAGACAATAAAACAGATAATAGTGAAAGCTACGTATTAGTATAAAACCATATGGTTTGGCATGGTGGGACACATGCCTTGGTTCGGTCTATCTTTCAGTGCCATAATAATCCAATCTATACCTACAACATTATACAAATTACAGAAATATACGAAGTGCAGTTTGGTCATGATTTCTATAGATATAATTTTTGGTTGAAACGTTTATATAAATATTTATATAATGATGGATCAAATGAAAGAAGATACATAGAGAAATACCACCAAAAAACATATAATATAACTATAGGAAGTCTAGCCGCGCAAATGCGCGGGTCTTCCCGCTAGTTATATCATTGAAAGAACCTTTCACATACGAATTTAACGGTGTGCTTTGTGTAAGTTGCATGTCATACATCATTGCTCTAATATTTGGTCAAAGTTAGCATCAAAAAACGCATTAGGCCCTATATAGATGGAAGGAGGGAGTAGCTTTGAATAGCATTTGGATAGTAAAACGGGGCAAGACTCTCTCTTTGTATGGTCTGAATAGTTTTATTTTTTTCATTTTCTTTTGGTTGACGGTAGTGCGAATTGATTTGGTATGTACAAGTACAATATTACTACACGTTAGGCTTGTCCCTAAAATTCAACCCGCGTCTTGTTACATCCCAAAATTTCAGATATCTTGCTCCCAAAACTGGCGCCTTCACAACCCGCGCCTTGCTATCCCGAAATTACAACGAGCACGAAAACTCCCTCCAGCTGCCAAATCCCGACACGCAAAATCCCCCTTCTAACCCCGAGCCGAAAGGGCCGCTAGTTCAAATCGAGGGGGGGTACTTTTGTAACATCCCCAACAATTTGGACAAGCGCGTCCCTAAGTCATGCTTCACCCCCTCCCATCGCCCCCTTTTCGCCATTCGAAATCCCAGGCCACCATAACCTCTCCGCTCTAGCTGCGAAACCCCACCCTCCTCCGTCCGCCACGTCACCACTGCCTAGTCGGAGCCTCTTCCCGGACGACGTCGTCCACCGTAACAGCTCGACGTCCCTCGTCCACCTCCCGGGATGAGGATCCGTCGTCCATCTCGCCGTCCCGCCGGTTCAGCCGCCCCGTCCTCCACCTCCAAGGAGTTGCTCCGACGATCGCCTCGTCTATCGCGGCTGGTCCATCCCCACAGCGCCGCCTTAACCTGCTCCACCAGAAGCGCAATATCCTCATCGACTCCTCGGACGAAGCCGAGGCCTACTCGGCGCCACCAAAGAGGTTGTACACTCATTGCACCGCACCTTCTCCTTAACTCGACCTCCCAACGCCGACGGTGCTCCATCCCGCACCCCCAAGGAGCAGCTACCTTGAAGCTAGCGCCGCGGGCAACATCTCCACGGTGGCTCTCCCCCAGTGCAAGGCCCCTTCGGAGGTGGCGTCCATACCAGCCGGATCTGCTGCTGCTGCTCCGGCTCTCGCTCGCTCGCTCGCGCTGCTGCTGCTGCTCCGGCTCTCGCTCGACCCCACGCCCGCCCAACTACTGCTTCTGCTCTCCCCCTCGCTCGTGCTGTTGCTCAGCTCCGATTAAGCCAAGCTTAACTCGACTGAATCGACTTTTGGGTCAGTCAATTTTCAGGGGTTGGGGGGGCTCGCCGAAGTTAAGGAAGAACCACCCGCAGCAGGGACGAGGGCTCGTCGGAGAGGTACCACGCAATCTATCTTAGGGTTCAGGGTGG
>NC_041391.1:110703409-110732024 GCF_002162155.2 Triticum dicoccoides | reverse complement strand
GGCTAGAGGTCTGGCTGGAGCGGCGATGGCGAGTTATTTCGGGGCGGCGAGGTGGCGCTGGGGCTGGTGGTTTGGCCGGTGGTGGCTGGCGGCTTAGGGGGGTGCAGGTTGAAGATGAACTGCAGGCCCTCCCTAAACTACATGTCAAGTGCCTCTCTGCTACCATTGCGTTCAGTTTCGACAGCAGCATTCAGATTCCACAGTAAATTTCAGTTTCGACAGTTAAGTTCAGAGTCAACAATTTTTACCTCATCTGTTGTAGTCAGGTGGTTTTTGGTGATGTTAATTTTACATCCATTTTACATCATCTAATGGAGATACTATTAGAATCCCACTTGAGATTGATGATGTCTGTCCTGTGCTGCTTCAGCCTTGATGTCTTACGGCTCACCGGAGCTGCTCCAACGACAGAATGATCCATCACAACAGAGTAGTGCCCGGGACGCCATCTACAGATTCCTCAGATCTTCCTCCACACCCCCGACAGCCACCTCTGCCTCAACTGCTTCAGTGACCAACCCAATGATGTTGAGGTCGACACGGCTAAGAAAAATAGGTTGTACACTTGGTGCATCACTTATTACTATACATTCACGTTGATCCATTAGGGCTATTTTGGTTCCAGGGAAAAACACAGCAATAGGGAATTTTCCAATGGCACTCTACTATTCAATTATTCATGCATTTTGTTGAAAGGAATGAAGCAAAACATCCACCTGGACCTACTTTTCAAAATCCTATGCATGAAAACAAGACCAAGTGCATTAGTGCCAGAATAACATTCTAACTGTACATGCTTTCATATGGTTTCACTTTATTTTGGCCATGTTTCATTGCATTCCTCTGCTCTTCCAATTCCTATAAACCAAACACCCAAGTTGACAGAAATCCTGTGTTTACAAATGCTCTGTTTACCATGTGCATTTTCCTATCTTATTTCGGTGTTTTTCCTATCCCTGCGTTTTAAGAATCATGCAAGCCAAATGAGCCCTTATAGAATTACTTCAGTTACAGGTACGTGTCGAAGGGAACTTTGTGTGGTTTGTCCAGCTCCTGACGCGACGTCGTCCACCTCACCTGGGCCGCTCCATCGACAGAAGCATCCACCAAACCAGACATCATGACTCCTGACCGTCTTTCGCCGCCTCAGATCTCCTTCCCTGCCGCCGGCACCCACCGCAACGGCATCACCATCATCGACTCAGCAGATTAACCTGAGGAGTAGACGGGTCCACAAGAGAGGTCGCACTCTTTTGTTTCTTCTTATGTTATGCATTGCTTAAACTTACCTGCTATTTTATCGTCCTGTTCAGCTCTTGGACTCCCAAGTTAGGTCCCAATTAATGTTCAAACTTGAGTTCTAAATTAGTTGTGGGGCACATATCGAGGCAGCAATGAATAGTATGTTTGTCTAATACCTGGTTCACCTAGGGTATGCCTATGTTGTTCATCTTGGGTGGGAAACAAATAGTAAAGCAATCATCATCTGTCTTTTTATTAATTTAAAGCAATCATCAGCCTGCTATCATTATTTTTGGATCCATCCACTGGTTGTTACCATCACTCTAAATTTCTGCATGCTCTCCTTACATAATCTCACCATATTTCTTTTCGTATGCATGTCAGATATTGTACACAGTCATGCTGAACATGTAATCCAGAGGAAGATATCTGTTCTGAGGCGGATTCAGACGCCGCTGACCACTCCTATTTACCCCCCAAGGTGTTTGCTCTACCTTGGCATGATGATTTTAGTCATATCATGCATATGTTGCCTTGCAGTGCCTACTTTTGACATCAAATATGTCATCTGCTTAGTTTAGACATGTTCTGTAATGCCACCTGTTTAGTTTCTATATCATATATGGGAATTATGCAGTCTCATTTCTTTTAGCTAGCCATAATATATGTGAAATGTGCAATGCCATCCTGTTTAACTAGGCATCATATATTTGAATGATATCTTGCCCATCCTTTTCTTCATTACATTTCCATTTGTCGACAATGTTTGTACATTAAACTACTCTTCCTGTGAATCAGCCATTTGGGTGGGAGATGGAAAAATCTAGAGTGAAAACAAGGCCTTCATAGCAGACAGTGCTACCGGTCGAAGAAGATCTCTTGTTGGGCCCCGATAGCTCCTTAGAGATGGATTCAGAGACAGATGACCAGTCCTATTCCCCCACTGAGGTGTATGCTCTAACTTGGCACGGTTATACTGCTCATATCACGCATACGGTGTCTTGCATTGCATAGTTTATACATCATATACACAATCTTCAACACCATGTTCTTAGTTCAGACATCATATCGAATGCCCTCTATTTAGCATATAAATGACATATGTTAATTAAATGATGCGATCCTGATTACTTAGATAACATGTAGGTGAATTATGTCATGCGATCCTGTTTAGTTATTCATCATATCTTTGAATTATGTTATACTATGCTATCTAGTTTAGTTAAATAATATACATGCCAACTATTTCATGCCCTCTTTTTCCACACTATCTATTGCATCTGTCTCTCATACAATGTCTGTACATTCAACTAAGTTTCCTGTTTATCAGCCATTTGAATTAGAGCAGGTGATGCCAGTATCTAGCGGACTAAAAACACGGTCTTCAAATAAAACAGTGCTACCTCTTGGTGGAGATAGCACCCCGATTGTACATGCACAAGAACCAGCCCTACCACACATAACCCAAACTCTCGCAGATTTTACCCCTACTATGATGGACAGAGAACCAGCTTCACCCAATCTAACCCCAACCCCAGCCGATAGTAACCCAGTTCCTGTTGACACAGCACCATCTCCACCACAGAGCTCCCAAACAAGAGCAGTTAGTAAGGCAACTCCGGTGCCCAAAGGGCCAGCACTATCACGGCGAACCCCAACTCCACCAGTTAGTATGCCTATTCATGTGGAGGAAGCACAACCTGCTAATCGTAGTTTAACATCTATCACATTTGATGTTGCTAAATCGTATGTGCGTATCTTCCCATCTTGGAAATATTATACTGAAGATGAAGGAAAATGCCAGTTGCAGGTGTTTTTCCAGGAGTTATGTGTAAGTAATGTTATTCATGGCAATTACTTTGCTTCGTCCCATACATCCTACCTCCATGATGGTTATAATACAACAAATTTTCCAATTTTTCTCTATAGAGAAGGACCGATTTGGAAACTCAGGATGAGGTAACCTGTGCTAATACCTCTGCTATCTTCAAGAATGCTTGGTGGCAGTATAGAAATTACCGGAAGAAAACGTACTTCACCGGCAAAGAAACTCATCAAATTCCCTTACGTTCTCCTGAGACACATTTACTGGACGATGACTGGGAACGCCTTGTTTTTTACTGGTCCCGAACCAAGAATGGGGTAATGTCTATGAGCTCATTTTCTATTTTTAAGTATTACATTCTTGTGTCTTACTATATTCCATTCATGTAGAACAAGTGCCTAAACATGAAGAACAACTGTTATAATTTAAGATTCCATTGCTATCATTGTTCAAAAAAGCGCTAGGCGTTAATTGTGCGTTTTGCCACCGCCTTGCGCTTTACTGACCAAAGCGCATGCTTATGCGCAGTTATGCATAGATTAAGCGTAGTTATGCGCAATGCGTTTTGCCAACGCCTAGAGCCTAGGCGCGCTTAAGCGCTCGCTTAGGCGCGCCTTTTTTAACTAAGATTGCTTTGCTCTTGTATCACTGTATTTACTCATACAAACTTATTTTTAAATTGAGAGATCGAATCGAACTCCAATGGCACAGCAGGTATGTTCACGCATGTTTCTTTAACAGGTTTGCTCTTATCAATAGCTCTGTTGATTTCAATTTCAATTGTGTATACAGTTGACTTTCATATCATGCACATAACTAGCATCACAACAGAGCCAATAGTGTTGTTGTACATGTAGACCCATGGTACCCATCTAAAATCTTATTGTGCCCTATAGTTTCCCACGCTTTGTATTCTTTCACTATTGCTTTGTCTTGAACTGATATGATTTGAACCGTGTCTCTATTTTGATTTGGTAAGACAATGCAGTGACCATAGGACATAGATATATGTTTGTTTCATGCTTTTATTATGTAGTAGTACTTGGCAATAGAAGACTTGGTAGTTTAATCCTGTCCACCTTACTAATGAACTGGTTCACCGAAATGAGTTTCATATACTAGTACATGCTAAACTTGTTATGTGTCTGCTTGTTTCTTCTTTTAGAATGCTGACAGAATATTGGGGTAGAGTGCCTTATTAAAAAATAGTAAAGGAAGTAATGCAGATAAGGTTCAGGATAGTGACACATCCTTGTTGGTCTCCAACCAAGCTGATAAAACAACTAAGGAAGTCTATCTTGAAGACAGCGAGACAACCCCAAAGTCCTGTCTTGGTTTAGTGTTCGAGTTACTAGCCACTACCGCTTGCACAAGCTATTCAAACTCACTGTGTGAATCAGTTCGGTTTCTTGATTCTCAACTACAAGCTGAAAGACATCGATCAGCTGTGCTGCGACAAGAAGCGGAAGGACTGCGGAAGTCCCTGGAGCATTCAGATGCATACTTTCTAGTGCAACGGCAAGCGTTGGAGGATTTTAGCGCCAAACAGGACAAAGCTAATCAGCTTGCTAAGCTTATTGCCAGCATAGTGGATACCCAGTATAACATTTCTTGAGCTCTTCTGAAGTTGTTTCAGTAATGCTCTTGTTTTGCTACCGCGTTTATTTGCACTGGTGGCCAATTTTGACGGCCAGTGTATGTAATATGCTACTTTGTTCCCTATATTTGCACTGGTGGTGAACTTTGATGCCCAGTGGATGTAATATGTGTAATAGCGGTAATAGGCTAGAGTTAGTTGCTTGCTTATTTATTTCCTTATTGTCTTGTTTAATTGTTTTCTTGTAGTCACTGCAGTTCTTTTTCTGTGTTTTTCTAGTGGCCACAATAGCCTATTTTTGGTAACTAGGCCAAAATAATCATGGCAACACACGGACTATTGTAACCAGGGGCCTCCTGTAGGCCCTATGATCGATGGGCCTTCTTCTGGCCGTAGGATCCATTGGCCTTCTATACGGGCCGTAGGATCCATTGGCCTTCTATACGGGCCTTAGGATTCATGGGCCTTCTACGGGCCGTAGGGTCCATGGGCCTTCTACGTGCCGTAGGGTCTATGGGCCTTCTACGGGCCATACGATCCATGGGCCTTCTACGGGCCGTACTATCCATGGGCCTCATACGGGCCGTATGATCCATGGGCCTTCTACGGGGCGTATCATCGTTTTGCCAATCATGGGCCATACTATTCGTGGACCATAACGGGCCGTTAATAGGCCGTATTTGATAACTCTATGAAAACAGCCCAGCGGGTTTTGTTTTGACATGAAAACGGCCCAACGTATTAACAGTCCGCAAACGGGTGGACTGTAATGATGGGCTGAATTTGGCCCACAGGCAGAAAATGACAGTAATGGGTCATATGTAACCGAATGCTGCAAATGAGCCCAAGAATCAATGGGCCCTGAGAAGGCCGAAAGATAACTTGGGCAGGAAACGGCCCAATGGAATAACGGGCCGTTAATGGGTATAAAGTGATACACTGTTCATTACAGGCCAGTTTCACCACGGGTCGTTAATGGACCAAGAGTTACAAAGGGCCTCATATGGGCCGAAAGAAGTCATGGGCCACACATGGGCCGGAAGTTAAAACGGGCTAGAATCATATTGGACGGCCCAGATGACGCTATTGGCCTAATTTGGATAGGGCATAACGGGCCCTGGGTTAGTGGTCTGTAAATGCAGTATATGCGAACAGGCCGTTAAGAGGCTTTCCGTGTGGCGGCCCTCCACCTTTTGACCAAGTAAAACGGGCTGGCCTTTTCACAGGAATGGGCCTCTGTTGGGCCGTGCCATGTGTCGCCGTATCATAGGTGCCTTTGTTCCAATGAGTGGATAACATTTGTCCCAACGGTGATCTGACACGTGTTTCATCCAGCCAATGATAATTTTACACGTGGAAAATCCCCATTGGTCGGGGCTGTTAATGGGTTATCGGATCCAAAACCCGACCCGATAGCTTAACAGTGTTCCGCTATGGTGGATGCCACGTGTCGGTCACCCTTGACGAAAGCTCTTCTGTGACGCGCGATTTATCGTCATGGAAGTGGACACTTCTGTGATGATAATTTTGGTAATGTCATGGAACACTTTTACGACAGCACAAGTATGACTATCTTGATTCTGTCATAAAATCGTCATGGATGTACATGCATGACAAAAAATATGACCTACTATGACAAACATGTATCATCACGGAAGTGTATTTTTTTGTAGTGTGTGTCAGCTAAGGATCAATCAAAACTACTTTTACTTGCCCTTTTGGTACTTTTGCTTATAGACATATGCCTTTTGGTTTATGTAATGCACCTGCTACCTTTCAAAGATGTATGATGGCTATATTCTCTGACTTTTGTGAAAAGATTTGTGAGATATTCATGGATGATTTCTCCGTTTATGGATCTTCTTTTGATGATTGCTTGAGCAACCTTGATCGAGTTTTGTAGAGATGCGAAGACACTAGTCTCGTCTTGAATTGGGAAAAGTGCCACTTTATGGTTAATGAAGGCATTGTCTTGGGGCACAAGATCTCAGAAAGAGGTATTGAAGATGATAAAGCTAAAGTTGATGCTATTGGAAAGATGCCATGTCCCAAGGACATAAAAGGTATAAGAAGTTTCCTTGGTCGTGACGGTTTTTATAGGAGGTTCATTAAGGACTTTTCTAAAATCTCTAGGCCTCTGACTAATTTATTGCAAAAAGATATTCCTTTTGTCTTTGATGATGATTGTGTAGAAGCATTTGAAATACTTAAGAAAGCTTTGATCACTGCACCTATTGTTCAGCCACCTGATTGGAATATACCCTTTGAAATTATGTGTGATGCTAGTGATTATGCTGTAGGTGATGTTCTAGGGCAAAGAGTTGATAAGAAATTGAATGTTATCCAGTATGCTAGTAAGACTCTTGATACCGCCCAAAGAAATTATGCTACTACTGAAAAATAGTTTTTAGCAGTTGTGTTTGCTTGTGATAAGTTCAGACCTTATATTGTTGATTCCAAAGTTACTATTCACACTGATCATGCTGCTATTAAATATCTTATGGAAAAGAAAGATTCTAAGCCTAGACTCATTATATAGGTTCTCTTGCTACAAGAATTTGATTTGCATATTATTGATAGAAAGGGAGCTGAGAACCCCGTTGCAGACAACTTGTCTAGGTTAGAGAATGTTCTTGATGACCCACTGCCTATTGATGATAGCTTTCCTGATGAACAATTAGCGGTCGTTAATGCTTCTCATACTGCTCCTTGGTATGTTGATTATGCTAATTACATTGTTGCTAAATTTATACCTCCTAGTTTCACATACTAGCAAAAGAAAAAGTTCTTTTATGATTTAAGACATTATTTCTGGGATGACCCACACCTTTATAAAGAAGGAGTAGATGGTGTCATTAGATGTTGTGTACCTGAGCATGAACAGGAACAGATCCTATGCAAGTATCACTCTGAATCATATGGAGGACACCACGCTGGAGATAGAACTGCACACAAGGTATTGCAATCCGGTTTTTATTGGCCTACTCTCTTCAAAGATGCTCGTAAGTTTGTCTTATCTTGTGATGAATGTCAAAGAATTGGTAATATTAGTAGACGTCAAGAAATGCCTATGAATTATTCTCTTGTTATTGAACCGGTTGATGTTTGGGGCTTTGATTATATGGGACCCTTTCCTGCCTCTAATGGTTATACACATATTTTAGTTGTTGTTGATTACGTTACTAAGTGGGTAGACGCTATTCCAACTAGTAGTGCTAATCATAACACTTCTATTAAAATGCTTAAAGAAGTTATTTTTCCAAGGTTTGGAGTCCCTAGATATCTTATGACTGATGGTGGTTCATGATACGTCTCCGTCGTATCTACTTTTCCAAACACTTTTGCCCTTGTTTTGGACTCTAACTTGTATGATTTGAATGGAACTAACTCGGACTGACGCTGTTTTCAGCAGAATTGCCATGATGTTGTTTTATCTGCAGAAAATAAAAGTTCTCGGAATGACCTGAAACTCCACGGAACTTCTTAGAAAAAACAATAAAAAATCCTCACGAAAGATGAAGACCAGGGGGCCCACACCCTGTCCATGAGGGTGGGGGGCGCGCCCCCCTACCTCGTGGGCCCCCTGGTGGCCCTCCGATGCCAACTCCAACTCCATATATTGGCTTTCGGGGAGAAAAAAATCAGAGAGAAGAAATCAACGCATTTTACGATACGGAGCCACCGCCAAGCCCTAATCTATCTCGGGAGGGCTGATCTGGAGTCCATTCGGGGCTCCGGAGAGGGGGATTCGTCACCGTCGTCATCATCAACCATCCTCCATCACTAATTTCATGATGATCACCGCCGTGCGTGAGTAATTCCGTCGTAGGCTTGCTGGACGGTGATGGGTTGTATGAGATTTATCATGTAATCGAGTTAGTTTTGTTAGGGTTTGATCCCTAGTATCCACTATGTTCTGAGATTGATGTTGCTATGACTTTGCTATGCTTAATGCTTGTCACTAGGGCCCGAGTTCCATGATTTCAGATCTGAACCTATTATGTTTTCATGAATATATGTGTGTTCTTGATGCTATCTTGCAAGTCTATAGTCACCTACTATGTGTTATGATCCGGCAACCCCGAAGTGACAACAATCGGGACCACACCCGGTGATGACCATAGTTTGAGGAGTTCATGTATTCACTATGTGCTAATGCTTTGTTCTGGTTCTCTATTAAAAGGAGGCCTTAATATCCCTTAGTTTCCAATAGGACCCCGCTGCCACGGGAGGGTAGGAAAAAAGATGTCATGCAAGTTCTTTTCCATAAGCACGTATGACTATATACGGAATACATGCCTACATTACATTGATGAATTGGAGCTAGTTCTGTGTCACCCTATGTTATGACTGTTACATGACGAACCGCATCCGGCATAATTATCCATCACTAATCCGGTGCCTACGAGTTTTCCGTTGCTACTGTTACAATCACTACAAAATACCAAAAACATTTCTTTTGCTGTCTTTACTTTTGTTACCGTTACCACCACTATCATATTACTTTGCTACTAAACACTTTGCTACAGATACTAAGTTTCCAGGTGTGGTTGAATTGACAACTCAGCTGCTAATACTTGAGAATACTCTTTGGCTCCCCTTGTGTCGAATCAATAAATTTGGGTTGAATACTCTACCCTCGAAAACTGTTGCGACCCCCTATACTTGTGGGTTATCAGTTCACATTTTATTCATGGTGCTTTCCATAAGATGCTTGCTAAGTATGATGTTAATCATATGATCGCATCTCCTTATCATCCGCAGTCTAGTAGTCAAGTAGAGTTGAGCAATAGAGAGCTCAAATTAATTTTGCAAAAGACTGTCAATAGATCTAGAAAGAATTGGTCCAAAAAACTTGATGATGCATTATGGGCCTATAGAACTGCATACAAAAATCCTATGGGTATGTCTCCATATAAGATGGTTTATGGAAAAGCTTGTCATTTGCCTCTAGAACTTGAACATAAAGCATATTGGGCTATTAAAAAGATCTCAACTATGACTTTAAACTTGCCGGTGAGAAGAGGTTGTTTGATATTAGCTCACTTGATGAATGGAGAACCCAACCCTATGAGAATGCCAAGCTATTCAAAGAAAAATTCAAACGCTGGCATGACAAAAGGATACAAATGCGTGAGTTTAACGTAGGTGATTATGTGTTATTATTCAACTCTCATTTAAGATTTTTTGCAGGAAAACTTCTCTCTAAATGGGAAGGTCCTTACGTTATCGAGGAGGTCTATCATTCTGGGGCCACAAAAATCAAGAACTTTGAAGGCACAAGTCCGAGGTTGGTGAATAGTCAAAGAATTAAACACTACATCTCTAGTAATCCTATCAATGTTGAAACTAATATTATTGAAATCGTAACCCCGAAAGAATACATAAGGGACACTTTCCAGAACCTTCGAGACTCTGAAAAGGAATAGGTATGTGGTACGGTAAGTAAACCGACTCCAAAACAATTCTAATGGCAATTTTTATCAGTTTTGGAATATTTAAGAATTTAGGAAGAAAGTAGTCCAGGAAGGGCACGAGGCCTCCATGAGGGTGGAGGGCGCGCCCACCCTTACTGGCGTGATGCTAAGATATGGTTCAATTCTCTTCATCCTGGTTGTGTGCATAGTCTCCAGGATATGATTTATTACTTCTCTGTTAAATATTTCCCTGCTCATAAGAAACAAGCTGCTTTGAGGGAAATATACAACTTCGTGCAAATTGAAGAAGAGAGTCTCCCACAAGCTTGGGGGAGGCTTCTCAAGTTACTTAATTCTTTGCCTGATCATCCTCTTCAGAAACCTAAAATACTTGATATCTTTTATAATGGACTAACTGATGCTTCCAGAGATTACCTGGATAGTTGTGCTGGTTCTCTTGTCCGGGAAAGAACACCGGATGAAGCTGAAATTCTATTGAATAATATGTTGACAAATGAATATAATTGGGCACCTCCTGAGCCACCTCCTGAGCCAGCTCCAGAGCCAATTACTGATCCTATTCCTAAACCAACTCCGAAGAAGAGAGGTGTTCAATCTCTCAGTCCCGAAGATATGCAAGAGGCAAAGAAATCTATGAAAGAAAAAGGTATTAAAGCTGAAGATGTTAAGAATTTACCTCCTATTGAAGAAATACACGGTCTTAATTTACCGCCTGTTAAAGAAGTATATGATCCCAATTCCTTATTCACTGAAGAACCTCCTGATCCCCATATCCCGACACAGGTAGTAAAGGTAAATTCTCTCCATAGATATGATAAAGCTGAAGTCCCTCCTACTAAAATTGCTAGTCAGTGCTTGGATGAGTTTGATGACTTTATTTTTAAGCAAGAAGACTTTAATGCTTATTTTGGTAAACAATTAAAACATAATACCTTTATGATTAAACGCTTGGGTGATTATATGGCTAATATTAGAGGTGAACTTAAACTTGTTAGCAAACATGCTTCTATGGTTACCACTCAAGTAGAACAAGTACTCAAAGCTCAGAAAGAATTGTTTGATGAAATGAATAGTAAGAAAAATGATTATGTTGTTAGAGTGGCTACTAGAACTGGTAGAACGACTCAGGAACCTTTGTGTCCTGAAGGCCACCCTAAGAGAATCGAGCAAGATTCTCAGAGAAATAATATTGATGTATCTAGTTCTTCTAAAAGGAAGAAACAGAAAAATGATAGGACTTTGCAAACTTCTAGTGAACCTATTGCTGAACCACCAGAGAATCCAAATGATATTTCTATGTCTGATGCTGAAACACAATCAGGTGATGAACATGAACCTAGTAATAATGTTAATGATAATGTTCATGATGATGCTCAACCTAGTAATGATAATGATGTAGAAGTTGAACCTGCTGTTGATCTTGATAACACACAATCAAAGAATCGACGTTATGATAAAGGAGACTTTGTTGCTAGGAAACATGGTAAAGAAAGGGAACCATGGGTTCAGAAACCCATGCCTTTTCCTCCGAAACCATCCAAGAAAAAGGATGATGAGGATTTTGAGCGCTTTGGTGAAATAATTAGACCCATCTTTTTGCGTATGCGATTGACTGATGTGCTCAAAACAAATCGTTGTGCTAAGTATATGAAGGATATCATTACTAATAAAAGAAAGATACCGGAAGCCGAAATTTCCACCATGCTTGCTAATTATACTTTTAAGGGTGGAATACCAAAGAAACTTGGAGATCCAGGAGTACCTACTATACCATGCTCCATTAAGCGAAATTATGTCAAAACTGCTTTATGTGATCTTGGAGCCGGTGTTAGTGTTATGCCTCTCTCTTTATATCGTAGACTTCACTTGAATAAGTTGACACCTACTGAAATATCTTTGCAAATGGCTGATAAATCAACTACTATACCTGTCGGTATTTGTGAGGATGTGCCTATTGTAGTTGCAAACGTTACTATTTTAACGGACTTTGTTATTCTTGATATTCCCGAGGATGATAGTATGTCTATTATTCTTGGAAGACCTTTCCTTAATACTGCAGGGGCTGTTATTGATTGCAACAAAGGCATTGTCACTTTTCATGTTAATGGTAATGAGCACACGATACATTTCCCGAGGAAACAACCTCAAGTTTATAGCATCAACTCTATTGGAAAAATTCCATCAATTATATTTGGAGGTTTTGAATTTCCTCTCCCTACTGTCAAGAAAAAGTATGATATTCTTATTGTTGGTGATTTTCATATCCCCGTTGAGGTAACTTAGTGTTATTCGAAATTTCTCCGGTTCCGTGTTATTCAGAATGAGTTTGTTAACAAGACTTGATCAACCTTGTTAGTGGGTTATTTTGATGATCACGAGATGGATGAAACTAGAAGCACAACCTTCTGTACCCTCTTTATATTTTCCGCTATTTAGTAGAAATAAAATAAAATAGTATTTGTTGTTTCTGTCTCCTGACTTATTCGTGCAATATAAAAATATCTCGAAAATAAAAGTCCTCAGAATGCCATGCAAATTTAATATGATCTTTTCGGGAATATTTGAGGATTTACTGTGCAAAAGTTACCGCGAGGGGAGCTGCCACCTGGTCACGAGGGAGGAGGGCGCACCCTACCGCCCTGGGTGCGGCCCCTACCTCGTGGGCCCATGGTGGCCCTCCTCCACTTATTCCTGCACCCATCTTCTTCCTCCGCATCACACAAACACGAAAAACCAACTCAAGCATGAGTTCTCGGCCCCGTTGCTGTGATTTTCGATCTCCTTGCTCAAAGCACCTCTCGCAAAACTGCTTGGGGAGATAGCTCCTTGGTATGTGACTCCTCCACTGGTCCAATTAGTTTTTGTTCTAGTGCTTTATTCGTTGCAAATTCGTACTGCATAGGTGACCATGTTCTTGAGCTTGCATGTGAAATTTATATGATTATAGGTAGTTCTAATGCTTGATATAGGCTCTAGGCACTTGTGGGAGTTGTTGCTATCAATTTTATTGAAGTTGGTTCACTTTATTTGAAGTTACTTAAAATTTCAGAAAATTTTCAGAGGAAACAATATGTTTAGGAAGATGTTCCAAGGTGGTTCTTCAAGGAAGCAAGGTCCCAGGCTTGCAATGTGCGATGCTGACGAGGAACCACCAAGAGACGCTCCTGTGAGGCCCTGTGAATGGCCTTCGGAAAATTTTATGAATCAAGCGGGAATCAAAGAAGAATTTAGCGCATATTTGTGTAACGCCGGTCTTGAGGACTTTGAAGCTGCCAAATGCCCCCAGTATCATGATCTCACAAGTTCATTTGTGAGGAGGTTTGAGTTTTCATCTTCGCTTAATTCTCCTTCAGTCATGTTTGACCTTTATCACAAATCTTATACCATGGACTTAGAGGATTCCACTTTTACTTGCAAACTTCCATCTTGGGGTAGTGTCAGGGATCCCCCTAAATCTTAATATAGAGACTTTCTTGCTAGAATAACTATGGGGGAATCTAGAGATATAACACAAGCCACTATAGGGAGCGTTCACTTTCCTGCTATACATTATTTTGCTCTCTTCATAGGTAGATGCATAAATGCTAAGGATGAAGCATGTCACATGTGTGTCCCTGATCTCAGCGTTCTCAGAAGTGCTATGTTAGGAGACCAATATTATCATATGGGAGCCATTGTAGCTCATAGGTTGCATCATAATAGACATAACGGAGATTTCTATGGAGGAATTTATGCAACCCGCTTAGCTAATTTTCTTGAGATAGACATTCGTCAGGGTGATATGGAGTTACCCCCTGTTTATTTAGATTTTGATTCTATGGTTTCCCACCAGTTCGTTGCAGATTCCAGCTTAGTCCAGTGCATGTGCACTCTTATTATTATAGACTTCGTTCGGTCGAGCAAGTGAAAGGCAATAATGATGATATATGATGGACTTATTGGGATGAGAAAAGCTGGTATGAACTCGACCTCTCTTGTCTTTGTAAATACGACGATTCATCGTTCCGGAGTCAGCTATTATGAAGTAAACATATTTGCAATGACATTTAGAGATTATAGTTGCTTGTGCCATGCTTGATTAGCTATGAGTTATAATGGTTTACCTTGCGTGCCAACATGCTATTAGAATGATTATGATGTGGTATGATGGGATGGTATCCTCCTTTAAAATGAATTGAGTGACTAGACTTGGCACATGTTCACGCATGTAGTTGAATCAAATCAACATAGCCTTCATGATATTTATGTTCATGGTAGATTATATCCTACTCATGCTTGTATTCGGTGTAAATTAATTTTAATGCATGTTTACGACTATTGTCACTCTCTTAGTTGGTTGCTCCCCAGTCTTTTGCTAGCCTTCACCTGTACTAAGCGGGAATACTGCTTGTGTATCCAAACTCCTTAAACCGCAAAGTTCTTCCATATGAGTCCACTATACCTTCCTATATGCGGTATTTACCTGCCGTTCCAAGTAAATTTTTATGTGCCAAACTCTAAACCTTCAAATAAACATTTTGTTTTGCATGCTCGAATAGCTCATATGTCAACTAGGGCTGCCCTTATCTTCCGTGTTAGGCGGGTTATTCTAAAGAGGAGTGGACTCCGCTCCTCATTCACGAGAAAATGGCTGGTCGCCGGGATGCCCAGTCCCATGCTCTATGCAAACTAAATCAAAATAATTGCAAACAAAACTCCCCCTGGGACCCGTTGAGTGTTGGAGGCACTCGTTGTTTCGGGCAAGCCATGTATTGATGCTTGTGGAGGAGGGGGAGTATAAACTTTACCATTCTGTTTGGGAACCGCCTATAATTTGTTTAGCATGGAGATATCGTCGTCTCTTAGTTGTTATGTTGACAATAAAAGTATGCCGCTCAAAATTTAATTTATCTCTATTTTCAAAATTGAGCTCTGGCACCTCTACAAATCCCTGCTTCCCTCTGCGAAGGGCCTATCCATTTACTTTTATGTTGAGTCATCATCCTTCTTATTAAAAGCACCCGCTGGAGAGCACACTGTCATTTGCATTCATTATAATTGGTTTATATTGGGTATGACTTGACTGGATCTCTTTTACCATGAATTGCAATGTTTAGTCAGTCCTTGATCTTTAAAGGTGCTCTGCATTTATGTTTTGCGGTCTCAGAAAGGGCTAGCGAGATACCATTTCACTACTAGGGAAAAGCCTATACACAGAATCATAGCAGCAGCGCGGCTCAAAAAGGAGCGTTGCTGCTAATTAGTAGTAGCGCGTGTGCGGGAAACTTGCTACTGACAAGTTTTTAGCAGTAGCGCGCTGGGTGTAAACCGCGCTGCTACAAATATCGACTGGCGGTGTGCACCAAACTCCATTTAGCAGCAGCGCGGTGCCGCGAGCCGCTCTACTGCTATGGATGTAGTAGTAGCGCGCTTTTTATGAGGTCGCTGCTGCTAAATTTCAAATTGGCACACTTTTTGGTCCCGGTTAGCAGTAGCGCCGTTGCCCAAAGCGCGCTGCTGCTACTTCCTTAGTAGCAGCGCATTTTAACACCTGCGCTACTGCTAATCCGCACCAACCCACCACCTTTTCCCCACCCGTCCCTCCCCTCCCCTTCCTCTCTTCCCTTTCCCCTACCTCCCACATGCTCCCACTCTCACTCTTCTTCTTCCTCAATACTTCTCCCCCATTACTCTCTCTCTTCTATCTACCTTTCTCTCTCTTCATTACTCCTACCTAACTACACCACCTCCATTAATGCATCTCCTTTCTCTTTTTCCTTCTCCTCCACTAGTTGAAGTTGTCTCCTCCCAAATTAGGTAGCTAGGTAGATGTAGGATTTAGTTAAGTGACCTATTTGCCCCCTAACTAGATCTATCTTTGTCAAGAAGAGCTTTGTGCACTTTTGATCTCCCTACAACATCATCTCCACCGTGTGCTCGATCTCGAGATAGAGGTGATGAAAATTTCATGCTTTTGCCAAATGGAAATATGTTTATGTGTGTGTGATATGTTTGTGGAAATTGTGTGTGTGGCATGAGTTGACGCCAAATTGTTCTTTTGAGTTGCCTATGTTTTGCCAAAATGTCCATTCATTTCCGTTTCGGCAAATTCCGGGCAAACTCTAGATCCATATATGTCCTATTTTTAGGGAAGGTCATGCCGAAATTTTGTATGACTTTGATGCATGCACGTATTTTTATAATCAATTTGTTTTATTATTACCGTGCAGACGTTCATGATGGTAAGTGGAACGATGATGGACAAGTGGTTGCGGTCAGCGGTGCAGGACATGAAAGAAAATAACCTGATAGAGGTTTTATGTCCGTGTAGAAAATGCAAAGGAATAGTTTGGCTCGACCCCTATGACGATGGTCGTGTCCAAACGCACCTGCTCATGACTGGTTTCATGGATGGCTATACTCGATGGATAACTGAAGATGAGGATGACGATGTTGAGGATGCCGACGGGGCAGACAATGATGACACGGGGCAAGACAAAGAGATGATAGATAATGGCGGTGGGGAAGAGGCCGGACATGGCGGCAGATAAGGGGCCAGACATGGCGGAGGAGAAGGGGCCGGACATGGCGGCGGAGAGAACAACATGGACTCGACGCAGCAGAGTTCGTCGGTACTAAGTTCAATCGTGCAGGACCCTCATGTTCAAGCATTCCTTCGCAAGGAGACGAGTACTGAGAGAGCTGCTTCTAGAGAGGAGGCTAAGATGGAGCAACTAGTGGTAGACTTGAACACTCCATTGTATGATGGTTGCAATCCTGAGGTGACCCGCTTGAGTTTCACGCTCCAACTCCTGAAGATGAAGGCTAAAAACAAATTGACCGACACTAGCCTCGATGAGCATCTCAAGTACCTAAAGGATGTTCTTCCCGTGGGTAATCTATGTCCTACTAGTGTTGATGAGGCCAAGAAGATCATGTGCCCTCTTGATCTGCCACACGTTAGATACCATGCATGCATCAACGATTGCATAATTTATCGGAAGGAGCACACGGAAAAAACAAGTTGTTTGGTGTGCAATGCTTCTCGATACAAGAAGGCCGGGAAGAAATGTCCCCAGAAAGTTGTATGGTACTTACCGATCACTCCCTGTCTCCAGAGGTATTTTGTAGATCCCAAGGAAGCAAAGCTAATGCGCTGGCATGCGGAGAGGAAGAAGCACGACGATGGAGATGATCTGAAGCTGAGACACGTGAAGGATGGAAGCCAATGGAGAGCATTGAACAGCTTCTATTGGTATTTTGAATGTGATGCAAGGAACATCGTGCTCGGCGCGTGTACCGATGGCATGAATCCGTTTGGCAACCAGAACACCAACCATAGCACATGGCCCGTGTTTGTATGGATGTACAACCTCCCCCTGGCTGTGCATGAAATTGAAGTACATTCACATGAGCATGCTTATTCAAGGGCAGAAACAACCAGGAAATAATATTAACTTGTATCTGGGGCTACATCAAGAGGAGTTAGACCCGTTATGGAAAACACCGGCCAAGACATGGGACGCTAGCAAAGGCGAGTATTTCAACATGAGAGCCGTGCTGATCACGACAGTGCAGGACTATCTCGGTTACGGATATGTGGCAGGCCAGGTGTGCCATGGATATTGCGGATGCACGCGGTGCATGGATGATACAACGTCTCAGCAGCTAACGTCAAGGAAAGATGGTGGGTCTGGGAAAATCGTGTACATGGGGCATCGAAGATGGCTTGAACAGGACAACCCGTGGAGAAACCGTGGAGATCTATTCAATGGTCATGTTGAGCATCGAGGACCTCCACGTAAGCGAAGCGGTGCCGAAATCGATGAGCTGTTGAAAAACTGGAAGGAGTGCCCCGTGCCGGGAAAGACGATGAGAAAGGAGCCGGAGCCACTGCTGAAGCTATGGAAGACGAGGTATGTGTTCTGGGACTTGGAGTACTAGCACAAACTCGATACACCTCATTGCCTTGATCAAATGAATATATGTAAGAATGTCCTTGAGAGCTTGCTCGCAACACTGATGAACATGCCGGATCAGACCAAGGATGGGCCGAAGACAAGAAAAGACATGCAAGATTTGAATATCAGGGAAGATCTGCACATGCCGCCTCGTAAAATGTCAGACGAGACAGAGACAGAGACAGAGCCACGGGAGAAGAAGGGCAAGAAAATAAAGAAAGAGGATTATTGCCCCCCTTCTTGCTTCACCTTAAGTCAGGCTGAGATCAATCAATTCTTTAAGTGCCTTACCGGAGTCAAAGTTAGTTCCGGTTACTGTGGCAAGATAAGCAGATATCTAGACACGGACAAGAAAAGGTTCAGCGGGATGAAGTCTCCTGACTGTCATGTGATGATGACGCAGATACTACCTGTTGCCCTTAGAGGGATAATGGACAAGCACGTCTGTGACACGCTTATTGTTCTCTTCAAGTTTTTCGACGTCATCTCTCGAAAGTCGATCAGTGTGAAGCAGCTCCGAAGGCTACATGAAGAGATTGTTGTGATACTGAATGAGCTTGAGATGTACTTCCCGCCCGCATTCTTTGACGTGATGGTGCATCTTTGTGTCCATATTGTGGATGACATAATAGACCTGGGGCCGTCATTCCTGCACAACATGATGCCGTTTGAGAGGATGAATGGGATCATCAAACGATTCGTTCGTAACATGTCCCGTCCGGATGGAAGCATCGTCCAGGGCTATTTGGCACAAGAGTGCATCTCTTTCTGTGAGAATTTTCTATATGGCGCAGACCAGCCGCCTGGTGTTGGTGTTGGTTTGCTCGTTAACAAGCACGATGGGAGGCTCAAAGGAGATGGTCACTGCAATAGTTGCAGGGAACTGCACGTGGCATACTCAGATCGACGCAGCGACTTTGACAGAGCAAACTTGGTAGTGCTACAACACCTAGACGAGGTAGATCCTTTCGTGGCACTGCACAAAGAAATTATCGCAAAGAAGTATCGTGCCGGGGGGTATGCAGGACGAACACCGAAGTTACTAGAGAGCACAACTCCACTTCCCTGCATTGGTTCAAAGAGCATATTATTGCTAATCCCCCAGAGGAGGGCTCTAAGGACCAATTGCTCATATATGCCTTAGCACATGGCCCCTCGCCCAACCTCGTAACCTATCAGGCATATGATATCAACGGATACATGTTCTACACGGAGGCCAAAGATATGGACAATGATGATCAGAACTCAGGGGTGACGATGGAATGCATGACCGGCAGCAACAACGGCGCAACTGAACGATTTTATGGAAGGGTCGAGGAGATCTGGGAGCTTGACTACTCTGGACTGCACAACACGACGATGTTCCGTGTCAGATGGGCAAAGAATGTCGAAAGAGAAAACTGGATTTTCACTACCATGATTATACCCGACGCCAAGAGCGCTACCGTGAACGCTATTGCAAAAAACGAGCCATGGGTACAAGCTAAGCACGTGACACAATTGAGGGAGTCCTGGACTAGGGGGTGTCCGGACAGCCGGACTATCATCATCAGCCGGACTCCAAGACAATGAAGACACAAGATTGAAGACTTCGTCCCGTGTCCGGATGGGACTTTCCTTGGCGTGGAAGGCAAGCTTGGCGATACGGATATGTAGATCTCCTTCCATTGTAACCGACTCTGTGTAATCCTAGCCCTCCCCGGTGTCTATATAAACCGGAGGGTTTTAGTCCGTAGGATGAACAACCATTACAACAATCATACTATAGGCTAGCTTCTAGGCTTTAGCCTCCTTGATCTCGTGGTAGATCCACTCTTGTACTACCCATATCATCAATATCAATCAAGCAGGAGTAGGGTTTTACCTCCATTGAGAGGGCCCGAACCTGGGTAAAAACATCGTGTCCCTTGTCTCCTGTTACCATCCGCCTAGACGCACAGTTCGGGACCCCCTACCCGAGATCCGCCGGTTTTGACACCGACATTGGTGCTTTCACTGAGAGTTCCTCTGTGTCGTCACCGATAGGCTTGATGGGTTCTTCAATCAACAAGAACGCCGTCCAGGGTGAGACTTTTCTCCCCGGACAGATCTTCGTATTCGGCGGCTTCGCATTGCGGGCCAATTCACTTGGCCATTTGGAGCAGATCGAAAGCTACGCCCCTGGCCATCAGGTCAGATTTGGAAGCCTAAACTTCACGGCGGATATCCGCGGACACTTGATCTTTGATGGATCCGAGGCGCAGCCGAGCGTGCGGCACTGTCATGATGGGCATGATCTAACTCTACCGCCGGACAGTACCTTGGAGGCCGCACACGAATCCGCTCCGACCCATAGTCCGGAGCCGATCGCGCAGATCGAGGACGGGTGGCTGGACACCGCCTCGGGAGCTGCAACTTCCACGGGGATGGAGCCGAACACTGACCTCGTCCATTATAAAGCTCGTGACTCCGAGGTGCCGGACTCTCTGCCGGACTCCAAACCTCCTGCGCCCCTGCCAATCAAATCCGATTGGGCGCCGATCATGGAGTTCACCGCTGCGGACATCTTTCAGCACTCACCATTCAACGACATCCTAAATTCGCTAAAGCATCTCTCGCTATACGGAGAGCCCTGGCCGGACTATGGCCAGGATGGTTGGGATGCGGACGATGAAGAAATTCAAAGCCCACCCACCACCCACTTCGTAGCAACTGTCGACGAACTAACAGACATGCTACACTACGACTCCGAAGACATCGACGGTATGGACGACGATGCCGGAGACGATCAAGAACCAGCGCCTACAGGGCATTGGAAGACCACCTCGTCATACGACATATACATGGTGGACACCCCAAAAGATGGGGATGGAGAAGAAGCAGCGGAGGCAGATTCCCTAAAGAAACAGCCCAAGCCGACAGATGGACCGAGGTCCTCGCGGCCGAAGAGTATGAACTCGAACGCCCCTCCAAGAGCTACCCAAAACGCAAGTTGCTCCCCCGATTAGAGGAGGAAGCATACATACATTCATCACCAGCGCACAATACGGCTGACCGACCACCCCGTGGTCGCGACAGAGAGGCATCCAGGCCCTCCATCAAGACCGTCCCCCGGCATCGCTCTAAAAATACGAAGCCACGGGGGAACGCGCCGGACTTGCGGGATATATTGGAAGACAAGGCAAGACAATCCAGATCTATCTATGGATCACGTGGGCGCCCCACGACCCACGACGAATATCGTCGCTCCGGATACAAGAACTCCGGCCGGGCCGAACACAGCAGGCAACGCTCCCTTGAGCTACGTCGTGATATTGCTCAATACAGAGGCGCCGCACACCCACTATGCTTCACAGACGAAGTAATGGATCATCAAATCCCTAAAGGGTTTAAACCCGTTAACATCGAATCCTACGATGGCACAACAGACCCCACGGTTTGGATCGAGGATTATCTCCTTCATATCCATATGGCCCGTGGTGACAATCTCCATGCTATCAAATATCTCCCGCTCAAGCTTAAAGGACCAGCTCGGCATTGGCTTAACAGCTTGCCCGCAGAGTCAATTGGGTGTTGGGAGGACCTGGAAGCCGCATTGCTCGACAACTTCCTGGGCACATATGTGCGACCACCAGACGCCGATGACCTAAGCCACATAATTCATCAGCCAGACGAATCGGCCAGACAATTCTGGACACGGTTCTTAACAAAGAAAAATCAAATCGTTGACTATCCGGATGCAGAGGCCCTCGCAGCCTTCGAACATAACATCCGCGACGAGTGGCTCGCCCGGCACCTAGGACAGGAAAAGCCGAAATCCATGGCAGCCCTCACATCATTAATGACCCACTTCTGTGCGGGAGAGGATAGCTGGCTAGCTCGCAGCAACAACCTCAGTAAAAATGCTGGCAGTCCGGATACTAAGGACCACAATGGCAGGTCACGTCGAAGCAAAAACAAACGCCGCGTTAACGGCGACAACAATGAGGATACGGTAGTCAATGCCGGATTCCGAGGCTCTAAACCCGGTCAGTGGAAGAAGCCATTCAAAAGAACCACCCCGGGTCCGTCCAATTTGGACCGAATACTCGACCGCTCTTGCCAGATACATGGCACCCACGAAAAACCAGCTAACCACACCAACAGAGATTGTTGGGTATTCAAGCAGGCAGGCAAGTTAATTGCCGAAAGCAATGACAAGGGGCTGCACATCGATGACGAGGGGCCGAACAGTAGAGGACAGAAGGGCTTCCCCCACAAGTGCTGACAGTAAACATGATATACGCAACCAACATACCCAGGAGGGAGCGGAAGCGTGCACTGAGGGACGTATATGCGATGGAGCCAGTCGCCCCGAAGTTCAATCCATGGCCCTCTTGCCCGATCACTTTCGATCGAAGAGACCACCCGACAAGTATCCGCCATGGCGGTTTCGCTGCATTGGTTTTAGACCCAATCGTCGATGGATTTCACCTCACGAGAGTCCTGATGGACAGCGGCAGTAGCCTGAACCTGCTTTATCAGGATGCAGTGCGCAAGATGGGCATAGACCCCTCAAGGATTAAACCTACAAAGACGACCTTCAAAGGCGTCATACCAGGTGTTGAGGCCAAATGTACAGGCTCAGTCACACTGGAAGTGGTCTTTGGATCCCCGGATAATTTCCGGAGCGAGGAGTTAATCTTCGACATAGTCCCGTTCCGCAGCGGCTATCGCGCTCTGCTCGGACGAACCGCGTTCGCAAAGTTCAACGCGGTGCTGCATTACGCATACCTCAAGCTCAAGATGCCAGGCCCTTGTGGAGTCATCACGGTCAACGGAAATACAGAACGCTCCCTCCGAACGGAGGAACATACAGCGGCTCTCGCGACAGAAGTACAGAGCAGCCTTCTAAGGCACTTTTCGAGTCCGGCCGTTAAACGACCGGACACGGCCAAAGGCGCCCGGAGCAACATCAATCAAGACCACCTGGCACGTTCTGAGCATGCGTAGCAATGCGGCCCCAACCCCAGCCCTCGCATGATAGCAAGACCAGCCCTCCGCGTACATCATTACGCTCTGCAGATACCATGGGCATAGGGGGAGGGGCACGACCTACAACAGACCCAGAGTGCGGTTCGACCACACCAGGGGCTCCCAAGTGTGTCGCTCTTTTTATTTTATTTTCCTTCTTTTTTATACATAGGACTCCGTTCACCAGAGGCCCTGTCCGGCGGCGAACCCGCCGAACTCACGATGCAACAGCCAGGGAGGGAAAAAGGCTGCGACGAACACTCAGGTGGTCTCCATTATGAGCATTAAATTTGATTATATACACCAGTCCGCAGCCCACCCCTAGAGGGGGACATGTTTAATTAGTCCAATCCCTTGCTTACCACACTATTTGTATCATTCCGCACTCATAGCAGAATTCCTTGAATAAATAATGCAGCAATTTTTGCCTATAATTGCATTACTTTACATATATGTTCATTAATGACATATTGCACCCGTATATTTTGGTACGGCCGAATACACCAGGGGCTTATGTTACCCGCATTATGATGTGATAAGTACGAACACTTTCACAAGTGCGGCACCCCGAACTTATAGCATTATATTAATCGGCTCCAAATCATGTCTTGGGTCAATAGTTGGGTTTGCCCGGATCCCATGTTTTGGTACCTTACGTTCCGTTCTGTCGGCTAAGGTAGCACTGGGAGAACCACTGCGATTGCGTCCCGGTTGAGCTGGGCGAGCGCCTCAGTGGAGAAAGCTAAAACTGACTGGCATGATAAGGCGAGAGACTGGTCGCTGTTCGAAAGGTCTTTTTGAGTCCCTAAAGACTTATGCCGCTTCGAGCGAAGAACCGGATAATGTACAGCCAAGGCATGGATAGCGCCCCGAACTCGGTCTTCCGAATACTAGGGGCTTCGCCAAAATTTAAAATTATAGAAGTCTATGGCTAAGTGAGAGTGTTCAAGCATTATAAGTCCGGTTGCCTTCTTCGTTGTGTTGAGCGCCTCCCTAGATGGACCCAAAAATGGGAACAAGAGTGCTCAAGTTTATCCCGAACACCCCAGCACTCGTGGCATGGGGGCTGAAGCCGACGACTTGCCATCTCTCAGATTTCATAAACGGCCACACAGAAGGTAATATTTTAAATCAATAAGCGTTGCTTAGCGCATATGAACAAAGTTTTCAGCGCACAGGATAACACATTGCGAGTTTACTCAATAATTACATCTCTGGGGCACTCATCCGCAATCTTGCGGGCACCCTTCAGGACAGTCTTATAGTACATCTCGGGCGTACGATACTCCTTGCCCGCTGGCGGCGCGTCAGTGATAAGCCTCTCCGCATCCAGCCTGCCCCAGTGCACCTTTGCGCGGGCAAGGGCCCGACGAGCACCTTCAATACAGGCGGAGCGCTTGATGACCTCCACCCAGGGGCATGCATCCACCAGCCGCCGCACGAGGCCGAAGTAGCTCCCAGGCATGGCCTCTCCAGGCCACAGCCGGACTATGAGGCCCTTCATGGCCTGCTCGGCTACCTTGTGGAGCTCGACCAACTGCTTCAGCTGGTCGCTAGGGGGCACCGGATGGCCGGCCTCAGCATACTGACACCAGAAGACCTTCTCCGTTGAGCTCCCCTCCTCGGCTCGGTAGAATGCGGCGGCATCAGACACGCTGCGAGGCAGATCTGCAAACGCCCCTGGAGAGCTCCGAATTCGGGTAAGTATCAGGAAGTTTACATTAACATGCTTGCTTTGCATGAAAAATGCCTTACCCGCTGCTATTTTCTTCACATCCTCAACCTCCTGAAGGGCCTTATGGGCCTCGGCCTTGGCGGCTTTGGCACTTTCGAGAGCCGAGGCAAGCTCGAACTCCCGAGTCTTTGAGTCGCGCTCCAAACTGTCATGCTTTTCCATGAGAGCCTGGAGCTCTTGCCGCACCTCCGCCACCCGCGCCTCCTGCTTCTCTCGCTCTGCCCGTTCCGCGGCCGCATTGCGTTCGGCTGCGGACACAACCTCCTTCAGGGTTGCCACCTCGTTCGTGGCCCCTGCAGTACGCACGTTATCCTTGTTATTTTTATTGCAACCTAAATCCTTTTCTGTAAGGTAACTATTCAAAGTGGTGTTATTCATCTTCTTTGTCCTCGAGCTTCTTCTTGGCACGGCCGAGCTCTTGCTCGGACCGCTCGAGGTCCTGCTTCAAAGCACCGACCTCCGCTGTCAGTGCCGCAGAGGTCAGCAGCGCAGCCTGCAAACCCATATTGACATAATTTTTAGCAACCCTACGTATATCTTTTTAGATCCTCAGTCGGGCTTTTCTTTTCGAACACCGAACCAAGCATCAGGGGCTACTGTCTATGCGGTACTACATTGCATATTTTTAACTTCTTACCTCAAATCCTGTTAGAAGGCTACGGCAGGCTTCGCTCAGCCCGCTCTTGGCGAGCTGATCCTTCTGAATCACCGCACTCATGATAGTGCGGTGTTCTTCCTCGATGGAAGCGTCTTTAAGTGCCTCCAACAAGTTTTCCGGCGCCTCCGGTTGGACGGGGGCCGCCGGCATCACGGTCTTGCCCTTGTTGCGAGGGGGCCGCCTGCCGGACTCCGGAACCACTGCGGGTTCCGGCGTGGAGTCCGGCGCAAAGTCCGGGAGGCTGCCTTGCGGCGCCTCCGGAGCCTCCTCCTGATGGGTCCCTTCCTGGGATCCCACCTCGGCGTCCTCAACGTCGCGAGGGGTGGAGGCAGTTGGGATGGAATCCACATCCGACGGAGCCAACGACCCGCTCGATGAAGCGGGGAGATCATCGTCGGCCGGACTGTAGGCAGTGTGCGGCATTATAAGGACACTATGTGACACAAAAGAAATCATAAATCATTCAGGAATCCGGATACTTACGATCATGCCGGAGGCCTGGCCCTTGAGGGCCACTCTTCGTCGCCAACGTTGGCGTTGGCGGAGCTGTCTGGGGGAATAGTCCTTCCCCTCTTGGACCCTTCGGCCTCCCCTGTCGGGAAAGCCTTCCTCTTCCTCTCTCCTTCCTCTGGGAGAGAGTCTTCTTCCTCATCCTCTCCTTCGGGGGAGGAGTCCGCCCCGGAGTCGTCGGACACCTGAAAATAGGAACTCTTTCGAGTACCCGTGGCCTCCTTCTTGGCCTTCTTCTCCGGCACCATATGCGGTGCCGGAACCAGCAGCCCCGCTAGACGGGCGTCTACTGGGTTTTCTGGCATGGGAGCCGGGCAGATGATCTGCTCGGCCTTCTTCATCCAGTCCTGTCAAAGGAAAAGGGAGATTGAAACCCGCGTAAGGTCAAACTATTAAAAACAAGTGTCCCGTAAAGGGGTAGAATCACTTACCTCGTCAGCTGGACGCTGCGAGCGAAATCCGCGATCTTCAGTGGCGGATGCGGGAGCTTCGGCGCCCTTGAACAGCACCCGCCAGGCGCCTTCGTACGTCGTGTCAAAGAGCCCGCTCAATGCCTGGTGTTGTGCCGGATTGAACTCCCATAATTTAAATGCCCGTTGTTGGCAAGGGAGAATCCGGCGGATGAGCATGACTTGGACAACATTGACAAGCCTGAGCTTCTTGTTCACCAGCTTCTGGATACAGGCTTGGAGTCCTGTCAGCTCCTCCGAACTACCCCATAGCAAGCCCTTCTCTTTTCAGGAGGTGAGCTGCATAGGGATATCAGATCTGAACTCGGGCGCCGCCGCCCACTTAGGGTCGCACGGCTCGGTGATGTAGAACCACCCCGATTGCCACCCCTTGACAGACTTCACAAAGGCCCCTTCGAACCAGATGATGTTGGGCATCTTGCCCAACATGGCGCCTCCGCACTCCGCTTGAGTGCCCTTCACTACCTTCAGCTTGACATTGAAGGTCTTGAGCCACAAGCCGAAGTGGGGCTGGATGCAGAGGAAGGCCTCGCACACGACGATAAACGCCGAGATGTTGAGGATGAAGTTCGGCGCCAGATCGTGGAAATCCAGGCCGTAGTAGAACATGAGCCCCTGGACAAAGGGGTGAAGTGGAAAGCCCAGTCGACAGAGGAAGTGGGGAAGGAACACGACCCTCTCATGGGGCCTGGGGGATGGGTATGAGCTGCCCCTTGTCGGGCAGCCGGTGCGCGATGTCGCCGGAAAGATATGCGGCGCTGCGCAGTTTTGCGATGTGCTCCTCCATAACGGAGGAGGCCAGCCATTTGCCTCCCGCTCCGGACATGGTCGGAGAAGGTCGAGGCGAGATGCACGGACTTGGGCGCTGGAGCTCGAGCGTGCGCGGAGATGGATAAGCAAAGGAGGAAGAAGGCGTAGGTAAAAAGGGAGGATCTTTATCCCCTTGTATATGGGCGGACGAAACTATGCGTCCCCACCGGCCTGGTAAAATCGCTTATCTCCCAAGCGCCATCATCAATGGCGCGGTTGGGTTACCCACGTCTGTATTGATGTGAATATCAGGATAAGGGGAACATGATCTCTGCTTCGACAAGACGTGCCAAGGAAACCGCTTCGCTAAACGCGCTGAGGTGGTATAATAAAAAACGATTCAAGTAAAGGCTTGGTAGTGGAAATTATTCTCTCTACGAGGAAATGTGGAAATTATTTTGCAGAGCCGGACACTATCCTGGTCTTCACAATCTTCTATGAATTATTCGGAGGAGGAACCCGCCTTGCAATGCCAAACAACATGCGTGCCGGACTCATCGTCATTGAAGCCTGGTTCAGGGGCTACTGAGGGAGTCCTGGACTAGGGGGTGTCCGGACAGCCGGACTATCATCGTCAGCCGGACTCCAAGACTATGAAGACACAAGATTGAAGACTTCGTCCCGTGTGCGGATGGGACTTTCCTTGGCGTGGAAGGCAAGCTTGGCGATATGGATATGTAGATCTCCTACCATTGTAACCGACTCTGTGTAACCCTAGCCCTCCCCGGTGTCTATATAAACCGGAGGGTTTTAGTCCGTAGGACGAACAACCATTACAACAATCATACCATAGGCTAGCTTCTAGGGTTTAGCCTCCTTGATCTCGTGGTAGATCCACTCTTGTACTACCCATATCATCAATATCAATCAAGCAGGAGTAGGGTTTTACCTCCATCGAGAGGGCCCGAACCTGGGTAAAAACATCGTGTCCCTTGTCTCCTGTTACCATCCGCCTAGACGCACAATTTGGGACCCCCTACCCGAGATCCGCCGGTTTGGACACCAACAACAATGCTTCTTCATAACCGACCCATGCAATCCCAGTCGTGTTGTCGTGAGGAGAGGCAAAAGGTACATCATTGGAATGGATGGAGTCGCCAACGAGGAAGACTATGATCAGTACGACAACCCAATGAGGGAAGATGACGATGATGATCAAGTATACGTCAAAAGAAGAATCAATACTACATTAGCTAAGAAAAATCATACTCCATCGAAAAGGCAAAGTCACAATGAGGGGCTCAATTATTCTTCGACGAACAAGAAGGGAAAGAAGCTGACTCAAAAACGAAAACATCAGCGCTGAGGAATCGTATGTTATCGGTCAAATGATGTAATATATATATATATATATATATATATATATATATATATATATATATATATATATATATATAT
>NC_041391.1:110702926-110703399 GCF_002162155.2 Triticum dicoccoides | reverse complement strand
GTCAAATGATGCAATATATATCGACCTCCCTTCGTTCACTGCTCTCGGGAAATAAAAGTGGGAGAAATTAAAGGAAAAGAAAAAGGAAAACTGGCAGTAGTAGCAGCTACTGAAGGTAGTAGCAGCTACTGAAGTTAGTAGTAGCGCGTTTCGTATAAACTGTTGCAGCTACTGAAGGTAGTAGCAGCGCATTTTGTACAAATCGCTACAGCTACTGAATGTAGTAGCAGCGCGTTTTGGCTAAACGCGCTGCTGCTACGTCCACTTAACCCAAAATTCTCACTATCCCTGCTTCATCCCGCCTTCCCCCCCCCCCCAAATCCCCACTCTCTCTTCCCCCGTCGCTCGCCCCCGACCCCGGCGCCGGCGCTCGCCCCCGACCCCGACCCCGGCACTCGCCCCGACCCGGCCCTCGCCCCTGACCCCGGCGCACTCGCCCCTGACCCGTCGGCCCTCGCCTCCCTCCTCTGCTT
>NC_041391.1:110693868-110702916 GCF_002162155.2 Triticum dicoccoides | reverse complement strand
GCCGCCGCTCGCCGCCGACCCCGGCGCTCGCCCCCGACCCCAGCGCCGGCGCTCGCCTCCGACCCAGGCGCTCGCCCCCGACCCGTTGGCCCTCGACTCCCTCCTCTGCTTCCTCCCCTCCCAACCTCGGCCGTCGTCGGGCCTGCCTCCTCGCCCCTGCACCCTCTGTAAACCCCCCCTCTCTCTCTGCTAGGGTTCTTCGGTTAATTTACTTAGGTTTTAGTTAGGTCAGTATATTAATTAGGTTATCTATTTAGTTATGAATTTAGCTAGGTTTCAAAATTAGCTGAATTTATAAGCAAATTTGAACTGGACATGTGATATGTGGATATGTCATGTTTTGGACATGTCATGTTTGCAAAATGATCCGAGTAGCCTATGTTACGCCGGAATGTTGATTCATTTCCGTTCCGGTGAATTTCATGCGCTCGATATGTTCGTATGTGTTTGCAGGCGAAAGAAACCCCGTGCACCATACTCTACTTGATCAAAGGCCAGAAGGTGGACGCGGGAAAGGGGATGATAATGGACCCCTCACAACCCATGTTCCACAACCAGCCGATCCCCGCTGGGCACTTCAGGGTTAGCTTGACCAGTGTGAAATCGGGGCACGAGGATTTGCCTCCTCCTGTACAGCATGTGGGAGCGGAGGACGAGACCCCGTCGCAGATTGGAAGCTGCAAGGGTTGGGTGCTACTATGGCCGAAGAATCTTATTCGTCTAGAGCCGGCCGAGAACACACCAATAACCACACATCAACAAGCATGTGCAGAGACCACCACCCCGCCTACGCAATTACCAGCTCCTGTAGTGCCTGGTGAGAGCGGCGGACGACATGATGAAGGGGGTGCAATAGTACTGGCTGATGTAATTTCTCCTCTAGAACGGAGAATGGATGATGAGACGGAGGTCAACCCTATGGATTTCCTCAATACAAACGCGTATGACTATGACATAGATATGATGAGTCAACCATATGACGAATCGGGCTATCTGCTTGCTAATGAGGATATGGATGATATGCCCGGGCAGGGTCGTAGCAGGGATTGCAAAATGTCTCTCTTCATGAAATCCTCACAGGACACGCCTGAAGATGCCGCCTCAACACAGACTCAACTAGCCGGGCGCGAGGGTCCTACAGTACTTAGCTCGGGAACACTGGGGCAGGGGTTAAGGAAGGGTCTAGAAGGTGTGCCCAAGAAAAAGGAGAGGAAGAAATCATCGCATTTTACGATACGGAGCCGCCGCCAAGCCCTAATCTCTCTCGGGAGGGCTGATCTGGAGTCCGCTCGGGGCTACAGAGAGGGGGATTTGTCATCATCGCCATCATCAACCATCCTCCATCACCAATTTCATGATTCTCACCGCCGTGCGTGAGTAATTCCATCATAGGCTTGCTGGACGGTGGTGGGTTGGATGAGATTTATCATGTTATCAAGTTAGTTTTGTTAGGGTTTGATCTAATGACCAACAAGTATACGGGATCTATCATAGTCCTTTTGATAAGTAAGAGTGTCGAACCCAACGAGGAGCAGAAGGAAATGATAAGCGGTTTTCAGCAAGGTATTATCTGCAAGTACTGAAATAAGTGGTAACAGATAGTTTTGTGATAAGATAAATTGTAACGAGCAACATGTAACAAAAGTAAATAAAGTGCAGCAATGTGGCCCAATCCTTTTTGTAGCAAAGGACAAGCCTGGACAAACTCTTATAATAGGAAAAGTGCTCCCGAGGACACATGGGAATATCGTCAAGCTAGTTTTCATCACGCTCATATGATTCGCATTCGGTACTTTGATAATTTGATATGCGGTTGGACCGGTGCTTGGGTGCTGTTCTTACATGAACAAGCATTCCACTTATGATTAACCTCTATTGCAAGCATCCTCAACTACAACAAAAGTATTAAGGTAAACCTAACCATAGCATGAAAACATATGGATCCAAATCAGCCCCTTACGAAGCAATGCATAAACTAGGGTTTAATCTTCTGTCACTCTAGCAACCCATCGTCTACTTATTACTTCCCAATGCCTTCCTCTAGGCCCAAATAATGGTGAAGTGTTATGTAGTCGACGTTCACATAACACCACTAGAGGTTAGACAACATACATCTTATCAAAATATCGAACGAATACCAAATTCACATGACTACTAATAGCAAGACTTCTCCCTTGTCCTCAGGAACAAACATAATTACTCACAAAGCATATTCATGTTCATAATCATAGGGGTAATAATATGCGTAAAGGATCTGAACATATGATCTTCCACCAAATAAACCAACTAGCATCAACTACAAGGAGTAATCAACACTACTAGCAACCTACTAGCACCAATCCTGGACTTGGAGACAAGAATTGGAGACAAGAGATAAACTAGGGTTTGGAGATGAGATGGTGCTGGGGAAGATTTTGATGGAGATTGCCCTCTCCCGATGAGAGGAACGTTGGTGATGATTTCCCCCTCCCGTAGGGAAGTGTCCCCGACAGAACAGCTCCGTCGGAGCCCTACATTGGTTCCGCCAAGGTTCCGCCTCGTGGCGGCGGAGTGTCGTCCCGAAAGGTTGCCTTCTATTTTTTTCTCATCCAAAGACTTCATATAGGAGAAGATGGGCGTTGGAGAGCCACCAGGGGGCCCACGAGGAAGGGGGGCACGCCCAGGGGGGCGCGCCCCCCACCCTCGTGAGCAGGGTGTGGGCCCCTTGGCCTTCATCTTTGGCGACGATTTTTTATTTATTTATTTTAAGATATTCCGTGGAATTTCAGGACTTTTGGAGTTGTGTAGAATAGGCCTTTAATATTTGCTCCTTTTCAAGCCCAGAATTCCAGCTGCCGGCATTCTCCCTCTTCATGTAAACCTTGTAAAATAAGAGAGAATAGCCATAAGTATTGTGACATAACATGAAATAACAGCCCATAATGCAATAAATATTGATATAAAAGAAGGATGCAAAATGGACGTATCAACTCCCCCAAGCTTAGACCTCGCTTGTCCTCAAGCGAAAAGCCGATAACAATAAATATGTCCACATGTTTAGAGGTAGAGGTGTCGATAAAAATAAAATACGGACATGAAGGCATCATGATTATTTTATAACAACAACATATATAGATTTTGTCATATGATTACTCATGTTCAAGTGATGATCTTTTCACAATGCAAAAGTATGAATCACAAACCTTATTGAGCACCAACAAATTATAACCTCAGTCATTGAAGCAATTGCAATTTATCATAACATCGGAAAGAGTCTATGTCAGAGCTTAAAAGCAAGTCCACATACTCAACTATCACTTAGTCCTTCAAAATTGCTAACACTCACGCAATACTTGTGGTTACGGAGTTTTAATCGGACACAGAGAAAGATAGGGGCTTATAGTTTTGCCCCACAACCTTTTATCTCAAGTGTAATGTCAACAATAATAATTCATGCCCCCCTACATCCAATCTATCTATTATTTACTTAAAACAAGAGTAAAACAAACCACAAACCACCACGTTCATCCACGCAGATTAAATTATCTTGACCGTAAAGTTGTAAGCATAGACGGCCGAGATTTAAAGATACAACGTTACATGCATATATTGTGTTGCACATCCAAAGTCTGCCACGGACATGTGTGTACGAAGGGAAAGTGCATGTGTACCTAGGAAGGATATGTACGAGGTCACTTAATATATTAAATGAGGTGAAATTGCTATAATGTGGTCAAAAGAAAAAAATGTTACATACGTAAGTAGAAAGGAAGCCCCAAACGGATTCATAGCCGAAGTGGATTCTACATGCCTTGGTTGTATACGTAATAATTAGAAAGAAAGTCCATATTTCCGGCTGCGCATGTGTACCTAGGAAGGATATGTACAAGGTCACCTAATATATTAAATGAGGTGAAATTGCTATAACGTGGTCAAAAGAAAAAAATGTTACATACGTAAGTAGAAAGGAAGTCCCAAACGGATTCATAGCCGAAGTGGATTCTACATGCCTTGGTTGTATACGTAATTAGAAAGAAAGTCCATATTTCCGGCTGCCACAAGGGGAAAAAGTGCATATTTCAACCTGCAAAAAGAAGACAAGGAAGTATTTCTCCTGGCAAACAACACGTGTAAACTATTACTAGAAAAATAGAAAAAAAAATGTTACATACAGCAATAATGGTGTACAAATAAACTATTACTAGACACGTTCTGCAGAAAAAATATATTGTTATACACGTGTAAATCTACAACAAATTGATTGGATGCACAAGGAAGGAAGCTTTTTTTAAGCCCACGCACAGGGAACCCATATAATATAGGGCGCTGATAGGCGCCGGTGCGCCGGCCGAAAGTTTCGGCCGGTCTAGCCCAGGCCGTTGGATGTGAGCCGCGCGGGTCGTTGGATCCAGAAAAAAAAATGAATCGCCCCCGGCTTCTTCTTCGTCCCGCACGCACGCGTAAACACAGGAAAAAAACGGATCTCCGCGGGTCAGCCTCCTCGTGCTCGCCCTTGGACGCCGCGTCGCAGCTCATCGGGGCCGCTCGCCGTCGCAGCTCGCCGTCGCAGCTCGCCGGGGCAGCTCGGCGTCGCAGCTCACCTGGGACGTTCGCCGTATGCAGCTCCTTCGGGCCGGGCGTGTCTCCCTCCCTCTGGTTGCAGCACCGCCGGGTGAGGGTTCCAGCATTGTCGCAGTCCGCCATCATAGCTCGCCGCGTGCCCGTCGCAGCACCGCGCGCCCATGCAGCTCCGTCGCCGCCGCTCACCATTGTTAGCTAGCCGTTCTCGGTTTGAAGCTTTTTTAGAAGCGCGTTGTAGCTTTCCTCCAAGCCAGTTGCAGCTTTTTGTCGCTGCGAGATGCCGACCCCCAACTACCTCATATCCAGTTGAAGCATTTTTCAAGCTAGTTGTAGCTTTCGTGGATACCGGATGTAGCATTTTTCAGCACTGGTTGCAGCTCTGACGTACATTCGTTGAAGCCCCCTGCTTCTTTCGATTCCAACAAAAAATGTTGTTGGTTCCAGCTCTCGATTTGCAGGTTGTAGCAAAAACAAAAGCTGGTTCCAGCTCTGGGTTTTGCCGGGACAAAACTCATTTGCTGGAAAAGCATTGCTGGTCGCTGCTTCCGCCGGTTGCCGTGGTAGCAAAAAACGATGCTAGTTGTAGCAAAATCCTACTACGGTTGCAGCAAAACATCGTTGTCGTCGTCGCGAGGGTCCGAGCTCCGCCTGATGGATGTAGCAAAAAGCTTCGCCGGTGGTAGCAAAATTCAACTATGGTTGCAGCTTCCCCCTTGTTGTGCAGTGTCATTGAAGCTTTCTATGTCTATGGTTGAAGCTTTTTTGAATGGCCGTTGAAGCTTTTTTAGGTGACGGTTGCAACACTTCTATACGCGGGGTGGATCCGGGCATGGCGGGCAGGCAGTTATGGTGGGCGGCGAAGGAGCGCCCTGGCCGCCGGCGATGGAGCTTGTGGTGGCCCAGTCGCTGCCCGGGAGGAGGAGGAGGGGAGGGGATGCGCGCCCTTGAAGGCTGTAGGTTAGGGATGGATCTGGCCATGGCAGCACGCAGCCATGGCGGCCGGCGAGGGAGCGCCTGGCCGCCGGCGAGGGAGTTCGTGGAGGCCGAGTCGCAGCTCGGGGGAGGGGAGGTGCGCGCACGTAGGCTGGAGGTAGGGGATGGAGGCACCGTAAGGAAGGAGGCGGGGATCGCGCGGGCGCGTTGCCAGCGTGGCGTGCGAACCGGTGGAACGGTTCGGCCGGTGCGCCGTTTGTAAACACTTCCCTATAATATAGTCTATCACGTATCTATGCACGGAGGAAGCGAAGATGTTTCCAAATATTCGTCAACTGTTCCTATACCACACGGAGATAGCCAGACAGATCGATAGCATTTCCTATACGTGACGTTCCGCCTCCGACCACTTCGCGCTCTATGAAAAATCAATCCCGGCCTTCAAGGATGACCGTGCCGAGCCGGTCACACGCTCCCTCACGTCCTACACGGGCAACGTCGTACCTGCCATCGACAGCATTCGGTCGATCGACGATTGGATCCTCGCCAAGAACTCCTAGCACCGCATCATGGACCGCGTGAGGATGACTACCGCCGCCGCCGCCTCGACTGCATCATATTGCTTGGGCGCCTCGACCCCTTGCCGCAGGGGAGGCCACGCCCTTCGGCTTGAATCTACGGTGATGCCATGCGAGAGACCAAGAGCAGAGGTACAAGGAGCACGTGATGTGGGAATTCGAAAAGAAGGAAAAATCCAAGGTTGCGCCTTCACCCACCCCAGCAACGACGAAACAGCAAAATCATAAAGCCGTGCTCTGACATCAATGCCCCTGATACCATGTAAGGTCTAGGCGTTCACTAGCGCGTTCTCTTTTTCTTGTCAGATTTGTCCAGCGATAGGATCTAAAAAGGGCAACCAAAATAATTTTGTTTGTGCATGGATAAGATGGTTAGATATACTCCGATGCTCCTGGTGCAAACACCGGCGATACATGTAGAAGAAGTTGTGAAGTGCTATGCTGCACAGACACTTGCATGCCGCTCTATCCAAGTTCCAGGTCAATACTAAATCAATGAGCCTTGCTTCATTTTTTGTTTTTTCTTTAATATGGTTGTCAGTAACCAAATAATATTTGCTAACAAAAAAGGTGGTGCTGTGGCCTAGAACTAGAGACTATGAAACTAATTATCATTTAGAATTCGTAAAATCTAACTTTAGATGGTACAAATTAGACCCATGGTCTCATGACGTTTGTTTAGGCAATGTCCTTCTCTCAAACAATCAGGACTCCGTTTTCCTACCTATACATGTGCATATGTCATGTTTGCTGAAATAAACGGGAATTGAGCTTATGATCTTATATGTTTATGACCATATATGCTTCATATTACAATTTGGTCAGTTGACTGTCGATCTTGTATGTTTAACGAGGTATATTCGCTGATAGGCAGACCTTACTTAGAGTACCGAATCATGAATAATGTTTTTTTTTCTTCCTTGAATTTGTTTTTCATAAAATTCCAAGCTAACCTATTCATAGCCTCTCTACTAATATACTTTTATCTATTTTATCCTGCATGTTCTCAAGCTACAACTGGATCGAGTGTTAATATGTTATGCTTACCCATTAAACACTAACTACACTTCTTACATTCTCTCTATGGATATGCCTATTATTTGCTGGCAAGAACCATGATGATCGAGCACAAAGAAAAGAGTAGAATAACAACCGGTTAGATACAAGCTATTTCTGTAGTTAGTTTTACTTCAGAAGATGTACATACTTCTATTATTGCATCAGGTTTCATAAGCCAAGTAACACCTATCTGTACTGAGCTATTTATCATACATCCCAAAAAAAAATCGTATTCTCACATTCAACTAGGTATTAGTTTGTCTATAGATGTTCAGAAAAAAACTTACTCTACTCTTTTTATTATCTTCTCTTTCATGCTGGTATAATTATTGTTCCAATTTTGTAAAGAGGCAGCATCACACATGAAACCAGTTAAACAATCCCCTACAAGATTTTTTTTCTTCTGAAAATTATTTCTAATCCCTTCAGATTTTGCACACCAAATCTCTTCGATTCCACTTCAAGCATGTTTAATTTATGTAAGACTTCTACTTTAATTTTCTAACTGTCCGAGCTTCAGGATAGAGATGAATTTGGAGACAAACAATTTGCCAATTTGTTTATGATTTTTTTGTAAAAAAAACTAGATACTTATTGTGTTTGTGATCTCTAATATGATCTCTAATGTGCAAATGAACCATTCTTAATTTCGTGAGCTGAGTTCAACATAATAAACCTATAACATCGTAATTAATTGGAATTATGTAGATAAATATGGCATGTGACCTTTAAACATGGGAATTGCAATGATAAAAAATCCATTGCATTCTTCAAGTTTACAAATAGCTAGAGTTGAGAAAATATAAATTAAAAAAATCTAAAAGAAAAGTACAATACAATAAAATGAACCGTTTATTCTACTGGAGGGCTAATGAAATGGTAAATATAAAGAAACCAACATATGTGTGCAAGTACCAAATTAGATGCAAGGCATGCATGAAGAACTGAAGAAAAGGGAACTAAAAAAATTGCAAGGCATGCATGACATGGGCTAGAAGGACAACCAATCTATTATTGTGTGAAACATGTACTGAGTTGTCCCCAGCCAAGGAAACACAATTATGTTTATTCTCCTGAGATAAGTATGCAAGAACATTTAAGTTGTGCTCAATGAACAACGCTATGGGAGAAGTGAATGAAAGGTGGGTGTTCCCAAAACTACTAACTTTTTTTGAAGGATGTTTGTACACATCATGATGGTACAAGATATATGAATACCCAATGATTTGGCTAGGTGTATGACTATGCTCCACCCATACCAATTTCTCAATCATACTTATATTGCAATAGGAGGCAAAGGGAAAATAGGACAAACAACACGAGCACGATGAAAGAAGACGAATGAGAGTGATAGAGAGAATGTTTCAGCAAAAAGTGTTACGGAAAATATATAAAGCATCTAATAGGACATTTGGTTGTGTTAACTTAAAACTATGGAAATAAACTAACAATAACATATACACGGTAGACAGAGCGACACATGATGATGCCAGGGATAAGTTTTAGTAATTTTACATATTATATCGTAATAATTGCGCATCCTATTCAATAACGTCCAACATTATATGATGACACTATCTATCAAGGACAAACCCCCTCCCCCCATTCAAATATAAACTATATATCTATCCTCCTATTTAGTAAGCATAGGACACTGGGGGTACTAGAACTGCAAGATGAAAAGCTGGAGACCTAATAGAAGTCCATGGCCTTACATGCAAGCCATGACTTTAGCAACATTTGTAATTTGTAAAAAATATTAACCCTAAATGAAAATATTTCTAACAACTGCAATGATGTTACGTAGACCTCCACTATAATGGTAGGTCACACTGAGACCAATTTTGCAACGAAAAAATGTATAACATCACAATATGACATCTAGCCGCGCAAATGCGCGGGCCACACCGCTAGTTAT
>NC_041391.1:110591351-110693696 GCF_002162155.2 Triticum dicoccoides | reverse complement strand
TATATATATGTATGTATGTTCTTTCCAACATGCTGAGCTTGCCAAAGGATAAAATGAAAAAGGAAAGGTGAAGATCACCGTGACTCTTGCATAAGGAGGATAATAATAAAAGATAGGCTGTTCGCAGAGGGAAGCAGAGGTTGTCATGCGCGTTTAGGGTTGATGCACAAAATCTTAATGCAAAGGAACGTCACTTTATATTGCCCCTTGTATGTGGACCTTTATTATGCAGTCCGTCGCTTTTATTACGTCCACAACAAGTTCGTACAAAGCTTATTTTCTCTGCACTAATAAGTCATGCATATTTAGAGAGCAATTTTTATTGCTTGCACCGATGACAACTTACTTGAAGGATCTTACTCAATCCATAGGTAGATATGGTGGACTCTCATGGCAAAACTGGTTTAAGGGTATTTGGAAGCACAAGTAGTATTTCTACCTGGTGCTGAGAATTTGGCTAGCATGAGGGGGAAAGGCAAGCCCAACATGGTAGAGGATCCATGACAACATACTTTATCTCGGATGTAAGAAAACATAACTCATTATGTTGTCTTCCTTGTCCAACCTCAACTCTTTAGCATGTCATATTTTAATGAGTGCTCCCAATCATAAAAGATGTCAATGATAATATATCTATATGTGAAACCTCTCTTTCCTTATTAGTTCCTATTAATTGCAACGATGACCAAGGCTATATTTGCCAACTCCCAACAACTTTTAGTCATCATACTCTTTCTATGTGAAGTCATTACTTTCAATAAGATCAATATGAACTCTTTGATTCTTTTTATTATTTTTCTTCTAATCACCCAAGATCATGGCAAAATAATCAAGCCCTTGACTCAACACTAATCTTTATTATATAGCTCACGGACTCTATTACAAAGAAGGAACATAAAGCAAAACTCAAAACTAGATCTTGCCATGACTTTATTCTACTAAATCAAGATACTACTAAAATGATCGAACTAAGAAAAACGGTAAAGATAGGAGTTGTGACGGTGATACGATACCAGGGCACCTCCCCCAAGCTTGGCAGTTGCCAAGGGGAGTGCCCATACCCATGTGATTATATCTCCTTATTTGTTGTTGGCGGTGGAGGTGTTGTTGATGATGCAAGCTTGTGTTCCACCTTCCATGGCATAGGCTCACCATCATAGAAGGATGATCGAGTCTCCAGAATCCTCAAATCTGCAGCCAAACTCATCCTTTTGAATATATATTCATACTCACAGTTTTGGTTTTGAAGATCATAGATTTCTGCTTGGAGGTGCTCGATCTTCTCATATAGCTTGAAGATGGCCTCCTCGGTGTTCTTGGCATCCGGCTCGTAGTTGTTGGTGAACTCCGCAAGCATCTTGTGGGTAGCGTTGATTCCATGCTCCACCATCCCGTGGCACTTGAAAACTTGTTGCTCCATTGCTTCGAGCGTCGACTCCATGCTTCCGGTTCCCTTTGGTCCCTCAACATCGCAGATGTGCAGCAACCCATCACGCATCTCAATGGTTTGAGGGTGTCGCAGCACCTCCGTAAGGTAAGGGTTGATCACCTTCTCGAAGAACTTGTCCTTGGAAGCACTTGGGGTCATCATGATGATCTAGACCTGTCAGAAAAACAGCTCAAAACAAGAACACGGGAGATTTGCGTGATACGAGAGTCAAAACCTTCGGGGGTATATATAATGAATTTTTACGGCCCAAAATACGTATCGTGCAAGAAAACGAAGTCCGGAGGGCACACGAGGTGCTCACGAGGTAGGGGGGTGCGCCCAGGGGGGGAGGGCGCGCCCTCCACCCTCGTGGAGGCCTCGTGTCCTTCCCGGACCGCCACTTATTTTTCTATTTTTCTAAATATTCCAAAACAGAGAAATATTGCCTTCAAAATTGTTCTTGAGTCGGTTTACTTACTGTACCACATACCTATTCCTTTTCGGAGTCTGGGACGGTCCGGAAAGTGTCCCTTATGTATTCCTCCGGAGTTACGGTTTCAATAATATTGGTTTCAACATTTATAGGATTACCTGAGATATAGTGTTTGATCCTTTGACCGTTTACCACCTTCGGATTTGTGCCTTTGAAGTTGTTGATTTTTATGGCACCGGAACGATAGACCTCCTCGATAATGTAGGGACCTTCCCATTTGGAGAGAAGTTTTCCTGCAAAAAATCTTAAATGAGAGTTGTATAGCTATACATAATCATCCACATTAACTCACACTTTTGTATCCTTTTGTCATGCCATCTTTTAACTTTTTCTTTAAACAACTTGGCATTTTCATAAGCTTAGGTTCTCCATTGAAGTGAGCTAATATCAAATAACCTCTTCTCACCGGCAAGTTTGAAATCATAGTTGAGCTCTTTAATAGCCCAATATGCCTTATGTTCTAGTTCGAGAGGTAAGTGACATGCTTTTCCATAAACCATTTTATACGGAGACATACCCATAGGATTCTTGTATGCAGTTCTATAGGCCCATAATGCGTCATTCAGTTTCTTGGACCAATTCTTTCTAGACCTATTAATAGTATTTTGCAAAATTAATTTGAGCTCTCTATTGCTCAATTCTACTTGACCACTAGACTGCGGGTGATAAGGAGATGCAATCCTATGATTAACGTCATATTTAGCAAGTATTTTATGGAAAGCACCATGAATAAAGTGTGAACCACCATCAGTCATTAAGTATCTAGGGACTCCAAACCTCGGAAAAATAACTTCCTTAAGCATTTTAACAGAAGTGTTATGATCAGCACTACTAGTTGGAATAGCTTCGACCCACTTAGTAACGTAATCAACAACAATTAAAATATGTGTATATCCATTAGAGGCAGGAAAAGGTCCCATATAATCAAAGCCCCAAACATCAAATGGTTCTATAACAAGTGAATAATTCATAGGCATTTCTTGACGTCTACTAATATTACCAATTATTTGACATTCGTCGCAAGACAAAACAAACTTACGGGCATCCTTGAAGAGAGTAGGCCAATAAAAACCGGATTGCAATACCTTATGTGCAATTCGATCTCCAGCGTGGTGTCCTCCATAAGCTTCGGAGTGACACTTGCGTAGAATCTGTTCCTGTTCATGCTCAGGTACACAACGTCTAATAACACCATCTACTCCTTCTTTATAAAGATGTGGGTCATCCCAAAAGTAATGTCGCAAATCATAGGAAAACTTCTTCCTTTGTTGGTATGTGAAGCTACATGGTATAAATTTAGCAACAATATAATTAGCATAATCAGCATACCATGGAGTGCTACGAGAAGTGCTTATGACATTTAATTGTTCATCAGGAAAGCTATCATCAATAGGTAGTGGGTCATCAAGAACATTCTCTAACCTAGATAAGGTATCTACAACGGGGTTCTTAGCTCCTTTTCTATCAACAATATGCAAATCAATTTCTTGCAGCAAGAGAACCCACCTAATAAGTCTAGGTTTTGCATCTTTCTTTTCCATAAGATATTTAATTGCAGCATGATCTGTGTGAATAGTTACTTTAGAATCAATAATATAGGGTCTGAACTTATCACATGAAAATACAACTGCTAAAAGTTCCTTTTCGGTAGTAGCATAATTTCTTTGAGCATTGTCTAGAGTCTTACTAGCATAATGGATAACATTTAATTTCTTATCAACTCTTTGCCCTGGAAGAACACCTACAGCATAATCACTAGCATCACACATAATTTCAAAGGGTAAATTCCAATCAGGTGGCTGAACAACAGGTGCAGAGACTAATGCGTTCTTAAGTATTTCAAATGCTTCTACACAATCATCATCAAAGACAAATGGTACATCTTTTTGTAATAAATTAGTTAGAGGCCAAGAGATTTTTGAGAAGTCCTTAATGAACCTCCTATAAAATCCGGCGTGACCAAGGAAACTTCTTATACCTTTGATGTCTTTGGGACATGGCATCTTTTCAATAGCATCAACCTTGGCTTTATCAACTTCAATACCTCTTTCAGAAACTTTGTGCCCCAAGACAATACCTTCATTAACCATAAAGTGGCACTTTTCCTAATTCAAGACAAGATTAGTTTCTTCACATCTCTGCAAAACTCGAGCAAGATTGCTCAAGCAATCATCAAAAGAGGAACCATAGACGGAAAAGTCATCCACAAAAGTCAGAGAATATAGCCATCATGCATCTTTGAAAGGTAGTAGGTGCATTACATAAACCAAAAGGCATACGTCTATAAGCAAAAGTACCAAAAGGGCATGTAAAAGTAGTCTTTGATTGATCTTTAGCCGACACAGGTATTTGAGAGAAACCAGAATAACCATCTAGAAAGCAATAGTGTGTATGTTTGCATAATCTTTATAATATTTTATCAATAAAAGGTAAGGGGTAATGATCTTTCTTATTAGCTTTATTTAATTTGCCGAAATAAATTACCATCCTATAACCTGTCATAATTCTTTGCGGAATCAATTCATCTTTATCATTAGGGACAACAGTAATACCTCCCTTCTTAGGGACACAATGGACAGGACTTATCCACTGACTATCAGCAACGGGATAAATTATACCTACCTCCAGAAGCTTGAGTATTTCTTTTCTTACCACTTCCTTCATTTTAGGATTCAAACGTCGTTGAGGATCACGAACTGGTTTGGCACCAGCTTCCAAATTTATTTTATGTTGACATAGAGTGGGACTGATGCCCTTAAGATCATCAAGAGTATATCCAATAGCGGCACGGTGCTTCTTCAGAGTTTTCAATAATCTTTCTTCTTCATGCTCTGAAAGGTTAGCACTAATAATGACAGGATATATTTTCTTTTCATCAAGATAAGCATATTTAAGATTATCAGGCAACAGTTTAAGCTCAAACACGGTATCACCCTTGGGTGGATGAGGATCCCCTGGGATTTCAACAGGCAAATTGTGTTGCAGAATAGGTTCCTGTTTAAAGAATACTTCATCAATTTCCCTTCTTTCATTCATGAACATATCATTTTCATGGTCTAGCAAATTGTGTTCTAAAGGATCACTAGGAGGTACAGCAATAGAAGCAAGACCAATAATTTCATCCTTACTAGGCAATTCTTCCTCAGGATGTTGTTTACTAAATTTAGAGAAATTAAGCTTATGAACCATATCATCCAAGCCAACAGTAACAACGTTCTTTTCGCAATCTATCTTAGCATTAATAGTATTCAAGAAGGGTCTACCAAATATAATGGGACAAAAGCTATCTTGTGCGGAACCAAGAACAAGAAAATCAGCGGGATATTTGGTTTTTCCACACAAGACTTCAACATCTCTAACAATTCCTATTGCAGATATAGTATCTCTATTGGCAAGTTTAATTGTAACATCAATAACTTCTAACTAGGCAGGAGCAATATCATGTATAATTTCTTCATACAAGGTAATAGGAATAACACTAGCACTAGCACCCATATCACATAAGCCATGATAACAATGATCTCCTATTTTAACAGAAATAACAGGCACGCCTACCACAGGCTATGTTTATCTCTAGCACAAGGCTTAGCAATTCTAGCAGTTTCACCACGGAATTGAATAACATGCCCATCAATATTATCAGACAAGAGATCTTTAACAATAGCAATATTGGGTTCTACTTTGACTTGCTCAGGAGGTGTATAAGTTCTAATATTACTTTTACGAACAACAGTTGAAGCTTTAGCATGATCCTTCATTCTAACAGGGAAAGGTGGTTTCTCAACATAAGAAGTGGGAACAATAGGATCATTATAAGTGACAGTCTTTTCTTCAACTTTAATAGGTGCATCTAGTTTTACTTCTATGGGAGGATGATATTTAAACCACTTCTCCTTGGGGAGATCAACATAAGTAGCAAAAGATTCACAGAAAGAAGCTACTATCTCAAAGTCAAGTCCATATTTAGTGCTAAACTTACGGAAAATATCGGTATCCATAAAAGATTTAACACAATCAAACTTAGGTGTCATACCTGACTCCTTACCTTCGTCGAGGTACCAATCTTCAGAGTTGCGTTTAATTCTATCCAATAAATTCCATCTAAATTCAATAGTCTTCATCATAAAAGAGCCAACACAAGAAGTATCGAGCATGGTGCGATTGTTATCAGAAAGCCGAGCATAAAAACTTTGCATAATTACTTCTCTTGAGAGCTCATGATTGGGGCATGAATATAACATTGATTTAAGCCTCCCCCAAGCTTGAGCGATGCTTTCTCCTTCGTGTGGCAAAAAATTATATATATAGTTGCGATCACAACGAACAAGATGCATAGGGTAATACTTTTGATGAAATTCCAATTTCAATATTTTATAGTTCCATGATCTCATATCATCACATAGCCTATACCATGTCAATGTGTCTCCCTTCAAAGATAAAGGGAAAGCCTTCTACTTAACAACATCATCGGGTATACCTGCAACCTTAAATAGTCCACAAACTTCATCCACATAGCGTAGATGTTCATTAGGATGCTTTGTTCCATCTCCTGTAAAAGTGTTAGCTAGCAGTTTTTCCATCAAACCCGAAGGAATTTCAAAAGGAGTTTCATTTTCAATAGGTTCAGTAGGTTCAGTAGGTTAAGGAGCAACTCTTTGCTCTACTGGATGGGGTGAAGATACCTCGAACAAGCCCCTCAGAAAATTACTTTCCATAGTTACAAGTGACAGAAAATTTCAGCACACTATATAAATTTTTCCTTACCAAATTCCACCTACCAAAGGCGCTTCACTGGCCGGCAACGGCACCAGAAAAGAGTCTTGATGACCCACAAGTATAGGGGATCTATCGTAGTCCTTTCGATAAGTAAGAGTGTCGAACCCAACGAGGAGCAGAAGGAAATGATAAGCGGTTTTTAGCAAGGTATTCTCTGCAGGTACTGAAATAAGTGGTAACAAATAGTTTTGTGATAAGATAAATTGTAACGAGTTTCGGGGATATACCCCGCGTTGTAACCCGGCCGTAAGTATAACCCGGCCGGGCTTGGTGACTCACTAATGACCCGCCCTGGCTGGATGACACACTAAGTGACCCGCCCAATCCTGGCAACTTATGGGTGACCTGGCAAGCTGATCAGAGGAGCGACAAGACCCGGGGGCCCAGGAGGCTCAAGGCCCAGAAGGCCGACTTACGTTATGGTAGGCCGGCTTAAGAGGAAAGGCGTGAGGAATATCTTCCTTACAAGGAATCAAGACCCAGACTTGTATCCGGCTTGTAGTAGAAGATAGGCTAGTCCTAATCCTATTAGGACTCCACATGTAAAACGCCCCTCTAACTTATTTAAGGAGGGGCAGGGCACCCCGAAGAGGAAAAAGAAAACAATAGCTAAGGGTAGACATAACCGAGAGAGCCGGCTTACGGTGACTCCCTCGTGATGATAATGAGACCTAGCCACAAACATCATGTAGGGCTGTTACCGGATGATGTGTCCCGGGGCCCGAAGCTCTCTAACTCCTTGTCTTGCGTGTTGCGTCTCTCGTCCCGGTCAACCCCTCTCAAGATACCACATAGATGCGTTGGCCTCGCGATTAAGTCCTGACACTAAGGACATCTGCCGTGACAAAACCACGACAACGAGCAACAAGTAACAAAAGTAAATAAAGTGCAGCAAGGTGGCCCAATCCTTAGCAAAGGACAAACCTGGACAAACTCTTATAATAGGAAAAGCGCTCCTGAGGACACATGGGAATATCGTCAAGATAGTTTTCATCACGCTCATATGATTCGCATTCGGTACTTTGATAATTTGATATGTGGGTGGACCGGTGCTTGGGTGCTGTTCTTACTTGAACAAGCATCCCACTTATGATTAACCTCTATTGCAAGCATCCGCAACTACAACAAAAGTATTAAGGTAAACCTAACCATAACATGAAACATATGGATCCGAATCAGCCCCTTATGAAGCAACACATAAACTAGGGTTTAAGCTTTTGTCACTCTAGCAACCCGTCATCTACATATTACTTCCCAATGCCTTCCTCTAGGCCCAAATAATGGTGAAGTGTTATGTAGTCGACGTTCACATAACACCACTAGAGGTTAGACAACATACATCTTATCAAAATATCGAACGAATACCAAATTCACATGACTACTAATAGCAAGACTTCTCCCTTGTCCTCAGGAACAAACATAATTACTCACAAAGCATATTCATGTTCATAATCAGAGGGGTAATAATATGCATAAAGGATCTGAACATACGATCTTCCACCAAATAACCAACTAGCATCAACTACGAGGTGTAATCAACAGTACTAGCAACCTACTATCACCAATCCCGGAGTTGGAGACAAGAATTGGATACAAGAAATGAACTAGGGTTTGGAGATGAGATGGTGCTGGTGAAGATGTTGATGGAGATTGCCCTCTCCCGATGAGAGGAACGTTGGTGATGACGATGGTGATGATTTCCCCCTCCCAGAGGGAAGTGTCCCCGGCAGAACAGCTCTACCGGAGCCCTAGATTGGTTCCGCCAAGGTTCCGCCTCGTGGCGGCGGAGTCTCGTCCTGAACGGTTGCCTTCTATTTTTTTCTCATCGAAAGACTTCATATAGGAGAAGATGGGCGTCAGAGAGCCACCAGGGGACCCACGAGGTAGGGGGGCGCGCCCCCCACCCTCGTGAGCTTGGTGTGGCCCCCCTGGCCTTCATCTTTGGCGACGATTTTTCTTTATTTATTTTAAGATATTCCGTGGAGTTTCAGGACTTTTGGAGTTGCGCAGAATAGGCCTTTAATATTTGCTCCTTTTCCCGCCCAGAATTCCAGCTGCCGACATTCTCCCTCTTCATGTAAATCTTGTAAAATAAGAGAGAATATCCATAAGTATTGTTACATAATGTGAAATAACAGCCCATAATGCAATAAATATTGATATAAAAGCATGATGCAAAATGGACGTATCATGATCCCTAGTATCCACTATGTTCTGAGATTGATGTTGCTATGCTTAATGCTTGTCACTAGGGCCCAAGTGCCATGATTTCAGATCTGAACCTATTATGTTTTCATGAATATATGTGTGTTATTGATCCTATCTTGCAAGTCTATAGTCACCTACTATGTGTTATGATCCGGCAACCCCGAAGTGACAATAATCGGGACCACTCCCGGTGATGACCATAGTTTGAGGAGTTCATGTATTCACTATGTGCTAATGCTTTGTTCCGGTTCTCTGTTAAAAGGAGGCCTTAATATCCCTTAGTTTCCAATAGGACCCCGCTGCCACGGGAGGGTAGGACAAAAGATGTCATGCAAGTTCTTTTCCATAAGCACGTATGACTATATATGAAATACATGTCTACATTACATTGATGAATTGGAGCTAGTTCTGTGTCACCCTATGTTATGATTGTTACATGACGAACCGCATCCGGCATAATTATCCATCACTAATCCGGTGCCTATGAGTTTTCCATATATTGGTTCTCGCTTATTTACTTTTCCATTGCTACTATTACAATCAATACAAAATACCAAAAACATTACTTTTGCTGTCTTTACTTTTGTTACTGTTACCACCACTATCATATTACTTTTCTACTAAACACTTTGCTCCAGATACTAAGTTTCCAGGTGTGGTTGAATTGACAACTCAGCTGCTAATACTTGAGAATATTCTTTGGGTCCCCTTGTGTCGAATCAATAAATTTGGGTTGAATACTCTACCCTCGAAAACTGTTGTGATCCCCTATACTTGTGGGTTATCAGTTCACATTTTATTCATGGTGCTTTCCGTAAGATGCTTGCTAAGTATGATGTTAATCATAGGATCGAAACTCCTTATCATCTGTAGCTTAGTGGTCAAGTAGAGTTGAGCAACAGAGACCTCAAATTAATGAAAGAATTGGTCCAAAAAACTTGATGATGCATTATGGGCCTATAGAACTTCATACAAAAATGCTATGGGTATGTCTCCATATAAGATGGTTTATGGAAAAGCTTGTCATTTGCCTCTAGAACTTGAACATAAAGCATATTGGGCTATCAAAGAGCTCAACTATGACTTTAAACTTGCCGGTGAGAAGAGGTTGTTTGATATTAGCTCTCTTGATGAATGGAGAACCCAAGCCTATGAGAATGCCAAGCTATTCAAAGAAAAAGTCAAACACTACCATGACAAAAGGATACAAAAGTGTGAGGAGGTCTATTGTTCTGGTGCCACAAAAATCAACAACTTCGAAGGCACAAGTCTGAGGGTGGTGAAAAGTCAAAGAATTAAACACTACATCTCCGATAATCCTATCAATGTTGAAACTAATATTATTGAAACCGTAACCCCGCAAGAATACATAAGGGACACTTCCAGAACGTTCGAGACTCTGAAAAGGAATAGGTATGTGGTACGGTAAGTAAACCGACTCCAAAACAATTCTAATGGCAATTTTTATCAGTTTTGGAATATTTAAGAATTTTAGGAAGAAAGAAGTAGTCCGGGAAGGGCACGAGGCCTCCACGAGGATGGAGGGCGCGCCCACCCTTACTGGCGTGCCCCCCTATCTCGTGGACACCTCGTATGCCTCCTGGACACTGTTTTCTTGCACGTTACGTATTTTGGTCGGTAAAAATTCATTATATAATCTCCCGATGGTTTTGACCATTGTATCATGCAAATATCCTCTGTTTTCGTTTCGAGTTGTTTCTGTTACAGATTTAGAGCACCATGACGTCACCTTCCTCCAACAGTGAAGACATGGATGCTTGGCTATTGCAGATAGAGTTGAAGAGAGAAGAACCAGAAGAGATCAACAACGAGGAAGGGATCAAGAAGGCTATGGAGGTCCAACCTCCGGCGGTGGAGGAAAAAGACATCCCTCAACCCTTACCTAACCTCTTTACTCCAACTGAGATTGAAGCTTTCAATATGATTGAGTTAGCCCGCATTCAGAATAAGTATCTCACACAGGAGAATATTTTGTTGAAGCATCATATCACCGGACTCAAGGGCATTATCCGCAACTTGGAGGAGCTTTTATGCTCAACGTGCGATTATCCACCATCATCATCACCACCTCCATCACCTCCGAGGACATAATTACATGGGTATGGGCACTCCCCGTGGCAACTGCCAAGCTTGGGGGAGGTGCCCCGGTATCGTATCACCATCACACTCCTATCTTTACCATTTTATTTAGTTCGATCCTTTTAGTAGTATCTTGATCTAGTAGATTGAAGTTTTAGTATCAAGTAGTTTTGAGTTTTGCTTTGTGATCTCTTTATGTAATCGAGTCTGTGGGCCATCCATAATAAAGATTAGTGTTGAGTCAAGGGCTTTGCTATCTTGCTATGATCTTGAGAAAGTAGAGAATAAAAGAGTTCATATTGATCTTATGGTTAGTGATGACTTCACACATGGAAAGTATGAGGCATAAAAGTTGTTGAGAGTTGATAAACGTAGTTTTGGTCATCGTTGCAATTAATAGAAAGTAATAAGGAAAGAGAGGTTTGACATACAAATATATTATCTTGGACATCTTTTATGATTGTGAAGAACTCACTAAGTATGACATGTCAAAAGAGTTAATGTTGGACAAGGAAGACAACGTAATGGTTTATGTTTTTTCACATCTCAGTTAAAGTATATTGTCATAGACCTTCCAAACATGTTGAGCTTGCCTTTCCCCCTCATGCTAGCCAAATTCCTTCCACTAAGTAGAGATACTACTTGTGCCTCCAAATATCCTTAAACGCAGTTTTGCCATGAGAGTCCACCATACCTACCTATGGATTGAGTAATATCCTTCAAGTAAGTTGTCATGTTGCAGGCTATAAAAATTGCTATCTAAATATGTATGACTTATTAGTGCAGAGAAAATAATCTTTATACGATCTTCTTGTGGAAGCTATAAAAGCGACGAACTGCATAATAAAGGTCCACATAGAAGTGGCAATATAAAGTGACGTTCTTTTGCATTAAGATTTCATGCATCCAACCCTAAACACACATGACAACCTCTGCTTCCCTCTTCGAAGGGCCTATCTTCTACTTTATGTTTTTACTTTATGCTTGAGTCAAGGTGATCCTCACCTTTCCCTTTTTCATTTTATCATTTGGAAAGCTCCACGTGTTTGAAAGATCATGATATATATATCCAATTGGATGTAAGTTAGCATGGACTATTATTGTTGACATGACTTAAAGGTGAATACGTTGGGAGGCAACACAATAAGCCCCTATCTTTCTCAGTGTCCGGCTGAAACTCCATAACCACAAGTATTGCGTGAGGGTTAGCAATTGTAGAATACTACATGATAGTTGAGTATGTGGACTTGCTGAAAAGCTCGATTCTTGACTCTTTCTGATGTTATGATCAATTGCAATTGCTTAAATGACTGAGATTTTAGTTTGTTAGTTCCCAATGAAGTTTCTGAACCATACTTGACATTGTGAATTGATTGTTACTTGAGCATAAGAAATCATATGACAATATCAATATGTGTTGCTGTTATAAGAATGATCATGATTCCCTCATGTCCGTATTTTATTTTTATCGACACCTCTATCTCTAAACATGTGGACATATTTTTCGATATCGGCTTCCGTTTGAGGACAAGCGAGGTCTAAGCTTGTGGGAGTTGATACGTCCATTTTGCATCATGCTTTTATATCAATATTTATTGCATTATGGGCTGTTATTACATATTATATCGCAATACTTATTGCTATTCTCTCTTATTTTACAAGGTTTACCATGAACAGGAGGAATGCCGTCAACTGGAATTCTGGATGGAAATGGAGCAAACATTGGAAACCTATTCTGCACTGCTCCAAAAATCCTGAAACTCCATGAAACTTATTTTTGGAATTAATAAGAATTATTGAGCCCCCTACTGGGCGCCCCCCTGTGTCCTGGGGCCCCTGGTGGCCCTCCGGTGTCCATCTTCTGCTATATGAAGGCTTTTACTCTAGAAAAAATCATGGGCAAGCATACAGGACGAAACTCCGCCTCCATGAGGCAGAACCTTGGCGGAACCAATCTGGAGCTCCGGCAGAGCTGTTCTGCCGAGGAAACTTCCCTACGGGAGCGGGAAATCATCACCATCGTCATCACCAACGATAATTTCATCGGGAGGGGATCAATCTCCATCAACATCTTCACCAACATCATCTCCTCTCAAAACCCTAGTTCATCTCTTGTATCCAATCTTTTATCAAAACCACAAATTGGTACCTGTGGGTTGCTAGTACTGTTGATTACTCCTTGTAGTTGATGCTAGTTGGTTTACTTGGTGGAAGATCGTATGTTTAGATCCTTAATGCATATTATTACTCCTCTGATTATGAACATTAATATGGTTTGTGAGTAGTTACGTTTGTTCCTGAGGACATGGATGAAGTCTTGCTATTAGTAGTCATGTGAATTTGGTATTCGTTCGATATTTTGATGAGATGTATGTCGTCTTTCCTCTAGTGGTGTTATGTGAACGTCGACTACATGACACTTCACCATCATTTGGGCCTAGAGGAAGGCATTGGGATGTATTAAGTAGATGATCGGTTGCTAGAGTGACAGAAGCTTAAACCCTAGTTTATGCGTTGCTTCGTAAGGGGCTGATTTGGATCCATATGTTTAATGTTGTGGTTAGGTTTACCTTAATACTTCTTTTGTAGTTGCAAATGCTTGCAATAGGGGTTAATCACAAGTGGGATGCTTGTCCAAGTAAGGGCAGTACCCAAGCACCGGTCCACCCACATATCAAATTATCAAAGTACCAAAAGCGAATCATATGAGCTTGATGAAAACTAGCTTCACGATAATTCCCATGTGTCCTCGGGAGCTCTTTTCTCGTTATAAGAAATTGTCCAGGCTTGTCCTTTTCTACAAAAAGGATTGGGCCACATTGCTACACTTTATTTACTTTATTTTCTTGTTACTCGTTACAATTTAGCTTATCACAAAACTATCTATTACGTACAATTTCAGTGCTTGCAGAGAAAACCTTATTGAAAACCGCTTATCATTTCTTTCTACTCCTCGTTGGGTTCGACATCTTACTTATCGAAAGGATTGCAATAGATCCCCTACACTTGTGGGTCATCAATGAGTCGCACAGTTTGGCTACGGGCCGCCTCCTCCGCTTGCGCCTTGGCAGTCGTGTCCGCCTGGGCCTTGGCCGTGGTGTCGTCCTGAGCCTTAGCCACCGCGTCGGCCTCCTCCTGCGCCGCCTTGGCCGTGTCCGCTCTCTCCTTCTCCGCCTTCTCCTGCTCCTCCTGCGCCTCCCGCGTGTTCCGCTCCATCAGCGCCTGAAGCTCGGCGCGCGGGTCTACGCGGCGGGTATTGGCGGTGCCCTCCGCCGTCTCGATCACTTACGCGGAGTTTGACCGCTCGAGAGAGAGCGAGGCCCTATTCAGTACAAGACAAGAAGAACTAAGAAGTAGTTTGCAAAGCGAAGAAAAGGAAACACAAGGGATAAGCAAACGCTCGCAAACACCATCGGCGGCTGCTTTGTAGCCTTTTGGAACCGGGCTGCCTTCGCGGCGGCCTCCTCCCGCGTGGTTGCGGCGGTTGTGCTCTTCGGCTTCTTCGGTCGGCTGCCGAACTATGGCGGGTCAGCTCGGCGCTTCCGCGCGCTGCCTGGTGCGGTCGGCACAGCCAAGAAACTCGCGCCCGCCTTGTCGGCACCAGGCAGGCGGCGTGGCTCGATCTCCTCCTCGTCGTCCTCTGGCCATTCATCAAGGCCGCCTCCTCCTACGGAGCTGCCTGCTCCCCCACCGCCACCTATGGCGTCGTCCTCCTCCATTGCGGCCGCCCCCAAGTCGGGGTCGTCCACATTGCTCACCGCTCGGTCCAGCAGGTATCAGTGGCCTTCTTACAGGGCGTCGACAGCCGGCTGGGGTGTGAGTATCTACATTGTGGGCGACTGATCAGTCGGCAAAAGCGGAACCCTGCGCATAAAGAGAAAGAAGAATTAAAGACTCAACGCGGATGGCGGATCTGCGCGGGAGTATGGCCACTCGCCGAACTTCCACTCCCCTTCCGGGAGCTTGCAGTTCGAAATATAGTTCTCCAGGTGGCACCTCAGTGGCCGGCATGGGTCTCAATGCCCAGTCATCCGGCTGATCATATGAGGTCAGCCTTGGAGAGGGAGCACCCGGTGCTCCACGAAGGCGGTCAGAAGATCCGACCCATTGAGGCCCTCCTACTCCGTCATCACCTTGAGGCAGGCGATGGTGGCGGTGGAGGCGGCTGATACGTCCATTTTGCATCATGCTTTTATATCGATATTTATTGCATTATGGGCTGTTATTACACGTTATGTCACAACTCTTATTTTACAAGGTTTATCATGAAGAGGGAGAATGCCGGCAGATGGGACTCTGGCTGGCAAAGGAGCAAATATTGGAAACCTATTCTACACAGCTCCAAAAATCCTGAAACTCCATGGAAGTCATTTTTTGAATTAATAAGAATTATTGAGCGAAGAAAATACTAGAGGGGGCCCACACCCTGGCCAGGAGGGTGGGGGCGCCCCCCCCCCCTACTGGGTGTGCCCCCTGTCTCCTGGGCCCCCTGGTGGCCCTCCGGTGCCCATCTTCTGCTATATGAAGGCTTTTACCCTGGAAAAAAATCATAAGCAAGCGTACGGGACAAAACTCCACCGCCACGAGGCGGAACCTTGGCGGAACCAATCTAGGGCTCCGGCGGAGTTGTTCTGCCAGGGAAACTTCCCTCTGGGAAGGGGAAATCATCATCATCATCATCACCAATGATCCTCTCATTGGGAGGGGGTCAATCTACATAAATATCTTCACCAGCACCATCTCCTCTCAAAACCCTAGTTCATCTCTTGTATCCAATCTTTTATCAAAACCACAATTTGGTACCTATGGGTTGCTAGTAGTGTTGATTACTCCTTGGAGTTGATGCTAATTGGTTTACTGGGTGGAAGATCTTATGTTCAGATCCTTAATGCATATTATTACTCCTTTGATCATGAACATGAATATGCTTTGTGAGTAGTTGCATTTGTTCCTGAGGACATGGGTGAAGTCTTGCTATTAGTAGTCACGTGAATTTGGTATTCGTTCAATATTTTGATGAGATGTATGTTGTCTCTGCTCTAGTGGTGTTATGTGGATGTTGACTACATGACACTTCACCATTATTTGGGCCTAGAGGAAGGCATTGGGAAGCAATAAGTAGATGATGGGTTGCTAGAGTGACATAAGCTTAAACCCTAGTTTATGCGTTGCTTCGTAAGGGGTTGATTTGGATCGACTAGTTTCATGTTATGGTTATGTTTACCTTAATACTTCTTTTGTAGTTGAGGATGCTTGCAATAGGGGTTAATCATAAGTGGGATGCTTGTCCAAGGAAGGGCAGTACCCAAGCACCGGTCCACCCACATATCAAATTATCAAAGTACAGAACGCGAATCATATGAGCGTGATGAAAACTAGCTTGACGATTGTCGGTGTCAAAACCGGCGGATCTCGGGTAGGGGGTCCCGAACTGTGCGTCTAGGCGGATGGTAACAGGAGACAAGGGACACGATGTTTTACCCAGGTTCGGGCCCTCATGATGGAGGTAAAACCCTACGTCCTGCTTGATTAATATTGATGATGTGTATTATAAGAGTGGATCTACCACGAGATCAAGGAGGCTAAACCCTAGAAGCTAGCCTATGGTATGATTGTTGTAATGGAGGTTATGGCCTACGGACTAAAGCCCTCCGGTTTATATAGACACCGGAGAGGTCTAGGGTTACACAGAGTCGGTTACAATGGTAGGAGATCTACATATCCGTATCGCCAGGCTTGCCTTCCACGCCAAGGAAAGTCCCATCCGGACACGGGACGGAGTCTTCAATCTTGTATCTTCGTAGTCTTGGAGTCCGGCGGACGATGATAGTCCCGCTGTCCGAACACCCCCTAGTCCAGGACTCCCTCAGTAGCCCCTGAACGTGGCTTCAATGACGATGAGTCCGGCGCGCATAATGTTCGGCATTGCAAGGTGGGTTCCTCCCTTAAATAATCCAGAGAAGATCATGAACACCAGGATAGTGTCCGGCTCTGCAAAATAAATTCCACATTCCACCGTAGAGAGAATAAAATGTACACAAGCTCAATCTGCTGACGTATTTTGCGGCATGACGTCACACCACTACCAAGCCTTTACTTTAATCATTTTTTATTATACCGCCTCAGCGCATTTAGCAAAGCGGTTTCCTTGGCACGTCTTGTCGAAGCAGAGATCGTGTTCCCCTTATTCCGGGATTCTCATCAATACGGACATGGGTAACCCAACCGCGCCATTGATGGTGGCGCTTGGGAGATAAGCGAGTTTTACCAGGCTTGTGGGGACACATAGTTTCGTCCGCCTATATATAAGGGATAAGGATTCACCTTTTCACCTACGCCTTCTTCCTCCTTTGCTTATCCATCTCCGCGCACTCGAGCTCCAACGCCCAAGTTCGCTCATCTCGTCTCGACCTTCTCCGACCATGTCCGGAGCGGGAGGCAAATGGCTGGCCTCCACCGTTAAGGAGGAGCACATCACAAGGTTGCGCAGCGCCGGGTACCTTTCCGGCGACGTCACGCACCGGCTGCCCGACGAGGGGCAACTCATCCCCACCCCCGGGCCCCATGAGAGGGTCGTTTTCCTTCCCCATTTCCTCCGTGGACTGGGCTTTCCACTTCACCCCTTTGTCCGGGGGCTCATGTTCTACTACGGCCTGGATTTCCATGATCTGGCGCCGAACTTCATCCTCAACATCTCGGCGTTTATCGTCGTGTGCGAGGCCTTCCTCTGCATCCAGCCCCACTTCGGCTTGTGGCTCAAGACCTTCAATGTCAAGCCGAAGGTAGTGAAGGGCACTCAAGCGGAGTGCGGAGGCGCCATGTTGGGCAAGATGCCCAACGTCCTTTGGTTCGAAGGGGCCTTCGTGGAATCCTCAAGGGGTGGCAGTCGGGGTGGTTCTATATCACCGAGCCGCGCGACCCTACGTGGGCGGCGGCCCCCGAGTTCAGATCTAGAATCCCTATGCAGCTCACCTCCTGGAAAGAGAAGGGCTTGCTGTGGGGTAATTCGAAGGAGCTGACGGGACTCCAAGCCTGTATCCAGAAGCTGGTGAACAAGAAGCTCAGGCTGGTTAATGTGGTCCAGGTCATGCTCGTTCGCCGGATTCTCCCATGCCAAGAACGGACATTTAATCTATGGGAGTTCGATCTGGAACAGCACCAGGCGTTGAGCGGGCTCTTCGACACGATGTACGAAGGCGCTTGGAGGGTGCTGTTTAAGGGCGCCGAAGCCCCCGCATCCGCGACGGAAGATCGCGGATTTCACTCGCAGCGTCCAGCTGACGAGGTAAGTGATTCTACCCCTTTTCGGGACACTTGTTGTTAATAGTTCAACCCTAAGCGGGTTTTAATCTCCCTTTTCCTTTGACAGGAATGGATGAAGAAGGCCGAGCAGCTCATCTGCCCGGCTCCCATGCCAGAAGAGCCAGTGGACGCCCGTCTAGCGGGGCTACTGGTTCCGGCACCGCATGTGGTGCCGGAGAAGAAGGCCAAGAAGGTGGCCACGTGCACTCGAAAGAGTTCCCGTTTTCAGGTGTCCGACGACTCCGAGGCGGACTCCTCCCCCGAAGATGAGGAGGAGGAAGAAGACCCTCTCCGAGAGGAGGGAGAGAGGAAGAGGAAGGCTTCCTCAACAGGGGAGGCCGAAGGGTCTAAGAGGGGAAGAACTATTCCCCCGGACAGCTCCGCCAACACCAATGTTGGCGGTGAAGAGTGGCCCTCAAGGCCCAGGCCTCAGGCGAGATCGTAAGTATCCGGATCCCTGAATGATCTGCAATTTCTTTTGTGTCACATAGTGTCCTTCTAATGCCGCATACTATCTGCAGTCCGGCCGATGATGATCTCCCCGCTTCATCAAGCGGGTCGTTGGCTCCTTCGGATGTGGATTCCATCCCGACTGCCTCCACCCCTCGTGCCGATGAGGACGCCGAGGTAGGATCCCGGAAGAGGACCCATCAGGAGGAGGCTCCGGAGGCGCCGCAAGGCAGCCTCCCGGACTTTGCGCCGGACTCTACGCCGGAACCTGCTGTGGTTCCGGAGTCCGGAAAGCGGCCCCTTCGCAAGAAGGGCAAGACCGTGACGCCGGCGGCCTCCGTCCAATCGGAGGCGCCGGACAACTTGCTGGAGGCGCTCCAAGGTGCATCCATTGAGGAAGAACACCGCACTGTTATGAGTGCGGTGATTCAGAAGGATCAGCTCGCCAAGAGCGGGCTGACCGAAGCCTGCAGCAGCCTTCTAACAGGCTTTGAGGTAAGAAGTTAAAATTATGTAATGTAATACCGCATAGATAGTAGCCCCTGATGCTCGGTTCGGTGTTCGGAAAGAAAAGCCGGACTGAGGATCTAAAAAGATATACGCAGGGTTGCTAAAAAAGTATGTCAATATGGGTTTGCAGGCTGCGCTGCTGACCTCTGCCGCACTGACTGCGGAGGTCGGTGCATTGAAGCAGGATCTCGAGCGGTCCGAGCGAGAGCTCAGCCATGCCAAGAGGCAGCTCGAGGACAAGGAAGGTGAGTAGCACCACTTTGAATTTTTACCTTACAGAAAAGGATTTCGGTTGCAATAAAATTAACAAGGATAATATGGGTACTGCAGGGGCCACAAAGGAGGTGGCAGCCCTGAAGGAGGCTGTGTCCGTGGCCGAACGGAATGCGGCCGCGGAACGGGCAGAGCGAGAAAAGCAAGAGGCACGGGTGGCGGAGGTGCGGCAAGAGCTCCAGGCTCTCATGGAGAAGCATGAGAGTTTGGAGCGCGACTCAAAGACTCGAGAGTCCAAGCTTGCCTCGGCTCTCGAAAGTGCCAAGTCTGCCAAGGCCGAGGCCCGTAAGGCCCTTCAGGAAGTTGATGATATGAAGAAAATAGCGGCGGGTAAGGCATTTTTCATGCAAAGCAAGCATGTTAATGTGAACTACCTTACACTTACTCGAATTTGGAGCTCTCCAGGGGCCTTTGCAGATCTGCCTCGCAGTGTATCCGATGCTGCCGCATTCTACCGTGGCGAGGAGGGGAGCTCAACAGAGAAGGTCTTCTGGTCTCAGTACGCTGAGGCCGGCCATCCGGTGCCCCCTAGCGACCAGCTGAAGCAGCTGGTCGAACTCCACAAGGTAGCTGACGAGGCCATGAAGGGCCTTATAGTCCGGCTGTGGCCTGGACAGGCCATGCCTGGGAGCTACTTCGGCCTCGGGCGGCAGCTGGTGGATGCGTGCCCCTGGGTGGATGTCATCAAGCGCTCCGCCTGTATTGAAGGTGCTCGTCGGGCCCTTGCCCGCGCAAAGGTGCACTGGGGCAGGCTGGATGCGGAGAGCCTTCTTACTGACCCGCCGCCAGCGGGAAAGGAGTATCGTACGCCCGAAATGTACTATAAGACAGTCCTGAAGGGTGCCCGCAATATTGCGGATGAGTGCCCCAGAGATGTAATTATTGAGTAAACTCGTTATGTATTATCCTGTGCGCTGAAAACTTTGTTCATATGCGCTACGCAACGCTTGTTTAATTTAAAATATTACCTTCTGTGCGGCCGTTTATAAAATCTGAGAGATGGCAAGTCGTTGGCTTCAGCCCCCAAGCCACGAGTGCTGGGGTGTTCGGGATAAACTTGAGCACTCTTGTTCCCATTTTGGGTCCATCTAGGGAGGCGCTCAACACAACAAACAAGGCGACTGGACTTATAATGCTTGAACACTCTCACTTAGCCATAGAATTCTATAACTTTAAATTTCGGCGAAGCCCCTAGTATTCGGAAGACCAAACTCGGGGCGCTATCCACGCCTTCGTCGGACATTATCCGGTACTTCGCTTGAAGCGGCATAGGTCTTTAGGGACCCGAAAAGACCTCTCGAATAGCGACCAGTCTCTCGCCTTATCATGCCAGTCAGTTTTAGCTTTCTCCACTGAGGCGCTCGCCCAGCTCAACCGGGGCGCAATCGCAGTGGTTCTCCCAGTGCCACCTTAGCCGACAGAACGGAACGTAAGGCACCAAAACGTGGGAGCCGGGCAAACCCAACTATTGACCCAAGACATGATTCGAAGCCGATTCATATAATGCTATAAGTTCGGGGTGCCGCACTTGTGAAAGTGTTCGGACTTATCACACCATAATGCGGGGAACATAAGCCCCTGGTGTATTCGGCCGTACCAAAATATACGGGTGCGAGATGTCATTAATGAGCATATGTGTAAAGTAATGCAATAACAGGCAGAAAATGCTGCATTATTTATTCAAGGAATTCTGCTATAAGTGCGGAAGGATACAAATAGTGCGGTAAGCAAGCGATTGGACTAAATAAGCATGTCCCCCTCCAGGGGTGGGCTGCAGACTGGTGTATATAATCGAATTTAATGCTCGTAATGGAGACCACCTAAATGTTAACCGCAGCCTTTTTCCCGTCCTGGGTGTTGTATCGTGAGTTCGGCGGGTTCACCGCCGGACAGGGCCTCTGGTGAACCGAGTCCTATGTATACAAAGAAGAAAAAATGATAAAAAAGAGCGGTGTCGGTGTCAAAACCGGCGGATCTCGGGTAGGGGGTCCTGAACTGTGCGTCTAGGCGGATGGTAACAGGAGACGAGGGACACGATGTTTTACCCAGGTTCGGGCCCTCTCGATGGAGGTAAAACCCTACGTCCTGCTTGATTAATATTGATGATATGGGTAGTACAAGAGTGGATCTACCACGAGATCAAGGAGGCTAAACCCTAAATCTAGCCTATGGTATGATTGTTGTAATGTATGTTGTCCTACGGACTAAAGCCCTCCGGTTTATATAGACACCAGAGGAGGCTAGGGTTACACAGAGTCGGTTACAATGGTAGGTGATCTACATATCCGTATCGCCAAGCTTGCCTTCCACGCCAAGGGAAGTCCCATCCGGACATGGGACGGAGTCTTCAATCTTGTATCTTCGTAGTCTTGGAGTACGGAGGACGATGATAGTCCGGCTGTCCGGACACCCCCTAGTCTAGGACTCCCTCAGTAGCCCCTGAACCAGGCTTCAATGACGATAAGTCCGGTGCGCATAATGTTCGGCATTGCAAGGTGGGTTCCTCCCTTGAATAATCCAGAGAAGATCATGAACACCAGGATAGTGTCCGGCTCTGCAAAATAAATTCCACATTCCACCGTAGAGAGAATAAAATGTACACCAGTCCAATCTGCTGACGTATTATGCGGTGTGACATCACGCCGCTACCAAGCCTTTGTTTGAATCATTTTTTACTATACCACCTCAGCACGTTTAGCGAAGCGGTTTCCTTGGCACGTCTTGTCGAAGCAGAGATCGTGTTCCCCTTATTCCGCGATTCTCATCAATACGGACGTGGGTAACCCCACCGCTCCGTTGATGGTGGCGCTTGGGAGATAAGCGAGTTTTATCAGGCCGGTGGGGACGCATAGTTTTCGTCCGCCTATATATAACGGATAAGGATTTACCTTCTCACCTACGCCTTCTTCCTCCTTTGCTTATGCATCTCCATGTACTCAAGCTCCAACGCCCAAGCTCGCACATCTCTCCCCGACCTTCTCCGAATATGTCTGGAGCGGGAGGAAAATGGTTGGCCTCCACCGTTAAGGAGGAGCACATCACCAAACTGCGCAGCACCGGATACCTTTCCGGCGATATCGCGTATCGGCTGCCTGACGAGCGGCAGCTCATCCCTACCCCTGGGCCCCATGAGAGGGTCGTCTTCCTTCCCCACTTCCTCCGCGGACTGGGCTTTCCACTGCACCCATTCGTCCGGGGGATCATGTTTTACTATGGCCTGGATTTCCACGATCTGGCACCGAACTTCATCCTCAACATCTCGGCATTTATCATCATGTGCGAGGCCTTCCTCTGCATCCGGCCCCACTTCGGCCTGTGGCTCAAGACCTTCAACATCAAGCCGAAGGTTGTGAAGGGCACGCAAGCGGAATGCGGTGGCGCCATGTTGGGTAAGTTGCCCAACGTCCTTTTGGCTCGAAGGGGCCTTCGTGGACTCCGTCAAGGGGTGGCAATCGGGGTGGTTCTACATCACCGAGCCACGCAAGCCTACATGGGCTGCGGCCCCCGAGTTTAGATCTGGCGTCCCCATGCAGCTCACCTCCTGGAAAGAGAAGGGCTTGCTGTGGGGAAATCCGAAGGAGGTGACAGGACTCCGAGCCTACATCCAGAAGCTGGTGAGCAATAAGCTCAGGCTCGTCGACGTGGTCCAAGTCATGCTCATCCGCCGGATTCTCCCATGCCAAGAACGGGCATTCAATATGTGGGAGTTCAATCCGGAACAGCACCAGGCGCTGAGCGGGCTCTTCGATACGACATATGAAGGCGCCTGCAGGGTGCTGTTTAAGGGCGCCGAAGCCCCCGCATCCGCTACGGAAGATCGCGGATTTCGCTCGCAGCATCCAGCTGACGAGGTAAGTGATTCAACCAGGGCCGGCGCTGTGTTTCCAGAGGCCCTAGGCGAACTCGACCACATGGGCCCCTACGTCCTAAGTCCTAAGACAATATATATGTATGCGTATGTTATATATATAACTTATTAAAAATAACTTTCAATCACACATCTTTAGTTTAAAATATGATTATAATAATTCAAATGACTCCATCGAGAACAATAATAACGAAATTTGAACTGACTCCATAAAAAACAATGGTACTAAAAAGATCGCAAAATGAAACTAACGTGACATGATTACCTCAAATAAGAACCGAATTAGACTGACTCCATCGACAACAATAATACTTCAGTGCTTCAAAAAAAGTTTCTTCGGGCATTTCTTGATGCGAAGTCATTAAGGGCACAATCAAGATCAACATTGTCCAAGATATCCTTCTCAATACAGCACATAGCCAGGCCATTCAATCTATCTTGCAACATAGTTGACCTCAAATAATTTTTCAGTAGTTTCAGTTTTGATTTGAACAACTTGCAACAAAAACAATATACTTTGTTTGCACCTTTGTGGTAAACCAACCACTTTCTGTCAACAAACTCACCATTACTTAACTTCCTGGAGTAAAAAGCATCTGAAAAGTGTCTACAAATGGTGTCCTTCTCGAACTCCAGATCCGGTACTCTAATAGGTCCCTTCTCAATTAAAATATTCCTTTTGCTATTGTCAAGAACTTCCCATGTTCTTGTATCAAAAATAAATGAAAGGGAATCTTCCTGTTCATCATTAGAGGAAGGCTGCAAATTTTCCTCCTCCATTGTATTGTTAGCATCAACTTCAAAATTTATTTGCTCCCCTGTGCGCGCACCATCTTCATTCACCTCAACATCTGGATTTTCATGCTCAGAAGTAGTTTCTTGCCCTTCTTCTTCACTAACATCAACATTGCTTGAAGATGTAAAGAAGTTATTCAAAGAACCCATCAGTGCTAGAATTTTCAAATCACTTTCTTTCTTTTTCCTCCTTTTTTCAGCACCCGACAATTGCTTCTTCTTAGGTAACATGGCAGGCTAATGTCCTAAAATCATGAAGAAAAGATCAGAAGAGCATACAAAGAATTAGGAATTTATAGATCGGATGATTGGAACCCTAGACATGTTATATAGAATGAAAAAAATTTGATAGATTGGATTAGAATACATACATACTAAATAAAAAATAAATAAACTACTGAGATAGTGATTAGTGAGATTGTCAAATTCAGGTTTGGGGATGGACAGGAAACATGGATGCGTACTTGTTGACCAGGCCTGTTGTTGAATTCCAGTTGGATGCGTACTCATATACCGTATACGTATTGCCGTATTGCCGCGGTGCCGGATGCCGGATGGCCGGACTGCTGTGTGGCGGCGACGGCGAGCCGGCGAGGCGACGGCGACGCGGCGAGGCGACGGCGACGCGGCAAGGGCCAAGGGGCAAGGCACCGAGCGAGAAGGCCGACGGCGACGGGCGTGCGAGGGCGACGAGGAAAGGTAGAAACGACCGTGAGTCACGGCGTATGCGTATCCATCAGCGATTCAGCGGTCGCTATTCACTAGCTAGCTAGCTATATCTGGGCCTCCTAGCGACCTAGCCATCCTATTTCTTTTCTTTAATTCTTTTGTAAATATTTTTTTGCTTTTTGCTAGGCTATACTATATGTATATACTCCATCATGGCCCCCCCCTCGCCAGAGCCCTGGGCCGTCGCCCCGTCGCCCATACCCCAGGGCCAGCCCTGGATTCAACCCCGTTACGGGACACTTGTGGTGATTAAACCGATTCTAAGAGGGTTTGAATCTATCTTTTCCTTTGACAGGAATGGATGGAGAAGGCCAAGCAGCTCATTAGCCCGGCTCCCATGCCAGAAGACCCAGAGAACGCCCGTTTAGCAGGGCTGCTAGTTCCGGCACCGCACGTGGTGCCGGAGAAGAAGGCCAAGAAGGTGGCCGCGGGGACTCAAAGGAGTTCCCGCAATCAGGTGTCCGACGACGAGGCGGACTCCTTCCCCGAAGACAAGGAGGAGGAGGAGGACTCTCTCCCGGAGGAGGGAGAGAAGAAGAGGAAGGCTTCCCCAATAGAAGAGGCCGAAGGGTCCAAGAGGGGGAGGTCTATCCCCCCGGACAGTTTCGCCAACACCACCGTTGGCGAGGATGAGTGGCCTCCAAGGGCCAGGCGTCCGGCAAGATCGTAAGTATCCGGATCCTTGATGCGCAATTTCTTTCGTGTCGCGTAGTGTCCTTCTAATGCCGCGTTCTGTCCGTAGCCCAGCCGATGAGGATCTCCCCGCTTCATCGAGCGGGTCGTTGGCCCCGTCGGATGTGGATTCACTTCCGACCGCCTCTACTCCCCACGCCAACGAGGACGCCGAGGTGGGATCCCAGAGAAGGACCCATCAGGAGGAGGCTCCGGAGGCGCCATCAAGCTGCCTCCCGGACTTTGTGCCGGACTCTACATCGAAACCCGCAGTCGTTCCAGAGTCCGGCGGGCGGCCCCTTCGAAAGAAGGGCAAGACCGTGACACCGGTGACCTCCGTCCAACCGGAGGCGCCGGATAACTTGCTGGAGGCGCTTAAAGGCGCTTCCATCGAGGAAGAACACCGCACTATCATGAGTGCGGTGATTCAAAAGGTTCAGCTCGCCAAAAGCGGGCTGACCGAAGCCTGCAGCAGCCTTCTAACAGGCTTTGAGGTAAGAAGTTAAAATTATGTAATGTAATACCGCATAGACAGTAGCCCCTGATGCTCAGTTCGGTGTTCAGAAAGAAAAGCCGGACTGAGGATCTTACAAGATATACGAAGGGTTGCTTAAAATATGTCAATCTGGGTTTGCAGGTTGCGCTGCTGACCTCTGCCGCACTATTGGTGGAGGTCGATGTGTTGAAGAAGGATCTTGAGCGGTCCGAGCAAGAGCTCGGCCATGCCAAGAAGCAGCTCGAGGACAAAGAAGGTGAGTCACACCACTTTGAATAGTTACCTTACAGAAAAGGATTTTGGTTGCAATAAAATTAACAAGGATAATATGGGTATTGCAGGGGCCACGAATGAGGTGGCAGCCCTGAAGGAGGCTGTGTCCGCGGCCGAACACAGTACGGCCGCGGAGTGGGAAGAGCGAGAGAAGCAGGAGGCACGGGTGGCGGAAGTACGGCAAGAGCTCCAGGCTCTCATGGAGAAGCATGAGAGTTTGGAGCGTGACTCCAAGACTCGAGAGTCCAAGCTTGCCTCGGCTCTCGAAAGTGCCAAGTCCACCAACGCCGAGGCCCGTAAGGCCCTTCAGGAGGTTGAAGATGTGAAGAAGATAGCGGCGGGTAAGGCATTTTTCATGCAAAGCAAGCATGTTAATGTAAAATACCTGACACTTACCCGCATTCGGAGCTCTCTAGGGGCATTTGAAGATCTGCCGCATAGTGCGTCCGATGCCGCCGCATTCTATCGTGGCAAGGAGGGGAGCTCGATGGAGAAAGTCTTCTGGTCTCAGTACGCTGAGGCCGGACACCTGGTGCCCCCAAGCGACCGGCTGAAGCAGCTGGTCGATCTCCACAAGTTTGCTGAGCAGGCCATGAAGGGCCTTATAGTCCGGCTGTGGCCTGGACAGGCCATGCCTAGGAGCTACTTTGGCCTCGTGCGGCGGCTGGTGGATGCATGCCCCTGGGTGGAGGTCGTCAAGCGCTCCGCCTGTATTGAAGGTGCTCGTCGGGCCCTTGCTCGCACAAAGGTGCATTGGGGCAAGTTGGATGCGGAGAAGCTTCTCACGGACCCACCGCCGCCGGGCAAGGAGTATCGTTCGCCCGAAATGTATTATAAAACTGTCCTGAAGGGAGCCCGCGATATTGCGGATGAGTGCCCCAGAAATGTAATCTTTGAGTAAACTCGGTATGTATTATCCTGTGCGCTGAAACTTTGTTCATGTGCGCATTAAGCAACGCTTGTTTAATTTAAAATATTACCTTCTGTGCGGCCGTTATAAAATCTGAGAGATGGCAAGTCGTTGGCTTCAGCCCCCAAGCCACGAGTGCTGGGGTGTTCGGGACAACCTTGAGCGCTCTTGTTCCCATTTTTGGGTCCATCTAGGGAGGCGCTCAACACAGCGAACAAGGCAACCAGACTTATAATGCTTGAACACTCTCACTTAGCCATAGAATTCTATAATTTTAAATTTCGGCGAAGCCCTTGGTATTCGGAAGGCCGAATCCGGGGCGCTATCCACGCCTTCATCGGACATTGTCCGGAACTTCGCTCGAAGCGGCGTGGGTCTTTAAGGACCCAAAAAAACCTCTCGAATAGCGAACAGTCTCTCGCCTTATCATGCCAGTTAGTTTTAGCTTTCTCCACTAAGGCGCTCGCCCGACTCAACCGGGGCGCAATCGCAGTGGTTCTCCCAGTGCCACCTTAGCCGACAGAACGGAACGTAAGGCACCAAAACGTGGGAGCCGGGCAAACCCAACTATTGAGCCAAGACATGATTCGGAGCCGATTCATATAATGCTATAAGTTCGGGGTGCCGCACTTGTGAAAGTGTTCGGACTTATCACACCATAATGCGGGGAACATAAGCCCCTGCTGTATTCGGCCGTACCAAAATATACGGGTGCAAGATGTCATATAATGAACATATATATATAAAAGGTAATGTGATTGCAGTCGAAAAGTGCTGCATTATTTATTAAAGGAAGTCTGCTATGAGTGCGGACTGATACAAATAGTGCGGTAAGCAAGGGATTTGGACTAAGTAAACATGTCCCCCTCCAGGGGTGAGCTGCGGACTTGGTGTATATCATCGAATTTAATGCTCGTAATAGAGACCACCTGAGTGTTCGTCGCAGCCTTCTTTCGTCCCTGACTGTTGTATCACGAGTTCGGCAGGTTCGCCGCCGGACAGGGCCTCTGGTTACCGGAGTCCTGTGTACACAAAGAAGGAAAATAATAGATAAAAAAAGGGGGGCACACTTGCGAGCCCCTAGTGTGGTCGAACCGCACTCTGGGTCCATTGCGATCGTGCCCCTTCCCCTGCGCCCATGGTATCTCCAAAGCGTAATGATGTACGCGGAGTGTTATTCTTGCGATCATGCGCGGGCGGGGGTTGGGGCCGCATTGCTACGCGTGCTCTGATCGCGCCAGGTGGTCTTGGTTGGTATTGCTTCGGGCGCATTTTACTGTATCCGGCCGTTTAACGGCCGGACTCGAGAATTGCCTTAAGAGGCTGCTCTGTACTTCTGCCGCAAGGGCCACTGTATGTTCCTCCGTTCGGAGGGAGCATTCCGTATTCCCGTTGACCGTGATGACTCCACGAGGGCCTGGCATCTTGATCTTGAGGTATGCATAATGCGGCACCGCGTTGAATTTTGCAAATGCGGTTCATCCGAGCAGAGCGTGATAGCCACTGTGAAACGGGACTATGTCGAAGATTAACTCCTCGCTCCAGAAATTGTCCGGGGATCCGAAGACCACTTCCAGTGTTACTGAGCCTGTACAGTTGGCTTCCACACCTGGTATGACACCTTTAAAGGTTGTCTTTGTAGGCTTAATCCTTGAGGGGTCTATGCCCATTTTGCGCACTGTATCCTGATAAAGCAGGTTCAGGCTACTACCACCGTCCATCAGGACTCTCGTGAGGTGAAATCCATCGATGATTGGGTCTAAAACCAATGCGGCGAATCCGCCATGGCGTATGCTGGTCGGATGGTCTCTTCGATCAAAAGTGATCGGACAAGAGGACCATGGATTGAACTTCGGGGCGACTGGCTCCATCGCATAGACGTCCCTTAGTGCGCGCTTCCTCTCCCTCTTGGGTATATGGGTTGCGTAAATCATGTTTACCGTCCGCACTTGTGGGGGAAAACCCTTCTGTCCTCTATTGTTCGGCGGTCGGGTCTCTTCCTCGTCGTCGCTATTTAGCCCCTTGTCATTGTTTTCGGCAATTAACTTGCCTGCCTGCTTGAACACCCAGCAATCTCTATTAGTGTGATTGGCTGGTTTTTCAGGGGTGCCATGTATCTGGCATAAGCGGTCGAGTATTCGGTCCAAATTGGATGGACCCGGAGTGGTTCTTTTGAATGGCTTCTTCCGTTGACCGGGTTTAGAGCCTCGGAATCCTGCGTTGACTGTCGTATCCTCCTTGTCATCGCCCGTAATGCAGCGTTTGTTTTTGTTTCGATGTGACCTGCCGTTGTTATCCTTAGTATCCGGACTGCCAGAATTTTTGCGAAGATTGTTGCTGCGTGCTAGCCAGCTATCCTCTCCCGCGCAGAAGCGGGTCATTAATGATGTGAGGGCTGCCATAGATTTCGGCTTTTCCTGTCCCAGGTGCCGGGCTAGCCATTCGTCGCGGATGTTATGCTTGAAGGCTGGAAGGGCCTCTCCATCCGGACAGTCGACGATTTGATTTTTCTTCGTCAAGAACCGTGTCCAGAATTTTCTGGCCGATTCGTCTGGCTGTTGAATGATGTGGCTTAGGTCATCGGCGTCTGGTGGTCGCACATACGTACCCTGGAAGTTATCAAGGAATGCGGCTTCCAGGTCTTCCCAACACCCAATTGACTCTGCGGGCAAGCTGTTAAGCCAATGTCGAGCTGGTCCTTTAAGCTTGAGTGGGAGATACTTGATGGCGTGGAGATCGTCGCCGCGGGCCATATGGATGTGGAGAAGATAATCTTCGATCCAAACCGCGGGGTCTGTTGTGCCATCGTAGGATTCAATGTTTACGGGTTTAAACCCTTCAGGGATTTGATGATCCATTACTTCGTCAGTGAAGCATAGCGGGTGTGCGACGCCTCAGTATTGAGCAATATCACGGTGCAGCTCGAGAGAGCGCTGTCTGCCGTGTACGGCCCGGCCGGGGTTATTATATCCGGTGCGACGGTATTCGTCATGGGTCGTGGGGCGCCCACGTGATCCGTAGATGGATCTGGATTGCCTTGCTTTGTCCTCCAATATATCTCGCAAGTCCGGCATGTTCCCTCTTGGCTTCGTACTTTTGGAGCGATGACGGGGTACGGTCTTGGTTGGGGGCCTGGATGCCTCTCTGTCACAACCACGGGGTGGTCGGTCAGCCATATCATGCGCTGGTGATGGAGGTATGTATGCTTCCTCCTCTAATCGGGGGAGCAGCTTGCGTCTTGGATAGCTTTTGGAGGGGCGTTCGAGTTTATACTCTTCGGCCGCGAGGACCTCGGTCCATCGATCGGCCAGCAAGTCCTAATCAGCTTGAAGCTGCTGCTGCTTTTTCTTTAGGCTGTTTGCCGTGGTGATAAGCCTGCGTTTAAAACGCTCTTGTTCGACGGGATCCTCGGGCACGACGAATTCGTCATCGTTGAGGCTTGCCTCGTCTTCGGAGGGAGGCATATAGTTGTAATCCTCAACCTCTTTGTCTGCCGCCCTCTCGTGAGGGCTTGCTTCTGCATCCTCCTGCGCTGAGTCTTGCTGGAGGGGGTTGTCTTCGGCACTTTCTGGGGTATTATTATCTCCTGTGCCGGAATCTCCATTCTTGCTGTGGCGGGATTTAGAGCGGCGCCGCTAACGCCGGCGCTTGGGCTGTTTCTTTAAAGAATCTGCCTCCGCTGTTTCTTCGCCGTCCCCGTCTTTTGGGGTATCCGCCATGTATATGTCATATGACGAGGTGGTCTTCCAGTGCCCTGTAGGCGCTGGTTCCTGTTCGTCTCCGGCATCGTCGTCCATAGCGTCGATGTCTTCGGAGTCGTAGTCTAGCATGTCGGTTAGATCATCAGACAATGGCTACAAAGTGGGTGGTGGGTGGGCTCTGAATTTCTTCATTGTCCGTATCCCAACCATCCTGGCCATAGTCCGGCCAGGGCTCTCCTGATAACGAGAGATGCTTTAGTGAATTCAGGATGTCGCCAAAAGGCGAGTATTGGAAGATGTCCACGGCGGTGAATTCCATAACCGGCGCCCAATCCGATTTGGTTTGTAGGGGCGTGGGAGGTTCGGAGTCCGGCAAGGAGTCCGGCACCTCGGAATCACGAGTTTTGCGAGGGACAAGATTAGTGTTAGGCTCCATCGCTGTGGAAGTTGAAGCCCCCGAGGCGGTGTCCATCCACCGATCCTCTATCTGGGCAATCGGCTCCGGACTAATGGCCGAAATGGATTCGCGTGCGGCCACCAAGGCACTGTTCGGCGGCAGAGCTAGATCATGCCCATCGTCACAGTGCGGCGCGCTTGGCTGTGGCTCGAGTCCGTCGAAGATCAAGTCTCCACGGACATCAGCCGTGAAGTTTAGGCTTCCAAATCTGACCTGACGGCCAGGGGCGTAGCTTTCGATCTGCTCCAGATGACCAAGCGAATTAGCCCGCAGTGCGAAGCCGCCGAATACGAAGATCTGTCCGGGGAGAAAAGTCTCACCCTGGACAGCGTCATTGGTTGAAGATGCCATCGGGCCTATCGGTGACGACACATAGGAACTCTCAATGAAAGCACCAATGTCAGTGTCAAAACCGGCGGATCTCAGGTAGGGGGTCCCGAACTATGCGTCTAGGCGGATGGTAATAGGAGACGAGGGACACGATGTTTTACCCAGGTTCGGGCCCTCTCGATGGAGGTAAAACCATACGTCCTGCTTGATTAATATTGATGATATGGGTAGTACAAGAGTGGATCTACCACGAGATCAAGGAGGCTAAACCCTAAAGCTAGCCTATGGTATGATTGTTGTAATGTATGTTGTCCTACGGACTAAAGCCCTCCGGTTTATATAGACACCGGAGGAGCCTAGGGTTACACAGAGTCGGTTACAATGGTAGGAGATCTACATATCTGTATCGCCAAGCTTGGCTTCCAAGCCAAGGAAAGTCCCATCCGGACACGGCACGGAGTCTTCAATCTTGTATCTTCGTAGTCTTGGAGTCCGGCGGACGATGATAGTCCGGCTGTCCGGACACCCCCTAGTCCAGGACTCCCTCAAGCGGCACGCTTGGGAGCCCTTGGTGCGGTCGAGCCGCACTCCGGGTCTGTTGTGGTCGTGCCCCTCCCCCTAGGCCCATGGTATCTCCAGAGCGTAATGATGTACGCGGAGGGTTGGTTTTGCAATTATGCAACGGCTGGGGTTGGGCCGCATTGCTACGCGTGCTCGGAACGTGCCAGGTGGTCTTGGTTGATGTTGCTCCGGGCCCGTTTGGCCGTGTCCGGCCGTTTAACGGCCGGACTTGAAAATTGCCTTAGAAGGCTGCTTTGTACTTCTGCCGCAAGAGCCGCTGTATGTTCCTCCGTTCGGAGGGAGCGTTCCGTATTTCCGTTAACCGTGATGACTCCACAAGGGCCTGGCATCTTGAGCTTGAGGTATGCATAATGCGGCACCGCGTTGAACTTTGCAAACGCGGTTCGTCCGAGCAAAGCGTGATAGCCGCTGCGGAACGGTACTATGTCGAAGATTACTCCTCGCTCCAGAAATTGTTCGGGGATCCGAAGACCACTTCCAGTGTGACTGAGCCTGTACAATTGGCCTCAACACCTGGTATGATGCCTTTGAACGTCGTCTTTGTAGGTTTAATCCTTGAGGGGTCTATGCCCATCTTGCGCACTGTATCCTGATAAAGCAGGTTCAGGATGCTGCCGCCGTCCATCAGGACTCTTGTGAGGTGAAATCCATCGACGATTGGGTCTAAAACCAATGCGGCGAATCCGCCATGGCGGATACTGGTCGGATGGTCTCTTTGATCGAAAGTGATCTGGCAAGAGGACCATGGATTGAACTTCGGGGCGACTGGCTCCATCACATATACGTCCCTTAGTGCATGCTTCCGCTCCCTCTTGGGTATATGGGTTGCGTAAATCATGTTTACCGTCCGCACTTGTGGGGGGAAACCCTTCTGTCCTCTATTGTTCGGCGGTCGGGTCTCTTCCTCATCGTCGCTGTGCAGCCCCTTGTCATTGTTTTCGGCAATTAACTTGCCTGCCTGCTTGAATACCCAACAATCTCTGTTGGTGTGATTGGCTGGCTTTTCGGGGGTGCCATGTATCTGGCATAAGCGGTCAAGTATTCGGTCCAAATTGGACGGACCCGGAGTGGTTCTTTTGAATGGCTTCTTCCGCTGACCGGGTTTAGAGCCTCGGAATCCGGCGTTGACTGTCGTATCCTCCCTGTCGTCGCTGTTAATGCAGTGTTTATTTTTGCTTCGACGTGACCTGCCATTGTGGTCCTTGGTACCCGGACTGCCAGAATTTTTACTGAGGTTGTTGCTGCGAGCTAGCCAGCTGTCCTCTCCCGCACAGAAGCGGGTCATTAAAGATGTGAGGGCTGCCATGGATTTCGGCTTTTCCTGTCCTAGGTGCCGGGCTAGCCACTCGTCGCGGATGTTATGTTTGAAGGCTGCGAGGGCCTCTGCATCTGGACAGTCGACGATTTGATTTTTCTTTGTTAGGAACCGTGTCCAGAACTATCTGGCCGATTCGTCTGGCTGCTGAATTATGTGGCTTAGGTCATCGGCGTCTGGTGGTCGCACATATCTGCCCTGGAAGTTGTCGAGGAATGCGGCTTCCAGGTCTTCCCAACACCCAATTGACTCTGTGGGCAAGCTGTTGAGCCAATGCCGAGATGGTCCTTTAAGCTTGAGTGGGAGATACTTGATGGCATGGAGATCGTCGCCACGGGCCATATGGATGTGAAGGAGGTAATCTTCGATCCAAACCGCGGGGTCTGTTGTGCCATCGTAGGATTCAATGTTTATGGGTTTAAACCCTTCAGGGATTTGATGATCCATTACTTCGTCAGTGAAGCATAGCGGGTGTGCGGCGCCTCTATATTGAGCAATATCACGACGTAGCTCGAGTGAGCGTTGTCTGCTGTGTTCGGCCCAGCCGGAGTTATTGTATCCGGCGCGACGGTATTCGTCGTGGGTCGTGGGGCACCCACGTGATCCATAGATGGATCTAGATTGCCTTGCTTTGTCCTTAAATATATCTCGCAAGTCCGGCGCGTTCCCTCTTGGCTTCGTACTTTTGGAGCGATGCCGGGGTACGGTCTTGGTGGAGGGCCTAGATGCCTCCCTGTCGCGACCACGGGGTGGTCGGTCGGCCGTATTGTGCGCTGGTGATGAAGGTATGTATGCTTCCTCCTCTAATCGGGGGAGAAACTTGCATTTTGGGTAGCTTTTGGAGGGGCGTTCGAGTTCGTACTCTTCGGCTGTGAGGACCTCGGTCCATCGATCGACCAGCAGGTCCTGATCAGCTTGAAGCTGCTGTTGTTTTTTCTTTAGGCTATTTGCCGTGGCGATAAGCCTACGTTTAAAACGCTCTTGTTCGACGGGATCCTCGGGCACGACGAATTCGTCGTTGTTGAGGCTTGCCTCGTCTTCGGAGGGCTTGCTTCTGCATCCTCCTGCGCTGAATCTTGCTGGAGGGGATTGTCTTCGGCACTGTCTGGGGTGTTATTATCTCCTGTGCCGGAATCTCCATTCTTGCTGTGGCGGGATTTAGAGCGGCGCCGCTGACGCTGGCGCTTGGGCTGTTTCTTTAAGGAATCTGCCTTCGCTGCTTCTTCGCCGTCCCCATCTTTTGGGGTGTCTACCATGTATATGTCATATGACGAGGTGGTCTTCCAGTGCCCTGTGGGCGCTGGTTCCTGTTCGTCTCCGGCATCGTCGTCCATACCGTCGATGTCTTCGGAGTCGTAGTCTAGCATGTCGGTTAGATCGTCGATAGTGGTTACAAAGTGGGTGGTGGGTGGGTTCTGAATTTCTTCGTCGTCCGCATCCCAACCATCCTGGCCATAATCCGGCCAGGGCTCTCCGGATAGCGAGAGATGTTTTAGCGAATTTAGGATGTCGCCAAAGGGCGAGTGCTGAAAGATGTCCGCCACGGTGAACTCCATGATCGGCGCCCAATCGGCTTCGATTGGCAGGGGCGCAGGAGGTTCGGGGTCCGGCAGGGAGTCCGGCACCTCGGAGTCACGAGCTTTATAGGGGACAAGGTCAGAGTTCGGCTCCATCGCCATGGAAATTGCAGCCCCCGAGGCAGTGTCCAGCCACTGGTCCTCGATCTGGGCGATCGGCTCCGGACTGAGGGCCAGAGCGGATTCGTGTGCGGCCACAAAGGCACTGTCCGACGACAGAGCTAAATCATGCCCATCGTGACAGCGCGGCGCGCTTGGCTGTGGCTCGGGTCCGTCGAAGATCAAGTCCCTGCGGATGTCGGCCGTGAAGTTTAGGCTTCCGAACCTGACCTGATGGCCAGGGGCGTAGCTTTCGATCTGCTCCAGATGGCCAAGTGAGTTGGCCCGTAGTGCGAAGCCGCCGAATACGAAGATCTGTCCGGGGAGAAAAGTCTCACCCTGGACGGCGTTGTTGATTGAAGAAACCATCGAGCCTATCGGTGACGACACAGAGGAACTCTCAATGAAAGCACCAATGTCGGTGTCAAAACCGGCGAATCTCGGGTAGGGGGTCCCGAACTATGCGTCTAGGCGGATGGTAACAGGAGACAAGGGACACGATGTTTTACCCAGGTTCGGGCCCTCTTGATGGAGGTAAAACCCTACGTCCTGCTTGATTAATATTGATGATGTGTATTACAAGAGTGGATCTACCATGAGATCAAGGAGGCTAAACCCTAGAAGCTAGCCTATGGTATGATTGTTGTAATGGAGGTTATGGCCTACAGACTAAAGCCCTCCGGTTTATATAGACACTGGAGAGGGCTAGGGTTACACCGAGTCGGTTACAATGGTAGGAGATCTACATATCCGTATCGCCAAGCTTGCCTTCCAGGCCAAGGAAAGTTCCATCCGGACACGGGACGGAGTCTTCAATCTTGTATCTTCGTAGTCTTGGAGTCCGGCGGACGATGATAGTCCGGCTGTCCGGACACCCCCTAGTCCAGGACTCCCTCAACGATAATTCCCATGTGTCCTCGGGAGCGCTTTTCCCATTATTAGAAATTTTCCAGGCTTGTCCTTTGCTACAAAAAGGATTGGGCCACCTTGCTCCACTTCATTTACTTTCATTGCTTATTACCCGTTACAAATCATCTTATCACAAAACTATCTATTACATACAATTTCAGTGCTTGCAGAGAATACCTTACTAAAAACCGGTTTTTATTTCTTTCTGCTCCTCGTTGGGCTCGACACTCTTACTTATCGAAAGGACTATGATAGATCCCCTATACTTGTGGGTCATCAAGACTCTTTTCTGGCGTTGTTGCCGGGGAGTGAAGCGCCTTTGGCGAGTGGAACTTGGTAAGGAAACATTTATATAGTGTGCTGAAATTTTCTGTCACTTGTTACTATGGAAACTAATCCTTTGAGGGGCTTGTTCGGGGTATCTTGACCCCGACCAGTAGTGCAAAGAGTTTCTCCTCAAACTACTAAACCTACTGGAAAATATTTACTTTGAGATTCCTTCGGGTATGATAGAGAAACTACTAGCTAATCCCTTTTCAGGAGATGGAACATTGCATCCCGATTTACACGTTATCTTTGTGGATGAAGTTTGTGGATTATTTAAGCTTGCAGGTATTCCCGATGATGTTGTTAAGAGGAAGGTCTTCCCATTATCTTTGAAGGGAGATGCATTGACATGGTAGAGGCTATGTGATGATACTGGATCTTGGAACTATAAAGGATTGAAGTTGGAATTTCACCAGAAGTTCTATCCTATGCATCTTGTTCATCGTGATCGTAATTACATATATAATTTCTGGCCTCGCGAAGGAGAAAGCATCGCTCAAGCTTGGGGGAGGCTTAAGTCAATGTTATATTCATGCCCCAATCATGAGCTCTCAAGAGAAATGATTATTCAAAAAAATTATGCATGGCTTTCTCTCAATGATCGCACCATGCTTGATACTTCCTATGCTAGTTCTTATATGCTAAAGACTACTGAATTCAAGTGGGATTTATTGGAAAGAATTAAATGCAACTCTGAAGATTGGGGTTCCGACGATGGTAAGGAGTCGGGTATAACATCTAAGTTTGACTGTGTTAAATCTTTTATGGATATCGATGCTTTCCGTGGATTTAGCGCTAAATATGGACTTGACACTAAGATAGTAGCTGCTTTTTGTGAATCTTTTGCTACTCACTTTGATCTCCCTAAGGAGAAGTGGTTTAAATATAATCCTCCCACTGAAGTAAAAGTAGTTGCGCCTATTACAGTTGAAGAAAAGACTATCACTTATAATGATCCTATTGTTCCTACTACTTATGTTGAGAGACCACCTTTTCCTGTTAGGATAAAGGATCATGCTAAAGCTTCAACTGTTGTTCGTAAGAGTAATACTAGAACTTATACACCCACTGAGAAAATCAAAGTTGAACCTAGTAGTGCTATGGTTAAGGATCTCTTGGATGATAATTTAGACGGGCATGCTATTTATTTCTATGGTGAAACTGCTAATATTGCTAGACCAGATGCTTATGTGATAGGCATGCCTGTTATTTCTATTAAAACAGGAGATCATTGTTATCATGGCTTATGTGATATGGTTGCTAGTGCTAGTGCAATACCCTTTGACTTATATAAAGAAATTATGCATGATATTGCACCCGCTGAAATGAAAGATATTGATGTTACTATTAAGCTTGCCAATAGGGATACTATTAAGCCATTTGGGATTTTTAGAGATGTTGAAGTCTTGTGTGGAAAGGTTAAATATCCTGCTAATTTTATTGTTCTTGGCTCCCCACAAGATGACTGTTGTCCCATTGTATTTGGTAGACCCTTCTTGAATACTATTAATGCTAGGATTGATTGTGAAAAGGATATTGTTACAATTGGCTTAGGGGATATGTCTCATGAGTTTAATTTTGCTAAGTTTTATAAACAACCCCATCATAAAGAATCACCTAGTAAGGATGAAATTATTGGTCTTGCTTCTATTGTCGTGCCTCCTACTGATCCGTTAGAACAATATTTGCTAGACCATGAATATGATATTTTTATGGATGAAAGAAGGGAAATAGATAAAGTATACCTTCAACAGGGTCCTATTCTGAAACACAACTTACCTATTGAAATCCTAGGGAGCCCCCTTCACCCCAGGGTGATCCCGTGTTTGAGCTCAAACCATTACCTGATAATCTTAAATATGCTTATCTTGATGAAAAGAAGATATATCCTGTTATTATTAGTGCTAGCCTTTCAGAGCAAGAAGAGGAAAGATTACTGAGAACTCTGAAGAAGCACCATGCTGCTATTGGATATACTTTGGATGATCTTAAGGGCATTAGTCCCACTTTATGCCAACACAAAATAAAGGTGGAGAAAGATGCCAAAACAGTTAGAGATCCTCAACGATGATTAAATCCTAAGATGAAATAAGTGGTAAGAAAGGAGATACTAAAGCTCCTTGAGGCAGGTGTAATTTATCTCGTTGCTGACAGTGATTGGGTAAGTGTTGTCCATTGCATCCCTAGAAAGGGAGGTATTGCTGTTGTTCCTAATGATAAAGATGAATTGATCCCGCAAAGAATTATTACAGGTTATAGGATGGTAATTGATTTCCGCAAATTAAATAAAGCTACTAAGAAAGATCATTACCCTTTACCTTTTATTGATCAAATGCTAGAAAGACTATCCAAACACACACATTTCCGCTTTCTAGATGGTTATTCTGGTTTCTCTCAAATACCCGTGTCAGCGGAGGATCAATCAAAAACTACTTTTACTTGCCATTTCGGTACTTTTGCTTATAGACGTATGCCTTTTGGTTTATGTAATGCACCTGCTACCTTTCCAAGATGCATGATGGCTATATTCTCTGACTTTTGTGAAAAGATTTGTTAGGTATTCATGGATGACTTCTCCGTTTGTGGATCCTCTTTTGATGATTGCTTGAGCAACCTTGATCGAGTTTTTCAGAGATGTGCAGACACTAGTCTCGTCTTGAATTGGGAAAAGTGCCACTTTATGGTTAATGAAGGCATTGTCTTGGGGCATAAAATTTCTGAAAAAGGTATTGAAGTTGATAAATCTAAAGTTGATGCTATTGAAAAGATGCCATGTCCCAAGGACATTAAAGGTATAAGAAGTTTCCTTGGTCATGCCGGTTTTTATAGGAGGTTCATTAAGGAGTTTTCTAAAATCTCTAGGCCTCTGACAAATTTATTGCAAAAAGATATTCCTTTTGTCTTTGATGATGATTGTGTAGAAGCATTTGAAATACTTAAGTAAGCTTTGATCACTGCACCTATTGTTCAGCCACCTAATTGGAATTTACCTTTTGAAATTATGTGTGATGCTAGTGATTATGCTGTAGGTGTTGTTGTAGGGCAAAGAGTTGATAAAAAATTGAATGTTATCCAGTATGCTAGTAAAACTCTTGATACTGCCTAGAGAAATTATGCTACTACTGAAAAAGAGTTCTTAGCAGTTGTATTTGCATGTGATAAGTTCAGACCTTATAATGTTGATTCCAAAGTTACTATTCACACTGATCATGCTGCTATTAAAAACCTTATGGAAAAGAAAGATGCTAAGTCTAGACTTATTAGATGGGTTCTCTTGCTCCAAGAATTTGATTTGCATATTATTGATAGAAAGGGAGCTGAGAACCCCGTTGCAGACAACTTGTCTAGGTTAGAGAATGTTCTTGATGACCCACTACCTATTGATGATAGCTTTCCTGATGAACAATTAGCGGTCATTCATGCTTCTCGTACTGCTCCATGGTATGCTGATTATGCTAATTATATTGTTGCTAAATTTATACCACCTAGCTTCACATACCAGCAAAAGAAAAAGTTCTTTTATGATTTATGACATTACTTCTGGGATGACCCACACCTTTACAAAGAAGGAGTAGATGGTGTTATTAGACGTTGTGTACCTGAGCATGAACAGGAACGGATCCTACGCAAGTGTCACTCCGAACCATATGGAGGACACCATGCTGGAGATCGAACTACACATAAGGTATTGCAATCCGATTTTTATTGGCCTACTCTCTTCAAAGATGCTCGTAAGTTTGTCTTGTCTTGTGATGAATGTCAAAGAATAGGTAATACTAGTAGACGTCAAGAAATGCCTATGAATTATTCTCTTATTATTGAACCATTTGATGTTTGGGGCTTGATTATTTGGGACCTTTGCCTACCTCTAATGGATATACACATATTTTAGTTGCTGTTGATTACGTTACTAAGTGGGTAGAAGCTATTCCAACTAGTAGTGTTGATCATAACACCTCTATTAATATGCTTAAAGAAGTTATTTTTCTGAGGTTTGGAGTCCCTAGATATCTTATGACTGATGGTGGTTCACATTTTATTCATGGTGCTTTTCGTAAAATGCTTGCTAAGTACCATGTTAATCATAGAATTGCATCTCCTTATCACCCGTAGTCTAGTGGTCAAGTAGAGTTGAGCAATAGAGAGCTCAAATTAATTTTGCAAAAGACTATGAATAGATCTAGAAAGAATTGGTCCAAGAAACTTGATGATGCATTATGGGCCTATACAACTTGATAACCCACAAGTGTTGGGGATCGCAACAGCTTTCGAGGGTAGAGTATTCAACCCAAATTTATTGATTCGACACAAGGGGAGCCAAAGAATAATCTTAAGTATTAGCAGTTGAGTTGTCAATTCAACCACATCTAGATAACTTAGTATCTATAGCAGAGTATTTAGTAGCAAAGTAGTATGATAGTAATGGTAACAGTGGCAAAAGTAAAGATAATAGTTTTGTAGTAATTGTAACAGTAGCAACGGAAAAGTAAATAAGCAAAGCACAATATGTGAAAAGCTCGTAGGCATTGGATCAGTGATGGATAATTATGTCGGATGTGATTCCTCATGTAATAGCTATAACATAGGGTGACACAGAACTAGCTCTAGTTCATCAATGTAACGTAGGTATGTATTCCGAATATATTCATACATGCTTATGGAAAAGAACTTGCCTGACCTATTTTGTCCTACCCTCCCGTGGCAGCGGGGTCCTAGTGGAAACTAAGGGATATTAAGGCCTCCTTTTAATAGAGAACCGGAAGAAAGAATTAGCACATAGTGAATACATGAACTCCTCAAACTACAGTCATCATCGAGAAGTATCCCGATTTTTATCACTTCGGGGTTGTCGGATCATAACACATAATAGGTGAATACAGACTTGCAAGATAGGATCAAGAACTCACATATATCCATGAAAACATTATATGTTCATATCTGAAATCATGGCACTCGTGCCCTAGTGACAAGCATTAAGCATAGCAAAGTCATAGTAACATCAATCTCAGAACATAGTGGATACTAGGGATCAAACCCTAACAAAACTAACTTGATTACATGGTAAATCTCATCCAACCAATTACCGTCCAGAAAGCCTACGATGGAAGTACTCACGCACGGCAGTGAGCATCACGAAATTGGTGATGGAGGATGGTTGATGATGACGACGGTGACGAATCCCCCTCTCCGGAGCCCCGAACGGACTCCAGATCAGCCCTCCTGAGAGAGATTAGGGCTTGGCAGCAGCTCCGTATCGTAAAACGTGATGAAACTTTCTCTCTGATTTTTTCTCCGCGAAATGGAATATATGGAGTTGGAGTTGAGGTCGGTGGAGCATTAGGGTGCCCACAAGACAGGGGGGCGCGCCCAGAGGGAGGGCGCACCCAGGGGAGGGCGCGCCCCCCACCCTCGTGGACAGGGTGTGGGCCCCCTGGCCTGGATTCCTTCTCCAGTACTTTTTATATTTCCAAAAGTTATCTCCGTGGATTTTCAGGTCATTCTGAAAACTTTTGTTTTCTACACAATAAACAACACCATGGCAGTTCTGCTGCAAATAGTGTCAGTCCGGGTTAGTTTCTTTCAAATCATGCAAGTTAGAGTCCAAAACAAGGGCAAAAGTGTTTGGAAAAGTAGATACGTTGGAGACGTGTCAACTCCCCCAAGATTAAACCCTTGCTTGTCCTCAAGCAATTCAGTTGATAAACTGAAAGTGATAAAGAAAAACTTTGACAAACTCTATTTGCTCTTGTTGTTGCAAATACGTAAAGCCAGCATTCAAGTTTTTAGCAAAGATTATGAACTAACCATACTCACAATAACACTTAGGTCTCACTTTTACTCATATCAATGGCATAATCAGCTAGCGAGAAGTAATAATAAAACTCGGATGACAACACTTTCTCAAAACAATCATTATATGATATAACAAGATGATATCTCGCTAGCCCTTTCTAAGACCGCAAAACATAAACGCAGAGCACCTTTAAAGATCAAGGACTGACTAAACATTGTAATTCATGGTAAAAGAGATCCAGTCAAGTCATACCCAATATAAACTAATAGTAATACATGCAAATAACAGTGTGCCCTCCAGCGGGTGCTTTTTAATAAGAAGGTGATGACTCAACATAAAAGTAAATAGATAGGCCCTTCGCAGAGGGAAGCAGGGATTTGTAGAGGTGCCAGAGCTCGATTTTAAAATAGAGATGAATAACATTTTGAGCGTCATACTTTCACTGTCAACGCAACAACTATGAGATGGCGATATCTTCCATACTACATGCATTATAGGCAGTTCCCGAACAGAATGGTAAAAATTTATACTCCCCCACCACCAACAAGCATCAATCCATGGCTTGCTCGAAACAACGAGTGCCTCCAACTAACAACAACCCTGGGGGAGTTTTGTTTAATTATTTTGATTTGCTTTGATCTTTTTGATCATGGGACTGGGCATCCCGGATACCATCCATTTTCTCGTGAATGAGGAGCGGAGTCCACTCCTCTTGAGAATAACCCACCTAGCATGGAAGATACAGACATCCCTAGTTGAAACATGAGCTGCTCGAGCATACAAAACAGAATTTCATTTCAAGGTTTGGAGTTTGGCACGTACAAATTTACTTGGAACGGCAGGCAGATACCGCATATAGGAAGGTATGGTGAACTCATATGGAATAACTTTGGGGTTTATGGAGTTTGGATGCACAAGCAGTATTCCCGCCTAGTACAGATGAAGGCTAGCAAAAGACTGGGAAGCGACCAACTGAGAGAGCAACAACATTCATGAACATGCATTAAAATTAAGTTATACCAGGCACAAGCATGAGTAGGATATAATCCACCATGAACATAAATATCGTGAAGTCTATGTTGATTTGTTTCAACTACATACGTGAACATGTGCCAAGTCAAGTCACTCAATTCATTCAAAGGAGGATACCATCCCATCATACCACAACATAATCATTTTAATAGCATGTTGGCACACTAGGTAAACCATTATAACTCATAGCTAATTAAGCATGGCACAAGCAACTATAATGTCCAAATGTCATTGCAAATATGTTTATTTCATAATAAGCTGAATCAGGAATGATGAACTCATCATATTTACAAACACAAAAGAGGTCGAGTTCATACTAGCTTCTCTCATCTCAATTAGTCCATCATATATCGTCATTATTGCCTTTCACTTGCATGACAGAACGATGTGTATAATAATAATAGTGCACATGCATTGGACTAAGCTGGAATCTGCAAGCATTCAATTCAAGAGAGAAGACAAAGTAATATGGGATCTAAGTTAAATAAACAATCATGCATATGAGAGCCACTAAGGATTTTCAATATGGTCTTCTACTCTCGACCCCCAAAGGAAACAAAAGAAAAGAAAACTATTTACACGGGAAAGCTCCCAACAAGCAAAAGAAGAATGAGAAATATTTTTGGGTTTTCATTGTAATTACTACTACAAGCATGGAAATTAAACTAACTAATTTTTTTAGTTTTTCTTAAGGTTTATCAAACACACAAGAAGAAAGCTAGAAAAAGAAAATTAAACTAGGATGGATAATACAATGAAAGAGTATGAACACCGAAAACTAGAACAATGTGTGAACATGAATGTAAAGTCGGTGAGAAATACGTACTCCCCCAAGATTAGGCTTTTGGCCTAAGTTGGTCTATTGCCAAGGATAGCCTGGCTGATATCCGTAGTTATAACTGGGGTCGTACTGAGATGCAGCAGCAAATGCATCCTGAGCCGCGACATGTTGGCGAGCCGCCTCCGCTCTCCCCTCGTGTTCAGCTGCCTCCTCCCTGGTAACAACATATCTTCATTTTGCCTGGTAATCAAAAAGGAAAGGAGTAGGGAGAGTAACATGGACAGAGCTACGTCTGTCAAAGATTAGTCAATACTGGAGGAATTGTTCATTCCCCATAAGAAAACGATGTTTGACCATCGTGTCATAAACTAAATAAGCAGGAAGCAACTCAACATCCTCCTCACATGGAGCTATACAAAGATAATTAGCAACACAGGTCGCATAAATCCCTCCAAATAATTCTCTAGACATACCATTATTATGCAACCTACGTGCAACTATTGCCCCCAAGTTGTAATCTTTATTACCTAACACATCACTCTTGAGGACACAAAGATCAGGGACACACATGTGACATGCTTCATCTTTACCATTAATGCATCTACCAATGAAGAGAGCAAAATAATGTATAGTAGGAAAATGAATGCTCCCGATGGTAGCTTGTGCTATATCCCTAGATTCTCCCACAGTAATACTGGCAAGAAAGTCTGTGTTTCATATTTGTGGGGTTCATGAACATTGCCCCACTGCGGGAGTTTGCAAGCAGTTGTAAAATCTTCGAAGTCCATGGTATAAGATTTATCATAAATATCAAATAGGACACTCTGAGAATTACGTGAAGATTTATGTTAAACCTTCTCACGAATGAATCAGTCAAATGGCAGTATTGAGGACACTTATCTTGCATGAAGTCCTCAAGATCAGCGTTGCATACATACGCATCAAATTTATCCTTAATGCTTGCATTATCCATAAACTCTTCTGATGGCCACTCACAAGCACGCACTTTAGCTTCCCTTGGTGGTTCATCGTCTTGCTCGCGCATAGCACGTCTAGGTCCTCTCTTGGTTGAGGAACCACCTTGGTACATTCTCCTGGACATATTTCTTTCCTCTGAAAAATTTCTAAAAAATTTAGTAACTTCAAAATAAAAGTGAATATAACCGAACAAGATTGGTAGCAACTACTCCTACAAGTGCCTAGAGCCTATATCATGCATTAGAATAACTTGGGACCTCATAAATTTGACATCCAAGCTCAAGAACAGGGTCACCTATGCAGCAAAAATTTGCAATGAATAGAGCACTAGAACAAAAACTAATTGGACCAATGGAGGAGTCACATACCAAGCAACAATCTCCCAAAGCAGTTTTGTGAATGGAGCTTTGAGCAAGGAGATCAAAAATCGCAGCAAAATGAGCTGGAACTCGTGCTTGAGATGGATGGCAATTTTTTTGGGAAGAAGATGGAGTGTGTGGGTGCAGGAATAAGAGGAGGGGGGACACCATGGGCCCATGAGACAGGGGGCGCGCCCAGGGGGTGTGGGCACGCCCTCCACCCTCGTGGCCAGGTGCTTGCCCACCCCTACAGTGTTTTCAGTGCCTAAAAATCCTCAAATATTCCATAAAAAATCATACTAAATTTGTAGGGCATTTGGAGCACTTTTATTTTCGGGATATTTTTTTATTTCACGGATAAATCAGACAATAGATAGATAATACTATTTTTGCTTTATTTATTCTAAATAACAGAAAGTAAAAAGAGGGTACAGAAGGTTGTGCCTTCTAGTTTCATCCATCTCATGATCATCAAAATGAATCCACTAACATGGTTGATCAAGTCTTGTTAACAAACTCATTCCGAATAACACAGAACCAGAGAAATTTCGAATAACACTAAGTTACCTCAACGGGGATATGAACATCCCCAACAACAAGAATATCATACTTTTTCTTGATAGTAGGAAGAGGAAATTCAAAACCTCCAATAATGATAGTTGGAATTTTTCGAATAGAATTGATGCTATGAACTTGAGATTGTTTCCTCAGAAAGTGTACCGTATGCTCATTACCATTAACATGAAAAGTGACATTGCCTTTGTTGCAATCAATAACAGCCCCTGCAGTATTCAAAAAGGGTCTACCAAGGATAATAGACATACTATCACCCTCAGGAATATCAAGAATAACAAAGTCCATTAAGATAGTGACATTTGCAACCACAACAGGCACATCCTCACAAATACCGACAGGGATAGCAGTTGATTTATCAGCCATTTGCAAAGATACTTCAGTAGGTGTCAACTTATTCAATTCAAGTCTATGATATAAAGAGAGAGGCATAACACTAACACCGGCTCCAAGATCACATAAAGCAGTTTTGACATAATTTCTTTTAATGGAGCATGGTATAGTTGGTACCCCTGGGTCTCCAAGTTTCTTTGGTATTCCACCCTTAAAAGTGTAATTGGCAAGCATGGTGGAAATTTCAGCTTCTGGTATCTTTCTTTTATTTGTAATGATATCCTTCATGTTTTTAGCATAAGGGTTTACTTTAAGCATATTAGTTAAGCGCATACGTAAGAAAATAGGTCTAATCATTTCAACAAAGCGCTCAAAATCCTCATCATCCTTTGTTTTGGATGGTTTACGAGCAAAGGGCATGGGTTTTTGAAGACATGGTTCTCTTTCTCTACCGTGCTTCCTAGCAACAAAATCTCTTTTATCATAACGTTGATTCTTTGGTTGTGAGTTATCAAGATCAACAACAGGTTCAACCTCTACTTCATTGTTATTGCTAGGTTGAGCATCAACACGAACATTATCATTAACATTATCACCAGGTTCATGTTCATCACCTGATTGTGTTTCAGCATCAGAAATAGAAATATCATTGGGATTCTCAGGTGTGTCTACAATAGGTTCACTAGAAGCTCGCAAAGTCCTATCGTCTTTCTTTTTCTTACTTTTAGAAGGACTAGGTGCCTCTAAATTATTTCTCTGAGAATCCTGCTCGATTCTCTTAGGGTGGCCTTCACGATACAAAGGTTCCTGAGTCATTCTACCAGTTCTAGTAGCCACTCTAACAGCAAAGTCATGTTTATTATTTACTTAATCAAGCAATTCACTTTGAGCTTTAAGTACTTGCTCATATTGAGTGGTAACCATAGAAGCATATTTGCTAATGAGTTTAAGTTCACTTTTAACCTTATCCATATAATCACTCAAGCGTCCTATCTCGAAAGCATTATTCTTTAATTCTCTACCAACATAAGCATTAAAATTTTCTTGTCTAGCCATAAAGTCATCAAATTCATCTAAGCATGGGCTATGAAATTTAGTAGACGGGATTTCAAGTTTATCATATCTATAGAGAGAATTTACCTTTACTACCTGTGTCGGGTTATCAAGACAATGTAGTTCTTCAATAGGCGGTATATTAAGACCATGTATTTCTTCAATACGTGGTAAATTCTTAACATCTTCAGCTTTTATACCTTTTTCATTCATTGATTTCTTGGCCTCTTGCATATCTTCAGGGCTGAGAAATAGAAAACCCCTCTTCTTCGGAGTGGGTTTAGGAATCGGCTCAGGAGTTGGCTCAATTGGCTCAGGGATTGCCTCAGGAATTGGCCCAAGAAGAGTCCAATTATTTTCATTAGTCAACATATTATTCAATAACAATTCATCTTGGTCGACTGTTCTTTCCCTGAAAACACAACTAGCGCAACTATCCAAGTAGTCCTTGGAACCATCGGTTAGTCTATTATAAAAGATATCAAGTATTTCATTTTTCTTAAGAGGATGATCAGGCAAAGCATTAAGCAATCGAAGAAGCCTCCCCCAAGCTTGTGGAAGACTCTCTTCTTTGATTTGCACAAAATTATATATTTCCCGCAAGGCAGCTTGTTTCTTATGAGCAGGGAAATATTTAGCTGAGAAGTAATAAATCATATCCTGGGGACTATGCACACAACCAGGATCAAGAGACTTAAACCAAGTCTTAGCATCACCCTTTAATGAGAACGGAAATATCTTAAGGATATAATAATAGCGAGATTTATCATCATTAGTAAACAGGGTGGCTATATCATTTAACTTGGTAAGATGTGCCACAACAGTTTCAGATTCAAGGCCATAAAAAGGATTAGATTCAACCAAAGTAATTATTTCGGGATGAATAGAGAATTCATAATCCTTATCAGTAACACAGATAGGTGAAGTAGCAAAAGAAGGGTCAGGTTTCATTCTAGCATTAAGAGATTGGTGCTTCCATTTAGCTAATAACTTCTTATGATCGTACCTATCCTTGCAAGCAAAGATTGCTCAAGCAGCTTCTTCATCCATAACATAACCCTCAGGAACAATAGTCAATTCATAATCAGGGGGAGAACTTTCATCATCACTATCATCAATAATAGCATCTTCAATAATTTCATTCTCTCTAACCCTAGCAAGTTGTTCATCAAGAAATTCACCTAATGGCAAGATGTATCACGCACAGAAGTAGTTTCATCATAAGTATCATGCACAGCAGAAGTGGCATCATCAATAACATGCGACACATCAGAATTAATAGCAGTAGTAGGTTTAGGTGTCGCAAGCTTACTCAAAACAGAAGGAGAATCTAGTGCAGAGCTAGATGGCAGTTCCTTACCTCCCCTCGTAGTTGAGGGAAAAATCTTTGTTCTTTCGTCTTTCAAGTTCCTCATAGTGACCAGCAGATATAAATCCCAAGTGACTCAAAGAATAGAGCTATGCTCCCCGGCAATGGCGCCAGAAATTAGTCTTGATAACCCACAAGTGTAGGGGATCGCAACAGCTTTCGAGGGTAGAGTATTCAACCCAAATTTATTGATTTGACACAAGGGGAGCCAAAGAATATTCTTAAGTATTAGCAGTTGAGTTGTCAATTCAACCACACCTAGATAAATTAGTATCTATAGCAGAGTATTTAGTAGCAAAGTAGTATGATAGTAATGGTAACAGTTGCAAAAGTAAAGATAATAGTTTTGTAGTAATTGTAACAGTAGCAACGGAAAAGTAAATAAGCAAAGCACAATATGTGAAAAACTCGTAGGCATTGGATCAGTGATGGATAATTATGTCGGATGCGATTCCTCATGTAATACCTATAACATAGGGTGACACGGAACTAGCTCCAGTTCATCAATGTAATGTAGGCATGTATTCCAAATATAGTCATACATGCTTTTGGAAAATAACTTGCATGACATCTTTTGTCCTACCCTCCCGTGGCAGCAGGGTTCTAGTGGAAACTAAGGGATATTAAGGCCTCCTTTTAATAGAGAACCGGAACAAAGCATTAGCACATAGTGAATACATGAACTCCTCAAACTATAGTCATCATCGAGAAGTATCCCGATTATTGTCATTTCAGCGTTGTCGGATCATAACACATAATAGGTGACTATAGACTTGCAAGATAAGATCAAGTACTCACATATATTCATGAAAACATAATAGGTTCAGATCTAAAATCATGGCACTCGGGCCCTAGTGACAAGCATTAAGCGTAGCAAAGTCATAGCAACATCAATCTCAGAACATAGTGGATACTAGGGATCAAACCCTCACAAAACTAACTTGATTACATGGTAAATCTCATCCAAGCCAGCAAGCCTACGATGGAATTACTCATGCACGGCGGTGAGCATCATGAAATTGGTGATGGAGGATGGTTGATGATGACGACGGCGACGAATCCCCCTCTCCGGAGCCCCAAACGGACTCCAGATCAGCCCTCCCAAGAGAGATTAGGGCTTGGCGGCGGCTCCGTATCGTAAAATGTGACGAAACTTTCTCTCTGATTTTTCTCTCCATGAAACGGAATATATGGAGTTGGAGTTGAGGTCGGTGGAGCATTAGGGGGCCCATGAGACAGGGGGCGCGCCCAGGGAAGGGCGCGCCTCCCACCCTCGTGGACAGGATGTGGGCCCCCTGGCCTTGATTCTTTCGCCAGTACTTTTTACATTTTCCAAAAGTTATCTCTGTGGATTTTCAGGTCATTCCAAGAAATTTTATTTTCTACACAATAAACAACACCATGGCAGTTCTACTGAAAACAATGTCAGTCCGGGATAGTTTCATTCAAATCATGCAAGTTAGAGTCCAAAACAAGGAAAAAAGTGTTTGCAAAAGTAGATACGTTGGAGACGTATCAGAACTGCATATAAAAATCCTATGGTTATGTCTCCGTATAACATGGTTTATGGGAAAGCATGTCACTTACCTCTCGAACTTGAACATAAAGCATATTGGGCTATTAAAGAGCTCAACTATGACTTCAAACTTGCCGGTGAGAAGAGGTTATTTGATATTAGCTCACTTGATGAATGGAGAACCCAAGCATACAAGAATGCCAAGCTGTTCAAACAAAAAGTTAAAAGATGGCATGACAAAAGGATACAAAAGCGTGAGTTTAACGTAGGTGATTATGTGTTGCTATTCAACTCTCGTTTATGATTTTTTTGCAGGAAAACTTCTCTCTAAGTGGGAAGGTACTTACGTTATCGAGGAGGTCTATCATTTCGGTGCCATAAAAATCAATAACTTCGAAGGCACAAGTCCGAGGGTGGTGAATGATATGTCTCCAACGTATCTATAATTTTTTATTGCTCCATGCTATATTATCTACTGTTTTGGACTATATTGGGCTTGATTATTCACTTTTATATTACTTTTGGGACTAACCTATTAACCGGAGGCCCAGCCCAGAATTGATATTTTTTACCTATTTCAGTGTTTCAAAGAAACGGAATATCAAACGGAGTCCAAACAGAATGAAACCTTCGGGAAAGTGATTTTCTCACCGAACGTGATCCAGGAGACTTGGACCCTACTCCAAGGAACAAAAGAGGCGGTCACGAGGGTGGAGGGCGCCCCTAGGGCACGCCCCCTGCCTCGTGGGCCCCTCGGAGCTCCACCGACGTACTCCTTCCTCCTACATATACCTGCGTACCCCCAAACCATCAGAAAGGGAGCCAAAAACCTAACTCCAACGCCGCAACTTTCTGTATCCACGAGATCCCATCTTGGGGCCTGTTTTGGAGCTCCACCGGAAGAGGGCCGTCATCACAGAGGGCTTGTACATCATCATATCCCCTCTGATGAAGTGTGAGTAGTTTACCTCAGACCTTCGGGTCCACAGTTATTAGCTAGATGACTTCTTCTCTCTTTTTGGATCTCAATGCAATGTTCTCCCCCTCTCTTGTGGAGATCTTTTCGATGTAATCTTCTTTTTGTGGTGTGTTTGTTGAGATTGATGAATTGTGGGTTTATGATCAAGTCTATCTATGAATAATATTTGAATCTTCTCTAAATTCTTTTACGTATGATTGGTTATCTTTGCAAGTCTCTTCGAATTATCTGTTTTGTTTGGCCAACTAGATTGGTAGTTCTTGCAATGGGAGAAGTGTTTAGCTTTGGGTTCGATCTTGCGGTGTCCTTTCCCAGTGACAGAAGGGGTAGCAAGGCACGTATTGTATCGTTGCCATCGAGGATAACAAGATGGGGTTTTTATCATATTGCATGAATTTATCCCTCCACATCATGTCATCTTGCTTAAAGCGTTACTCTGTTTTTAACTTAATACCCTAGATGCATGCTGGATAGCGGTCGATGAGTGGAGTAATAGTAATAGATGCAGGCATGAGTCGATCTACTTCTCTCAGACGTGATGCCTATATACATGATCATACCTAGATATTCTCATAACTATGCTCAATTTTGTCAATTGCTCAACAATAATTTGTTCACCCACCGTAGAATTCTTATGCTCTTGAGAGAAGCCACTAGTGAAACCTATGGCCCCCGGGTCTATTCACATCATATCAATCTCCATCACTTTATTATTTCTTTGCTTTTTTACTTTGCCTTTTACTTTTTACTTTGCATCTCTATATCAAAAATACCAAAAATATTATTTATCCTATCTATCAGATATCACTTACCGAGAAGGGATTGACAACCCCTAATCGCGTTGGTTGCGTTGAGCTATTGTTTTGTGTAGGTACGAGGGACTTGTGCATAGCCTCCTACTGGATTGATACCTTGGTTCCCAAAAACTGAGGGAAATACTTACGCTACTCTTCTGCGTCATCCTCTCCTCTTGGGGGAAATCCAACGCAAGCTCAAGACATAGCAAGAAGAATTTCTGGCGCCGTTGCCGGGGAGGTCTTCGCCAAAGTCAACATACCAAGTACCCATCATAATCCATATCTCTCGCACTACATTATTTGCCATTTTCCTCTTGTTTTCCTCTGCCCCACTTCACCCTTGCCGTTTTATTCGCCCTCTCTTTTTCGTTAGTCTTTTCGTTTGCCTTGATGTCTTACTTGGCTCGTTTGCTCGTTTGGTTGAAATAGTTGAGTATTTATTCCTAAACAGAGAAGCTAATATCTATGGATACTCATCCGCTTGTCAATGTTTTTAATAGATCCAATTATGAGTAACCAATTCCTAGTGATTTGGATGCACTAGATTATCTTTATAAGCTTTTGCATGAAATCCGTAAATCTGAAAATTGTGATGAAGTGCTTCACGATAGATATTTGAATAAAAAGCATGATTACAATGATTTTATTATAATTTCTCTTGATGTCAATTGTGCCAATAATATGCAAAACCCTAAGCTTGGGGATGCTAGTTTTGCTATGTCTACTACTTGTTGCAATGATCATGATTGGGGTGATTCTTCTTATGACCTTGAAAATTTATTTAAGCCCTGTGATGAATATGAGATTGATAATAGTTTTTGCAATAATATTGAAAGTGGGTTTGGAAGAGTGTCAACTTTAGATCCCACATATTTGGAGTATGTTCAATCTGATGATATTTTTGATAAAAGTGGGCTCGGAGAAATCATGACTTTAGTTAATGATAATCCCACTATTTTGGAAGAGTGTCAACTTCGCATGCATATGGACCATGTTGAGGATATGTTATTTGATAGCTATATTTTTGAATTTTCTTACGATCCTATGTAATTATTATGAGAGAGGAAAATATGGTTATAGAAATTTTGGTGTTACTAAATCACCTCTCGTTGTGTTGAGATTGCTATTGTTCCTTTCCGCTTCCTTGCATATGCTAGTTTTTGTTTGCTATGATACTTTGTTTGCCTATTATATGCCTATGCATAGGAAGTATGTTAGACTTAAGCGTGTTTTTCACATGTTTTATGATGCTCTCTTTGTGCCTCAATTCCTGTCTTTCTTGTGAGCATCATTGAAATCTCAATGCCTAGCTAAAAAGGCTTTAAAAGAAAAGCGCTTGTTGGGAGACAACCCAGTATTTTTCCTTTCTGCTTAAGATAAATATTTGTTATAGCCTCTTGTTAGATTTTTTTTATGTTTTAATTATTGTTTGTGCCAAGTAGAACCTATAGGATAACCTACGATTACAGTTGATTTGAATCTGCTGAAAAACAGAAACTCTGCACGCACGAATATAATTTTGTTAAATCACAGGAATGTGCTTTTGCGTTGATTCTTTTTGCTGCTGATAAATAAACAAATTGTACAGGACTTCCTATTTTCTTAGAATTTTTAAACTTCCAGAAGTTTGTGTTAGTTACATATTTCTACAGACTGTTCTGTTTTTGATAGATTCTGTTTTTCGTGTGTTGTTTGCTTATTTCGATGCATCTATGGCTAGTAAAATAGTTTATAAACATAGAGAAGTTGGAATACAGTAGGTTTAACACAAATATAAATAAAGAATGAGTTCATTGCATTACCTTATGTGGTGGTTTTGTTTTCTTTCACTAACGGAGCTTATAAGATTTCCTGTTGAGTTTTGTGTTGTGAAGTTTTCAAGTTTTGGGTGAAATCTTTTGATGGATTATGGAACAAGGAGTGGCAAGATCCTAATCTTGGGGATTCCCATGGCACCCCCAAGATAATCCAAGGACACCAAAAAGTCAAAGCTTGGGGATGCCCCAGAAGGCATCCCCTCTTTCGTCTACTACCATCGGTAATTTTACTTGGAGCTATATTTTTATTCACCACATGATATGTGTTTTGCTTGGAGCGTCTTGTATTATTTGTGTCTTTGTTTGTTAGTGTGCCACAATCATCCTTGCTGTACACACCTTTTGAGAGAGCCATACATGAATTGAAATTTGATAGAATACTTTTTGTGCATCACTTATATCTTTTGAGCCTTATAGTTTTGCTCTATGTGCTTCACTTATATCTTTTGAGCATTGTAGTTTTTGCTCTATGTGCTTCACTTATATCTTTTAGAGCATGGTGGTGGATTTGTTTTAAAGAAACTATTGATCTCTCATGCTTCACTTAGATTATTTTGATAGTCCTAATAGCATGGTAATTTGCTTAATAATAAAATGCTTGGTATTCAAGATTTGTAAAACTTTCTTTTGAGTGCGTTGAATACTAAGAAAAGTTTGATGCTTGGTAATTGTTTTGAGATATGGAGGTAGTAATATTAGAGTCATGCTAGTTGGGTGATTATGAATTTAAAGAATGCTTGTGTTGAAGTTAGCAAGTCCCGTAGCATGCACGTATGTTTAAAGTTGTGTAACAAATTTGAAACATGAAGTGTACCTGGCTTGTGCATCCTTATGAGTGGCGGTCGGGGACGAACGATGGTCTTTTACTACCAATCTATCCCCCTAGGAGCATGCGCGTAGTACTTGATTTTTGATGACTTCTAATTTTTTGCAATAAGTATATGAGTTCTTTTGACTAATGTTGAGTCCATGGATTATACACATTTTTACCTTTCCGCCTTTGCTAGCCTCTTCGGTACCGTGCATTGCCCTTTCTCACCTTGAGAGTTGGTGCAAACTTCACCGGTGCATCCAAACCCCGTGATACGATACGCTCTATCACACATAAACCTCCTTATATCTTCCTCAAAACAGCCACCATACTTACCTATTATGGCATTTCCATAGTCATTCCGAGATATATTGCCATGCAACTTTCCACCATTCCGTTCTTCATCATCATGACATACTTTACATTTGTCATATTGCCATTGCATGATCATGTAGTTGACATCGTATTTGTGGCAAAGCCACCATGCATTATTTTTCATACATGTCACTCTTGATTCATTGCACCATCCCGGTATACCGCCGGAGGCATTCATATAGAGTCATATCTTGTTCTAGTATCGAGTTGTAATTCATATGTTGTAATCAATAGAAGTGTGATGGTCATCATTATTAGACCATTGCCCAGAAAAAAAAGGAAAGGCCAAAAAAAGAAAGGCCCCAAAAAAATAAAAATAAAATAAAAAGGGGCAATGTTACTATCTCTTTTTCCACACTTGTGCTTCAAAGTAGCACCTTGTTCTTAATGTAGTGAGTCTCATATATTGTGCTTCAAAGTTGCAGCATGTTTTTCATATAGTGAGTCTCATAAGTTGTCTTTTTCATACTAGTGGGAATTTTTCATTATAGAACTTGGCTTGTACATTCCTACGATGTGCTTCCTCAAATGCCCTAGGTCTTCGTTAGCAAGCAAGTTGGATGCACACCCACTAGTTTTCTTTTGTTGAGAATTCATTTATAGCTCCAGTGCATCTGTTGCATGGTAATCCCTACTCCTCATGTTGACATCAATTGATGGGCATCTCCATATCCCGTTGATTATCCTCGTCAATGTATCATATTCTATTCCACCCATAGTGATATATCCATGGCTCACGCTCATGTATTGCGTGAAGGTTGAAAAAGTTTGAGATTATTTAAGTATGAAACAATTGCTTGGCTTGTCATCGGGGGTATAGAAGTTGGGAACATCTTTGCGTGACGAAAATGAAGCATAGCCTAACTATATGATTTTGTAGGGATGAACTTTCTTTGGCCATGTTATTTTGAGAAGACATAATTGCTTTGTTAGTATGCTTGAAGTATTATTATTTTCTATGTCAATATAAACTTTTGTCTTGAATCTTTCGGATCTGAAAATTTATACCACAATTAAGAAGATTTACATTGAAATTATGCCAATAGCACTCCGCATCAAAAATTCTCTTTTTATCATTTACCTACTCGAGGACGAGCAGGAATTAAGCCTGGGGATGCCTGATACGTCTCCAACGTATCTATAATTTTTGATTGCTCCATGCTATATTATATATTGTTTTGGACTATATTGGGCTTTATTATTCACTTTTATATTACTTTTGGGACTAACTTCTTAACCGGAGGCCCAGCCCAGAATTGCTGTTTTTTTACCTATTTCAGTGTGTCGAAGAAACGGAATATCAAACGGAGTCCAAACGGAATGAAACCTTCGGGAACGTGATTTTCTCACCGAACGTGATCCAGGAGACTTGGACCCTACTCCAAGGAACAAAAGAGGCGGTCACGAGGGTGGAGGGCACCCCCCCCAGGGCGCGCCCCTTGCAGCGTGGGCCCCTCGGAGCTCCACCGACGTATTCCTTCCTCCTACATATACCTACGTACCCCCAAACCATCAGAAAGGGAGCCAAAAACCTAATTCCACCGCCGCAACTTTCTGTATCCACGAGATCCCATCTTGGGGCCTATTCCGGAGCTCCGCCGGAAGAGGGCCGTCATCACAGAAGGCTTCTACATCATCATAGCCCCTCCGATGAAGTGTGAGTAGTTTACCTTAGACCTTCGGGTCCATAGTTATTAGCTAGATGGCTTCTTCTCTCTTTTTGGATCTCAATACAATGTTCTCCCCCTCTCTTGTGGAGATCTATTCGATGTAATCTTCTTTTTGCGGTTTGTTTGTTCAGACCGATGAATTGTGGGTTTATGATCAAGTCTATCTATGAATAATATTTGAATCTTCTCTGAATTCTTTTATGTATGATTGTTTATCTCTGCAAGTCTCTTCGAATTATCTATTTTGTTTGGCCAACGAGATTGGTAGTTCTTGCAATGGGAGAAGTGTTTAGCTTTGGGTTCGATCTTGCGGTGTCCTTTCCGAGTGACAGAAGGGGCAGCAAGGCACATATTGTATCGTTGCCATCGAGGATAACAAGATGGTTTTTTTTTATCATATTGCATGAATTTATCCCTCTACATCATGTCATCTTGCTTAAAGCGTTACTCTATTTTTAACTTAATACTCTAGATTCATGCTGGATAGCGGTCGATGAGTGGAGTAATAGTAGTAGATGGAGGCAGGAGTCGGTCTACTTGTCTCGGACGTGACGCCTATATACATGATCATACCTAGATATTCTCATAACTATGTTCAATTTTGTCAATTGCTCAACAGTAATTTGTTCACCCACCGTAGAAATTCTTATGCTCTTGAGAGAAGCCACTAGTGAAACCTATGGCCCCCGGGTCTATTCACATCATATCAATCTCCATCACTTTATTATTGCTTTGCTTTTTACTTTGCCTTTTACTTTTTACTTTGCATCTCTATATCAAAAATACCAAAAATATTATTTATCCTATCTATCAGATCTCACTTACAGAGAAGGGATTGACAACCCCTAATCGCGTTGGTTGCGTTGAGCTATTGTTTTGTGTAGGTACGAGGGACTTGTGCGTAGCCTCCTACTGGATTGATACCTTGGTTCTCAAAAACTGAGGGAAATACTTATGCTATTCTGTTGCATCATCCTCTCCTCTTCGGGGAAATCCAACGCAAGCTCAAGACGTAGCAGTGAACGGTCAAAGAATTAAACATTATATCTCAGGTAATCCTATCAATGTTGAAACTAATATTATTGACCGTAACCCCGGAGGAATACATAAGGGACACCTTCCAGAATGTTTCAGACTCCGAAAAGGAATAGGTATGTGGTACGATAAGTAAACCGACTCCAAAACAATTATAATGGCAATTTTTCTCCGTTTTGGAATATTTAAGAGTTTTGAGAAGCAAGAAGTAATCCGGGAAGGACACGAGGCCTCCACGAGGGTGAAGGGCGCGCCCACACTTAATGGGCGTGCCCCCCTGTCTTGTGGGCACCTCGTGTACCTCCCGGACTCAGTTTTCTTGCATGTTACTTCTTTTGATCGATAAAAAATCATTATATAATCTCCTGAAGGTTTTGACCACCGTATCACACAAATATCTCCTTTTTTCGTTTCGAGCTATTTTTCTGACAGATCTAGAGCACCATGACGTCTCCAAGCGCTCCCAAGGACAACTTTTTTGAGAGGGTTATCAACCCCTATCTCGCGGAGGTGCTGCAACACCCTCAAACTATTAGATGCGTGAGGGGGTGCTGCACATCCGTGATGTGGAGGGACCAAGGCGTACCGGAAGCATGGAGACAAAGGTCGAAGCCATGGAGCAACAAGTTTTCAAGTGCCAAGGGATGGTGGAGCGTGGACTCAACGCCAACCAGATGATGATCACGGTGTTGGGGAACGTTACAGAAAATTAAAAATTTTCCTACGGTTTCACCAAGATCCATCTATGAGTTCATCTAAGCACCGAGTGATAGGAGTGCATCTACATACCCTTGTAGATCGCGAGCGGAAGCGTTCAAGAGAACGGGGATGATGGAGTCGTACTCGCCGTGATCCAAATCACTGATGAGCAAGTACTGAACGGACAGCATCTCCGCGTTCAACACATGTACGGAGCGGATGACGTCTCCTCCTTCTTGATCCAGCAAGGGGGAAGGAGAGGTTGAGGAAGAAGACTCCAGCAGCAGCACGACGGCGTGGTGGTGGTGGAGAGGCAGTACTCCGACAGGGCTTCGCCGAGCTTGGGGAGGGGAGGGGCTGCGCCTTGGATGATGTGTGCAGCCCTCCCCTCGCCCCTCTATTTATAGGGGAAGGGGGAAGGGGGCCGGCCCCCTCTAGATGAGATCTAGAGGGGGGCGGCGGCCAAGGGAGGGGGCTTGCCCCCCAAGCAAGGGGGGCGCCCCCAATAGGGTTTCCCCCCAACCCTAGGCGCATGGGCCCAAGGGGGGGGGCGCGCCCAGCCCTCCAGGGGCTGGTTCCCCTGCCCACTACGGCCCATGAGGCCCCCGAGAGAGGTGGCACCTCCCGCTGGACCCCCGGAACCACTCCGGTGGCCCCCGTACAATACCGATATGCCCACGAAACTTTCCGGTGACCGTATGACAACTTCCCATATATAAATCTTCACCGCCGGACCATTCCGGAACTCCTCGTGACGTCCGGGATCTTATCTGGGACTCCGAAGAACATTCAGTAATCACATACAAGTCTTCCTAATAACCCTAGCATCACCGAACCTTAAGTGTGCAGACCCTATGGGTTCGGGAGACACGCAAACATGACCGAGATGGCTCTCTGATCAATAACCAACAGCGGGATCTGGATACCCATGTTGTCTCCCACATGTTCCACGATGATTTCATCAGATGAACCACGATGTCGAGGATTCGATCAACCCCATATACAATTCCCTTTGTCAATCGGTACGTTACTTGCCCGAGACTCGATCGTCGGTATCCCAATACCTCGTTCAGTCTCGTTACCGGCAAGTCACTTTACTCGTACCATAATGCATCATCCCGTGACCAAACACATGGTCACTTTGAGCTTATTATGATGATGCATTACCGAGTGGGCCCAGAGATACCTCTCCGTCATACAGAGTGACAAATCCCAGTCTCGATCCGTGTCAACCCAACAGACACTTTCAGAGATACCTATAGTGCACCTTTATAGTCACCTAGTTACGTTGTGAAGTTTGGTACACCCAAAGCACTCCTATGGTATCCGGGAGTTACACGATCTCATGGTCTAAGGAAAAGATACTTGACATTGGAAAAGCTCTAGCAAACGAACTACACGATCGTGTGCTATGCTTAGGATTGGGTCTTGTCCATCACATCATTCTCCTAATGATGTGATCCCGTTATCAACGACATCTAATGTCCATAGTCAGGAAACCATGACTATCTGTTGATCAACGAGCTAGTCAACTAGAGGCTTACTAGGGACATATTATGGTCTATGTATTCACACGTGTATTACGATTTCCGGATAATACAGTTATAGCATGAATAAAGACAATTATCACGAACAAGGAAATATAATAATAATCTTTTATTATTGCCTCTAGGGCATATTTCCAACAGTCTCCCACTTGCACTAGAGTCAATAATCTATTTACATTGTGATGAATCGCACACCCATAGAGTTCTGGTGTTTATCATGTTTTTCTGGCGAGAGACGTTTAGTCAGCGGATTTGCGACAGTCAGATTCGTATGTACTTTGCAAATATCTATGTCTCCGTCTTGAACATTTTCACGAATGGAGTTGAAACGACGCTTGATGTGCCTGGTCTTCTTGTGAAACCTGGGCTCCTTGGCAAGGGCAATAGCTCCAGTGTTGTCACAGAAGAGTTTGATCGGTCCCGAGGCATTGGGTATGACTCCTAGGTCGGTGATGAACTCCTTCACCCAAATTGCTTCATGCGCTGCCTCCGAGGCTGTCGTGTACTCCGCTACACATGTAGATCCCGCCATGACGCTCTGCTTGCAGCTGCACCAGCTTACTGCTCCACCATTCAACATATACACGTATCCGGTTTGTGACTTAGAGTCATCCAGATCTGTGTCGAAGCTAGCGTCGACGTAACCCTTTACGACGAGCTCTTCATCAGCTCCATAAACGAGAAACATTTCCTTTGTCCTTTTGAGGTACTTCAGGATATTCTTGACCGCTGTCTAGTGTTCCTTGCCGGGATTAATTTGGTACCTTCCTACCAAACTTACGGCAAGGTTTACATCAGGTCTGGTACACAGCATGGCATACATAATAGATCCTATGGCTGAAGCATAGGGGATGACACTCATCTCTTCTTTATCTTTTGCCGTGGTCGGGCATTGAGCCGAGCTCAATCTCACACCTTGCAATGCAGGCAAGAACCCTTTCTTGGACTGATCCATTTTGAACTTCTTCAAAATCTTATCAAGGTATGTGCTCTGTGAAAGACCTATGAGGCATCTCGATCTATCCCTATAGATCTTGATGCCTAATATGTAAGCAGCTTCTCCAAGGTCCTTCATTGAAAAACACTTATTCAAGTAGGCCTTAATGCTGTCCAAAAGTTCTATATCATTTCCCATCAATACTATGTCATCTACATATAATATGAGAAATGCTATAGAGCTCCCACTCACTTTCTTGTAAACGCAAGCTTCTCCATAGGTCCGCATAAACCCTAACGTTTTGATCATCTCATCAAAGTGAATGTTCCAACTCCGAGATGCTTGCACCAGCCCATAAATGGATAGCTGGAGCTTGCATACTTTGTTAGCATTCTTAGGATCGACAAAACCTTCCGGCTGCATCATATACAGTTCTTCCTTAAGATGTCCGTTACGGAATGCCGTTTTGACGTCCATCTGCCATATCTCATAATCATAGTAGGCGGCAATTGCTAACATGATTCGGACGGACTTCAGCTTCGCTACGGGAGAGAATGTCTCATCATAGTCAACCCCTTGAACTTGCCGATAACCCTTAGCGACAAGTCGAGCTTTATAGATGGTAACATTACCATCCGCGTCCGTCTTCTTCTTAAAGATCCATTTGTTTTCTATCGCTCGCCGATCATCGGGCAAGTCTGTCAAGGTCCATACTTTGTTTTCATACATGGATTCTATCTCGGATCGCATGGATTCAAGCCATTTGTTTGAATCTGGGCCCGCCATCGCTTCTTCATAGTTCGAAGGTTCACCGTTGTCTAACAACATGATTTCCAGGACAGGGTTGCCGTACCAGTCTGGTGCGGAACGTGTCCTTGTGGACCTACGAAGTTCAGTAGCAACTTGATCCGAAGTACCTTGATCATCATCATTATTTTCCTCTCCAGTTGGTGTAGGCGTCACAGGAATATTTTCCTGAGATGCACTACTTTCCTGTTCAAGAGGTAGTGCTTCATCAAGTTCTACTTTCCTCCCACTTACTTCTTTCGAGAGAAACTCTTTTTCTAGAAAGGATCCGTTCTTGGCAAGGAAGATCTTGCCCTCGGATCTTAAGTAGAAGGTATACCCAATGGTTTCCTTAGGGTATCCTATGAAGACGCATTTTTCCGACTTGGGTTCAAGCTTTTCAGGTTGAAGTTTCTTGACATAAGCATCGCATCCCCAAACTTTTAGAAACAACAGCTTAGGTTTCTTCCCAAACCATAATTCATACAGTGTCGTCTCAACGGATTTAGACGGTGCCCTATTTAAAGTGAATGTAGCTATCTCTAGAGCGTATCCCCAAAATGATAGGGGTAAATCGGTAAGAGACATCATAGACCGCACCATATCCAATACAGTGCGATTATGACGTTCGGACACACTGTTACGCTGAGGTGTTCTAGGCGGCGTGAGTTGTGAAACGATTCCACATTTCCTTAAGTGCGTACCAAATTCGTGACTTAAATATTCTCCTCCACGATCTGATCGTAGGAACTTTATCTTTCGGTCACGTTGATTCTCTACCTCATTCTAAAATTCCTTGAACTTTTCAAAGGACTCAGACTTGTGTTTCATTAAGTAGACATACCCATCTCTACTCAAGTCATCAGTGAGAGTGAGAACATAACGATATCCTCCACGAGCCTCAACGCTCATTGGACCGCACACATCAGTATGTATGATTTCCAATAAGTTGGTTGCTCGCTCCATTGTTCCGGAGAATGGAGTCTTGGTCATCTTGCCCATGAGGCATGGCTCGCATGTGTCAAACGATTCATAATCTAGAGACTCTAAAAGTCCATCAGCATGGAGCTTCTTCATGCGCTTGACACCAATGTGACCAAGGCGGCAGTGCCACAAGTATGTGGGACTATCGTTATCAACTTTACATCTTTTGGTATTCACACTATGAATATGTGTAATATTACGCTCGAGATTCATCAAGAATAAACCATTGACCATCGGGGCATGACCATAAAACATATCTCTCATATAAATAGAACAACAATTATTCTTGGATTTAAATGAGTAGACATCTCATATCAAACGAGATCCAGATACAATGTTCATGCTCAAACTTGGCACTAAATAACAATTATTAAGGTTTAAAACTAATCCGTAGGTAAATGTAGAGGTAGCGTACCGACGGCGATCACATCGACCTTGGAACCATTCCCGACGCGCATCGTCACCTCGTCCTTTGGCAGTCTCCGCTTATTCCGCAGCTCCTGCTGTGAGTTACAAATATGAGCAACAGCACCGGTATCAAATACCCAGGAGTTACTATGAGTACTGGTAAGGTACACATCAATTACATGTATATCAAATATACCTTTACACTACTAGGGAAAAGGCTAGCACCAGCGCAGGTTTTGAGGCTAGCAGCAGCGCGGGTGGCTGCGCTACTAATAAGGCGCTAGAGCTAACTCATAGTAGTAGCGCGGCCCCAACCCGCGCTACTATTGTTGAACAATATCAGCAGCGCTTTTTGGGAACGCGCTACTATTAACTAGCTGTAGCGATTTCTTCATCCCACGCTACTGCTATATCTTTCATCATTTTCCCCCTGCCCCATTCCCTTTCAGTTCTCCTTTCACTTTCAGTTCTCCTTTCAGATGCTAGATACTAGGTACTACTAGTAGATATCAAATTCATAAACCATTACTAGGTACGGTAGTACTCCCTTCGTTCCAAATTACTCGTCGTGGTTTTAGTTCAAACCACGACGAGTAATATGGAACGAAGGGAGTACTAAGATAACAATTTCATGCATTGCCAACATGCATCCTCAAGCAGTACATGGTCATATCAACGGCCATCATCATATGTAGTTCTAGATGATATCGACGACGATCATCATATGTAGTTCTAGATGATATAGCCACACACACATATGTAGTTCTAGCTAGATGATATAGCCACACACACATATGTAGTTCTAGATGATATAGCCACACACACATATGTAGTTCTAGATGATATCGAAGACAATCATCATCCTCAAGCCTGGGTGGTTGGTGTTCCTTATAGTAATTAGGATGGCCTGTCCAACACGAAGATTCTTTCCATCGAGGAATTTCTTCCACCCAACCGAGCTTAAGTGTGTGCGACCGTCCGTGTCCACGCGGTAAGTACAGGTTGTGACGGAGCCCCTTGCAGTAAGGCGTAGTCCAGCTGAGCCTTCTTCATCAGGCTCGATACCATAACTCACAGATATGCTCTTTGCCAATTTCTGAATAAGAAAAACATATCAATTAATAAGCATGTGATCGAACTCTACACTAAAACATATATATCATCGACTAGATTCCACACAACATACCATATCATTGGACTGTACACTAAGTAATTCACACTATTAATTTGCATTTGTAAGTATAACATACCATATCATGTCGATCAACCATGGTATTTGTCAAGCGGGTCACGAATGGCACCCCGACAAAGTCAGCACGTGGCGGAATTATGTCCCACAGGTTGGACACCTCCTCCTCATTCAGCCTTGTTCTTTGAGCTACGATGGCTTCATGAAGTGGGTCCTCATCATCTTCATCGAGTGGGTCCTCATTATCTTCATCATCTTCATCATCTTCGTCATCTTCATCATCTTCCACCAGGTTGAGATAAATGACAGCTAGCTTGGGTCTTTCTTCTCGGAAGTTGAAGCTGATCAACTCACCACCAGTAAGATGCATGCGAGCGACGAAACGGGCCTATCCATCTCCTCCAATATGCAACATATTGCGTCCTTTCTCGACCTCCATAGTGTACGGCCCCCCAGGAGCCTCAAATGTCACAGTGTCTCCTGTCAGCTTGTTGAATTTCAACCTCACATTGCATGGGATGATCTATGTAAACTAAGCAAAATGACACAATGCAGTAATGCCAACACTAAAAATAAAATAGTTATTACATTTCATCTAATTTCTTACCGCCGCATGACGAAAACTCGGCTGGAAGTAGATGCCGAACAACTTGCCAGTTGCAAGGCTGCTGGCGCATCTTGACTTGCACAGTTGACATAGTGGTGGTGGTGGTGGCGCCATTCTTCCTAAAGCAATATGAGCAAAGTATTACTAAATCAACTAAATCAAAATGTTCCTAAGTCAACTAAATCAACTAGCCTACTAAATCAACTAAATCAAAATGTTCTAAGTCAACTAAATCAACTAACCTACTAAGTCAACTAAATCAAAATATTCTAAGGCAACTAAATCAACTAGCCTACTAAATCAACTAAATCAAAATGTTTTAAGTCAACTAAATTAACTAAATGAATTAGCCTACTAAATCAACTAAATCAAAATGGCCTAAGTCAACTAAATCAACTAACCTACTAAGTCAACTAAATCAAAATATTCTAAGGCAACTAAATCAACTAGCCTACTAAATCAACTAAATCAAAATGTTCTAAGTCAACTAAATTAACTAAATGAATTAGCCTACTAAATCAACTAAATCAAAATGTTCTAAGTCAACTAAATCAACTAGCCTACTAAATCAACTAAATCAAAATGTTCTAAGTCAACTAAATCAACTAGCCTACTAAGTCAACTAAATTATATCAACTAAATCAAAATGTGGCATATGAGCAGGAGGGAGAAGGAGGGCGACTCGAGGAGGGAGAAGAGAGTAGGATGGAGGTGGAAGGCGGAGCAAGGAGCGGCCGACCGACGCGGCCAGTTGAGGGAGGACGGAGGAGGAAGGCGGAGCGAGGAGGGGCTGGCCAGCGGCGAGTGGAGAGGGAGGACGGAGGAGGAGGCCGGTACCGAGTCCAGCAAGGAGGAGGAGGTGACGGCGCGCGGCGCAAACGGAGGAGGGGCGACGGGGGCGCGTGGCACAGACGCGCGGAGGAGAGGGGCGACGGGGGCGCGCGGCGCAGATTTTGAGTGGCTGTGTGTGAGTGGATCCGAAGGGAGGAGATCAGGGAGATGGATGGCTTAGCAGTAGCGCTCTTCAGCAAAACACGCTACTGCTAAGCTATCTAGCAGCAGCGCTTTTCACACTAAAGCGCTACTGCTATATGTCAGCATGCAAAAATACACATTGATCATCAACGATCTTTTTGTGTACAATCTGATTTGACAATATGAGTCCTCACCGGTTTAGGAACAGGTGAAGACTCATATTGCAGCCACAAATTCTACACATAGAGTTCAATGAAGATCAAGTGCTTGTCAAAGTGTGAGAAGTAACATATTTAAGGTGGTAGAAACTCTCTTCACGGAGCGAGGTGGGACTAAATTTTTGTAGGAAACTTAGCAGTAGCGCTTGTCGGGGAAATGCGCTGCTACCATGCTACGTAGCAGTAGCGCGCGTCGTTTTAACGCGTTGCTGCTATAACTAGCCTCGCGGCGGCCTCGTAGGAATTATAGCAGCAGCGCATCTTTGGGTGGACGCGCTACTGCTATATTTGTCTCAGCAGTGAGTTTCAGTGGTCCGCGCTACTGCTAGTTAGCAGCAGCGAGTTATTTTGAAGCGTGCTGCTGATAAGATTCTGTGCATAGGCTTTTCCCTAGTAGTGTTAGTGTTCCTGGCCTTCTTGTCCGCTAAGTATTTGGGGCAGTTCCGCTTCCAGTGACCCTTCCCTTTGCAATAAAAGCACTCAGTCCCAGGCTTGGGTCCATTGCTTGACTTCTTCCTGGCAACTGGCTTACCAGGCACGGCAACATCCTTGCCGTCCTTTTTGAAGTTCTTCTTACCCTTGCACTTCTTGAACTTGGTGGTTTTATTGACCATCATAACTTGATGTTCTTTCTTGATTTCTACCTCTGCTGACTTCAGCATTGAAAATACTTCAGGAATAGTTTTCACCATCCCCTGCATATTGTAGTTCATCACAAAGCTCTTATAGTTCGGTGGGAGCGACTGAAGGATTCTGTCAGTGACCGCCTCGTCCGGGAGGTTAATGTCCAACTGGGACAGGCGGTTGTGCAACCCAGACATTTTGAGTATGTGCTCACTGACAGAACTAGTTTCCTCCATCTTAAAACTATAGAACTTGTCGGAGACTTCATATCTCTCGACCCGGGCATGAGCTTGGAAAACCATTTTCAGCTCCTCGAACATCTCATATGCTCCGTGTTGCTCAAAACACTTTTGGAGCCCCGGTTCTAGGCTGTAAAGCATGCCGCACTGAACGAGGGAGTAGTCATCAACACGTGACTACCAAGCGTTCATAACGTCTTGGTTCTCTGGGATGGGTGCTTCACCTAGCGGTCCATCTAGGACATATGCTTTCTTGGCAGCTATGAGGATGATCCTCAGGTTCCGGACCCAGTCTGTATAGTTGCTGCCATCATCTTTCAGCTTGGTTTTCTCTAGGAACGCGTTGAAGTTCATGTTGACATGAGCGTTGGCCATTTGATCTACAAGACATATTTGCAAAGGTTTTAGACTAAAGTTCATGATAATTAAGTTCATCTAATCAAATTATTTAATGAACTCCCACTCAGATTAGACATCCCTCTAGTCATCTAAGTGTCACACGAAATAAGTCGACTAGGCCGTGTCCGATCATCACGTGAGACGGACTAGTCATCATCGGTGAACATCTCCATGTTGATCGTATCTTCCATACGACTCATGTTTGACCTAAGTGTTTTTGCATGTGTAAAACTGTCTTACACCCGTTGTATGTGAATGTAAGAATCTATCACACCCGATCATCACGTGGTGCTTCGAAACGACGAACTTTAGCAACGGTGCATAGTTAGGGAAGAACACTTCTTGAAATTATTATAAGGGATCATCTTATTTACTACCGTCGTTCTAAGTAAACAAGATGCATAAACATAATAAACATCACATGCAATTATATAGTAGTGACATGATATGGCCAATATCATATAGCTCCTTTCATCTCCATCTTTGAGGCTCCATGATCATCTTCGTCACCGGCATGACACCATGATCTCCATCATCATGATCTCCATCATCGTGTCTCCATGAAGTTGCTCGCCAACTATTACTTCTACTACTATGGCTAACGGTTTAGCAATAAAGTAAAGTAATTACATGGCGTTAAATCACTGACACGCAGGTCATACAATAATTAAGACAACTCCTATGGCTCCTGCCTGTTGTCATACTCATCGACATGCAAGTCGTGATTCCTATTACAAGAATACGATCTCATACATCACAATATATCATTCATCATTCATCACAACTTTTGGCCATATCACATCACAAGACACTTGCTGCAAAAACAAGTTAGACGTCCTCTAATTGTTGTTGCAAGTTTTTACGTGGCTTCTATAGGTGATCTAGCAAGAACGTTTTCTTACCTATGTTAAAGCCACAACGTGATTTGTCAACTTCTATTTACCCTTCATAAGGACCCTTTTCATCGAATCCGCTCAAACTAAAGTGGGAGAGACAGACACCCGCTAGCCACCTTATGCAACTAGTGCATGTCAGTCGGTGGAACCTGTCTCACGTAAGCGTACGTGTAAGGTCGGTCCGGGCCGCTTCATCCCACAATACCGCTGAAGCAAGATAAGCCTAGTAGCGGAAAGAAAGTTGACAACATCTACGCCCACAACAAAATTGTGTTCTACTCGTGCAATAGAGAACTATGCATAGACCTAGCTCATGAAGCCACTATGGGGAACGTTGCAGAAAATTAATTTTTTTCCTACGGTTTCACCAAGATCCATCTATGAGTTCATCTAAGCAACGAGTGATAGGAGTGCATCTACATACCCTTGTAGATATAGAGCGGAAGCGTTCAAGAGAACGGGGATGACGGAGTCGTACTCGCCGTGATCCAAATCACCGATGACCATGTGCTGAACGGACAACACCTCCGCGTTCAACACAAGTACGGAGCGGATGATGTCTCCTCCTTCTTGATCCAGCAAGGGGTAAGGAGAGGTTGAGGAAGAAGACTCCAGCAGCAGCACGACGGCGTGGTGGTGGTAGAGAGGCAGTACTCCGACAGGGCTTCGCCGAGCTCTTTGACGGAGGAGGAGAGGTGTTGGGGAGGGGAGGGGCTGCGCCTTGGATGATGTGTGCATCCCTCCCCTCGCCCCTCTATTTATAGGCGAAGGGGGAAGGGTGCCGGCCCCCTCTAGATGAGATCTAAAGGGGGGGCGGCGGCCAAGGGAGGGGGCTTGCCCCCCAAGCAAGGGGGGCGCCCCGACTAGGGTTTCCCCCCAACCCTAGGCGCATGGGCCCAAGGGGGGGCGCCCAGCCCTCCAGGGGCTGGTTCCCCTGCCCACTACGGCCCATGAGGCCCCCGAGAGAGGTGGCCCCTCCCGGTGGACCCCCGGAACCCCTCCGGTGGCCCCGGTACAATACCGATATGGCCACGAAACTTTCCGGTGACCGTATGACAACTTCCCATATATAAATCTTCACCTCCGGACCATTCCGGAACTCCTCGTGATGTCCGGGATCTCATACGGGACTCCGAACAACATTCGGTAATCACATACAAGTCTTCCTAATAACCCTACCGTCACTGAACCTTAAGTGTGTAGACCCTACGGGTTCGGGAGACACGCAGACATGACCGAGACGGCTCTCCGGTCAATAACCAACAGTGGGATCTAGATACCCATGTTGGCTCCCACATGTTCCACGATGATTTCATCGGATGAACCACGATGTCGAGGATTCAATCAACCCTGTATACAATTCCCTTTGTCAATCGGTACGTTACTTGCCCGAGACTCGATCGTCGGTATCCCAATACCTCGTTCAGTCTCATTACCGGCAAGGCACTTTACTCGTATAGTAATGCATGATCCCATGACCAAACACTTGGTCACTTTGAGCTCATTATGATGATGCATTACCGAGTGGGCCCAGAGATATCTCTCTGTCATACGGAGTGACAAATCCCAGTCTAGATCCGTGTCAACCCAACAGACACTTTCAGAGATACCTATAGTGCACCTTTATAGTCACCCAGTTACGTTGTGACGTTTGGTACACCCAAAGCACTCCTATGGTATCCGGGGGTTACATGATCTCATGGTCTAAGGAAAAGATACTTGACATTGGAAAAGCTCTAGCAAACGAACTACACGATCTTGTGCTATGCTTAGGATTGGGTCTTGTCCATCACATCATTCTCCTAATGATGTGATCCTGTTATCAACGACATCTAATGTCCATAGTCAGGAAACCATGACTATCTGTTGATCAACGAGCTAGTCAACTAGAGGCTTACTAGGGACATATTATGGTCTATGTATTCACACGTGTATTACGATTTCCGGATAATACAGTTATAGCATGAATAAAGACAATTATCATGAACAAGGAAATATAATAATAATCTTTTATTATTGCCTCTAGGGAATATTTCCAACACACGGAGTTCACCAACAACCACAAGCTGGATGCCAAGATCATTGGGGAGACCATCATTAAGCTTCAAGAGAAAATCGAGCACCTTCAAGCCCAGATCTATGACCTGCAAAACCAAAACTGTGACTATGAATATAGATTCAAGAGGATGAGTTTGCCTGTAGATTTGAGGATCCCGGAGACTCGATCATCCTTCAATGATGGTGAGCCTATGCCTTGGAAGATGGATGACAAGCCTACATCATCAACAACTCGTACTTCACCACCTCCGAGGACATAATCACTTGGGTATGGGCACTCCCCTTGGCAACTACCAAGCTTGGGGGAGGTGCCCCGGTATCGTATCACCATCACACTCCTATCTTTACCGTTTTTCTTAGTTCGATCCTTTTAGTGATATCTTGATCTAGTAGATTGATGTTTTGGTATGAATTAGTTTTGAGTTTTGCTTTGTGATCTCTTTATGTAGTCGAGTTCGTGAGCTATCTATAATAAAGATTAGTGTTGAGTCAAGGGCTTTGCTATCTTGCTATGATCTTGAGAAAATAGAAAGAATAAAAAGAATAAAAGAGTTTGTATTGATCTTATGGATAGTAATGACTTCACATATAAAGAGTATGAGGCATAAAAGTTGTTGAGAGTTGACAAAGATAGTTTTGGTTATCGTTGCAATTAATAGGAAGTAATAAGGAAAGAGAGGTTTTCACATATAAATATACTATCTTGGACATCTTTTATGACTGTGAGCACTCTTTAAGTATGACATGCTAAAGAGTTGATGTTGGACAAGGAAGACAACGTAATGGTTTATGTTTTCTCACATCTCAGTTAAAGTATATTGTCATGGATCTTTCAAACATGTTGAGCTTGCCTTTCCCCCTCATGCTAGCCAAAAATTCCTTGCACCAAGTAGAGATACTACTTATGCTTCCAAATATCCTTAAACCCAGTTTTGCCATGAGAGTCCACCATACCTACCTATGGATTGAGTAAGATCCTTCAAGTAAGTTGTCATGTTGCAGGCAATAAAAATTGCTCTCTAAATATGTATGACTTATTAGTGCGGAGAAAATAAGCTTTATACGATCGTGTGATATGGAAGTAATAAAAGCGACGGACTGCATAATAAAGGTTCATATCACAAGTGGCAATATAAAGTGACGTTCTTTTGCATTAAGATATTGTGCATTCAACCCTAAAAGCACATGACAACCTCTGCTTCCCTCTGCGAAGGGCCTATCTTTCACTTTATGTCTTTTACTTTATGCAAGAGTCAAGGTGATCTTCACCTTTCCCTTTTTCATTTTATCCTTTGGCAAGAACCTCGTGTTGGAAAGATCCTGATACATATATCCAATTGGATGTAAGTTAGCATGAACTATTATTGTTGACATCACCCAAAGGTGAATACGTTGGGAGGCAACACAATAACCCCCTATCTTTCTTAGTGTCCGATTAAAACTTCCTAACCATAAGTATTGCGTGAGTGTTAGCAATTGTAGAAGACTATATGATAGTTGAGTATTGACTTTTTCCGATGTTATGATAAATTGCAATTTCTTCAATTACTAAGATTATAGTTTGTTAGTTCACAATAAAGATTATGATCCATACTTGACATTGTGAATAGATTGTTACTCGAGCATAAGAAATCATATGATAAAATCCTTATATGTGGTTGTTATAAGAATGATCATGATGCCCTCATGTCCGTATTTTATTTTTATCGACACCTCTATCTCTAAACATGTGGACTTATTTTTCGATTTCGGCTTCCGCTTGAGGACAAGCGAGGTCTAAGCTTCGGGGAGTTGAAACGTCCATTTTGCATCATGCTTTTATATCGATATTTATTGCATTATGGGATGTTATTACACGTTATGTCACAATACTTATGGCTATTCTCTCTTATTTTACAAGGTTTATCATGAAGAGGGAGGGTGCCGGCATATGGGATTCTGGCTGGAAAAGGAGAAAATATTGGAAACCTATTCTACACAGCTCCAAAAATCATGAAACTCCATAGAAGTCATTTTTGGAATTAATAAGAATTATTGAGCAAAGAAAATACCAGAGGGGGCCCACACACTGGCCAGGAGGGTGGGGGCGCCGCCCTCCTACTAGGCGCGCCCCCTGTCTCCTGGGCCCCTTGGTGGCCCTCCGGTGCCCATCTTCTGCTATATGAAGGCTTTTACCCTGGAAAACATCATAAGCAAGATTACGGGACGAAACTCCGCCGCCACGAGGCGGAACCTTGGCAGAACCAATCTAGGGCTCCGGCGGAGCTGTTCTGCCGGGGAAACTTCCCTCCGGGAGGGGGAAATCATCATCATCATCATCACCAACGATTCTCTCATCGGGAGGGGGTCAATATCCATCAACATTTTCATTAACACCATCTCCTCTCAAAACCCTAGTTCATCTCTTGTATCCAATCTTGTATCAAAACCACAAATTGGTACCTGTGGGTTGCTAGTAGTGTTGATTACTCCTTGTAGTTGATGCTAATTTGTTTACTTGGTGGAAGATCATATGTTCAGATCCTTAATGCATATTAATACTCCTCTGATCATGAACATGAATATGCTTTGTGAGTAGTTACGTTTGTTCCTGAGGACATGGGTGAAGTCTTGCTATTAGTAGTCATGTGAATTTGGTATTCGTTCGATATTTTGATGAGATGTATGTTGTCTCTCCTCTAGTGGTGTTATGTGAACGTCAACTACATGACACTTCACCATTATTTGGGCCTAGAGGAAGGCATTGGGAAGTAATAAGTAGATGATGGGTTGCTAGAGTGACAGAAGCTTAAACCCAAGATTATGCGTTGCTTCGTAAGGGGCTGATTTGGATCCACTAGTTTAATGCTATGGTTAGGTTTACCTTAATACTTCTTTTGTAGTTGCGGATGCTTGCAATAGGGGTTAATCATAAGTGGTATGCTTGTCCAAGGAAGGGCAGTAGCCAAGCACCGGTCCACCCACATATCAAATTATCAAAGTACCAAATGCGAATCATATGAGCGTGATGAAAACTAGCTTGACGATAATTCCCATGTGTCCTCGGGAGCGCTTTTCTCATTATAAGAAATTGTCCAGGCTTGTCCTTTGCTACAAAAAGGATTTGGCCACCTTGGTGCAATTTATTTACTTTCATTGCTTGTTACCCGTTACAAATCATCTTATCACAAAACAACCTATTACCTACAATTTCAGTGCTTGCAGAGAATACCTTACTGAAAACCGCTTGTCAGCGGCCAGCAACTGCTTCGGCTTGTAGGTCCAGTTGGTGTGAGGCTCAGCTGGCGGACCGGTTGCATAAGCCGGCAGACTGACGAAGTCGGCCGTTGGGTGGACGTTCTTGTCGTAGAAGTATGATTTTTTCCACAGCTTGACGAATTGTGTCAAGATGATGGGCGGGAAGCAGTTCCGGGCTCCTGGGCATCGCACCGCGACGACGGCCCCGCACTAAGCCGACGTGTCTTTGGAGTCAACGCCGAGCTTTGTGTAGAAGAATTCCCCCCAGAGCTCAAGGGTGGGGAGGATGCCTAGGTAGCCCTCGCAGAGCATGCCGAAGACCGATAGCACCACCACCGTGTTCGGTGTAAGGTGGTGCGGCTGGAGGTGATAGAATTGGAGGAAGGAGCACAGAAAGCCGCTGGCCGGCAGGCCGAAGCCACGGAGGAAGTGTGACCAAAAGACAACGCATTTGCCGTCTTTTGGCGCCGGCGTGATCTCTTTCTCCGGTAGTACGGACACCTCTACGTAGCCTTCACTGGGCAGCCGCCGCGTGTTGTGGAGGAAGTTGAGCTGGTCCTCGTGGACATTGGAGCCGTCCCAGGCGCCGGAGTTTGCCTTGTCACGCGCCATGAGAGTGTAAAGCCCGGTGAAGGCGCGGTGCAGCGAAGAACGAGCGGACCCATGGTGGAGCAGCGACGCCGCGGGAGGGAAGGCGCAGCGATGGTGATCTGTGGCAGCGCTTCTTCCAGAGGCAGGGGCGCTGCAGCAGTGAAGAAAGGAAGAAGAAAATGGTGAAGGGAGAGGAGGACGTGCGTGCGTCTGCCGCCCCCCTCCTCCCCCTACTTATAGCCCCTGGCTACGAAGCCGAGGGGATGTGTCATGGGGATCATTGGATTAACTGTGCCCACGACCCCAAAACCCTGCATTTACTGCGCGGTAACGGCACGGCGTAATTGCGCCACGGAATCCCAACCGTCTTCCTCGGCCGCGTGGGCTGGCAGGCTAGCCCAACTGGTTGGCGCCATGTGGCACGCATGTAGCAGGCAGCAAGCCTGGCACCTGGCTGGCGCACCACCTGACTCCCACCTCTACATTTTGAAAACACCAGGCAGCCCGCCTGGTCCTAGTTGGCTCCTAGTTGTCGGCACCACAGAAGACGGATGAAGCGCGGTCACCAACGACATCGGAGTAGGAAGCTGCTGAGGCTTCTCGCCTTTTCAGCCATGGCGCCCCATCAGCTTCGGTAACTACTGTCGGAGTAAATGACCATGGGTAGTCTCATCAGTCCCCCCGGGTATTTCAATATATCAGGGCCGGTTGCGCCCCTCAAACATCAAAGATCAAGCGCCGCCTTCTCGGGGCCGGCTGGTCCAAGTGGCCGGCTCCCTGAGGCTGGCGGACTCTAGAAAGCAGCCTCGAGGAGGGCCGACTCCTAGCAGGCGGCCTCCAGAGAGGCCGTCTCCTAGAAGGCAGCCAACCCGTGCCCTCAAAGTTAGCACCCACATAAACACGGCGAGACGGGGCGTGGCTACAGTGCAACCTGCCACCCCCGAATCTAGGGTCAAGCGTGGCCATAGTGCAACACACCGGGCGGACATCCCACGTCCAGTGCCGCACTATTACCCCGCGGCCATGACATCATCCATGGCAGAGAAGGCCATGCTCCCATGACGGGTTGTCGGTACGGCCCACAGACGACGGGCCCCACTTGTCCGTGAGAAGCCAGAAGACGGCGAGCCCTGACCAGCCAGCTCATAGGGAGGCCGACTACTGACCAGATGGCCCTCCCCCTCGCCCAAAGATTGTGCGACATTAATTAGAAGAGACGGGGAATGGCTACAGTGAACGCCCACCAGGCGGCGGGACTGTAGCCACGCCTTCCCCGACAAAGCAAGCATCAGCAGCAACACGACTACAGTACTAAGCATCCGACAAGACCCGTGAGTGGCAGGCACAGCCTGTCCGCCCAGTACCGGACAGCCAGTGGGTCCCACCAGGCGGCGGGACCCAGTTGCCAGCGGAGAAGCTGGCAACCATATACACTGACAGCCGGGTCCTACACCTGGCTGAGTTACCTTAGTACCCCTGGGGGTAGGCCTATATAAACACCCAAGGGCACCCATGCAAAGGGTTCAGCCCCTAAAATATCATACACACCACGTAGAGGGAGGAGAGAGCTAGCCTTTCCCTTCTTCCTCCTCTAACAAACAGCTCAAGGAGCACTTCTAGCTACTTGTTGATTTAGTGATCATGCGGAGACCCTGTAGAGCAGGACTAGGGGTGTTATCTCCTAGGAGAGCCCCGAACCTGGGTAAAGTGCACCAACGTTCGTGTCTACGCCTCATCCCGTTTCCAGGCACCGGCGAAGTCTTACTAGCTCCCACCATGATAAGCCATCCTTTGGCATATGTCGCACCAAACCCCCGACAATCCATGTAAGTGACAAATGTATAAAGTGCTTCACACTAACAACATGGAGTGCACTAATTAATGTTTATATATGAATTGCAAAAGCAATGCATTGCCTGTATTTCAAACCGCTCTCACTCTATGGATCGATAATATGAGATAAACACATGCACATGCTAGAATTCAATAGAGTATGGGTGTCTGATAGACAGATTTTCGTTCATACACAAATTGCAAAATTCATGATCTCATCCAAAAATAATAATGCCCTTTATATTTTAATTTAATTCATAGAACCGCCTTTTACACGTAGATGCACTATGCCTCGGCTTGTTCTCATAAACGCGCTATATATCTCTCTATTTAACGTATAAATGCACACACTTTATATACATCAACACATCTCTTTCGCACATGCTCACAATCTCTCCTGGGGTGTCGGGTGTATCACGCACGCACACACTCTATATATCTCTCTCTCTCTCTTTCTGACTACTATGTACCACTCTTTTCACTAATCTCAGTTGGAAAGCATTATTTCTCTCACATGCATATATACACACGCACGGTCTCTACTAGCCCTCTATACGCACATATATGTGCCTACGTGTCTCCCGCACGCACATTATCTTTAGGCCTGTCTCCCACACATTGCCCCCCCACAGACACACCTCTCCCTTAGTAGTTGGCAGATATGATTCCATCAGATCATTCGGTAGGATATCCCTGACTGTTAGGCTGGATGATAATATGAGGAAAAGTTTTTACCCAAGTCCGGACCCTTGCAGTTGAGGAAAAAGCCTACTCCTGGTACTGTATATTAGTGATAGGGGTGTGTACAAAGTACACGTGAATACCAATCAATTGACCAGTCAAATGTTCCATGTGGCGCAACTAGTGTTGCACCATCGGGGCGCATAACCGTGGGGCCCACCTGTCAGCGCATATTGTGTTAATAAAATACATTTTAGGGTGATCATACAGTCACTAGCTCACCATACAGCTCCGTAATTTGTTGATGACACGATCAATTGACCAGTCAAATGGTCCACATTCAGCAGCACACATTACCATCCCATCAGCGCGTATATGAAGGATAGAAATAGTAATAAATTAGTGGTTGGTGGGCTTTCGAAGTCGTGAGACCTCTGGTTGGCAGTTGCCGGCGATGGGGGGGCGCGGTGATTGGGCGGTGGCGTGGGGATCGCTAGAGAAAAAGCTCGGTGCGGGGGGCCCTAGAGGGATGGCCGGGGCAGCGGCGGACCGGCGGTGGGGCGTGGTTTTGGGGCAGGCAGGGCGGCGCGACGGCGCGGGCTGGCTGCGGGTGGCGGGGACCGGCGGGTCGGCCAGTGTTGGCTGGCAGCTCAGGGGGGTGGACGTTGAAGATAAACTGCAGGCCCTTGAATTCGAATCCAACGGTTGGAAAATCTACTGACTAGAGATGAAAAAGTAAGTCGACTGACGTGTAGCCTCACCCCGCACGTACACATGCACGCACGCAACACTCGCACGAACACACGCACGCATGCAGGCATGCAACACTGACACATACACATAACAAACACACGCACGCACGCAGACGTGCAATACTGACATGTACACATGCACTCACGAACGCACGCACGAACGCCCACATGCATGCAACACTGAAACGTACACATGCATGCATGCAACACTCGCACGCTTGCATGCACATAACACACGATGCAAGATACACGCTCAACCTATACATGCATGCACCCTTTGTTAAGGACATGTACGGATATTAATCAATCTTATCTGTGATAAGCAAAACATTGATGTATGCAACGGTCTTTATGAATCACAACGTATGAAGGGGCTATTAACGTATATATGAAAAATTTAAAATTCTCTTACATTATATAGTAGGCTTATCCACATGAAATAGATGATGTCACACTCAATGAACAATCATCAGTTTATGAAATGCCCACTTTTGACAGCCCTGGCCCACCAAAAGTTCCTTTGCCGTGCGCTGCCTGTGTTGGGTCACTACATGCAGGCCATGTAGCCAAAGAGCCCGCACGTTAGTGGAAGAACGATGTAGTGTCATACGTCAGAGTTGAGGGCACCAATCGCTGCACGCCCGGCTGAACACGCCTCCTTGCCGCATTCAAACGCCTCCATGAAACCCATGTGGAAGCCGAGAAACTCACTCTAGACACACGTCCGTTCATGACCGGGCCGACATTAAACGCAATACCGGCCGAGCTCCTCCCGTACGCCGTTTATTTAATATCTTATTTAAACGAGGCCAGACGCCGGCCAAGAATCGCAAACTTCTGCCACTCCCCTATCTCCTCCTTCACCATTTTGTCCACTCTTACAATGGCTTACGAAGAGTAGTTTTCCCGCATCCAAGCCGGCTGGGTGGCCCGCCAAGCCCGCCGGATACGAGCTATGCAGCTCGCTAATCCACCTCCCTCCCCTTGCCCGACGGAGCCAGTTGCTGCCCCAAGCCGGCGCACGGTTCAGCAACTCGCCGCTCTAGGCCAGCTCGACGAGGAGGAGCGCACTGCCGTCGTCGCTGCCGTCCACGCCGCCGCCTCGTACCGCGCCTCCCATGTCAGTGACCGCGTCTCCCGTTTCTGTGGTCGAGACTCCCATGCCGGCGGCCGCGCCATGCAAGCTGAGACAGAAGCCTGGTGCACGGAGAGCGACGAGTCGGTGGCCAGCGCCTCCGCGTCCGCCGCCATCATCGGGAAGTAGAACATGGGAGGCCGCCGCCGCCTGGGTCCAATGAAGGCCACCGTGGAGGCGACGCCGGCGTACACAACAGGTGTCCTTTTGTTGCGAGTACCTTCATCGACTCTGCATGGGCTCCACAGAAGCGGAGAAGCCCCCTTTCACCATCACCTTGGTCATCAGCCAACGATATCCGTTGGGCAGTGGGGAAGGGAGCCGTCGTTTGCGCTAAAGCATATACCTCCGGGGCTCTCGGCAGTCCGGTGATTGTGCTGCCGGACATGAGGAACACGAATGGATCGGCAGGCGACCATTTAGGCCAGGTATTATTATACCTATACTGTCGAGAACTAGCACCGCTTAGTTGATTTGAATCTAATGAAATCCGTCATGTTTGTATGAAAATCCGGTATTTTATATGAATTCTGTCATTGTTTATATGAAATATCATCGTGTTTGCTTGAATTTCGTTTGGTTGGTTGAGTTGCTATCAGAATTTGTGCAGCTACGGTTGGATGGCGTAATTTGCGGGTCCCTGATTAGTTTGCGGCCAGCTCGGTTGGCGTGTTGGTACATAAAAAGCACAGCTAATGCGAGCTCATCTCCAACATGCGTGCTGGAGGGTGCATGAGCACCCGCGCCATTCCTCGTTCATCGGTGGCAAAGGCACCGGTGGACAAAAGGGTCGCCAATATTTTGGCTACCCCACGCAAGATCCAAAAATTCCCTCCCAGCAGATTCAAATCCCTCGTTCGCTGTGAAATTTTGCCATGTGTTGTTTTCATGGACTAGCAAGATGCCTGTGCATTGAACGGAACATCAAGATGTACTTTTTACAAAACACCTGTTGTGATTGACCCATGCAGGAGAATTTCATCGAAAAAAATGATATCTCGAGAAAGATGAGAGAAAAGGCGAGGAGGAGTAGGGCATGGTGTTGACTGGTGGTCGGACTGGGCGGAGGCATGGGGATCGACGGCGCGTTATGTCTAGGTTTGTATTTCTCTCACACACACACCCACGTAGGTGGGGGACGTGCACACAGAGAAGAGGTGCACGCATGGCGCACGTACTCCCATCTCTTTCCCGACCACACCCGCGAGGGTCCACACTGGAGTCCATTTCTCTACGAAAAGGCAGCCCACATGGTAATTTGACACGTGTACTAGTTGTCCACTTGATGGAGGATCGTCTACCATAGGTGAACGAACAAATTGCGACTTGACGCGTTATGTTAAAAAAGAGGCAAACCATGTGGGGCCTACCTTTGAGGCAAGGCTCTATACACTCGAGATGCTCTGTACGTATTAGTTTTGATGTGTCCCATCAACTCGCAGAACGAGGAGAAGCTTGCTTAGTACGCCATCTCCCCCGCCCACGGGCGTGATGGCTCGCAGGACTAGGTGAAGCTTGCTCGGAGTACGCCTGCTCCCTCGCCCACGCATGCGGTGGCTGCAGGACGAGGAGAAATTTTTACTACTCCCTCTGTTACTCCTCGTCCCTACCTTGGTTAGAGAGATTATAATATCGTTTGAAATATATGTCTTTTATCGGTGAGTTTTCTCTTGACACTGCTTGCATCGGGTGATATAACGCACCTCGAAATCCAAACATGTGATGGTACTACTACTACTAGTAGAATTGATACTTACATAACGGAAAAAAATATTTTTTTTAGACGAGCCCTATAAACCGGAAAGGAGGGAGTAATAATAATAGTACCTCCATAGTGGGTACGTACTCTATAAAATAGATTTCCGAAAACTAAGTCGCTCAACCTTTATTTGCTTGCTTCCCTTCCTGCCTCATTGCCTTGAACAGACGATGCCAAACTCCCCGGCCTGCCGAGCGGGAAAAGACCCGCCCTCGGCTTTTTTTAGTCCGGGTTTGTATCGATGGATCGCGCGAAGCAGCAAAAACCAAGCCATGTCTTGTACTCCTTTGTCGATGCTCGCTTTCATGAATTCTGTACTTCCTCTTGCCGAGATGTGGGACATATAGCAACCAGGTCGACGTGTCATGCACCAAATAATAGTGCAGAACATCAAGGGAGACGCACCCCAGTCGTACCACCCCAATAGTAGTAATGAGCAATGAGACATCAAATCACAATATCGCACCTTCCCAGACGGACGAAGCAACCATTATTTCACACTTTGCTTCGCCATCATCTCTTTCAAGAAAACCACGTAGTATTGCTTCTGCCATTGTTCTGCCTCAAGAGGGGCACGCGCATCGCCTTGGTACATCATGACACGTGGGACCGCATGACATGCCATGCTCCCCTAGCCCATCGCTCGGCAAAATCACCTCATTTTTACTACTTCCTCCGTGTCGTTTTACAGGGCATGCACGTCGTTCTAGGTTGAGAATTTAATTGGCTATATATGTGATGAACAGTATATGTTTAGAAACTACATCCGCTTAAGAATCCAGTGATATACTTTTTGTGACATAGTAACTCATCTTTAGTTAGTCAAATGGATGACCTAGAACTACGTGCACGCCCTATAAACCGAGAAAAGAGGGTAGTACAGTATTTATCTTTTTAGATCAATATAGTCGGGATTCACCAAGGCAGCAAAACCAAGTGGTAGGCTGCTCCTGTCGTGTTGGCGTAGCAACTCAAGCAGGGTCAGTCCGCACACGAAATGGCGACACACTTAACAGGTCCCCTTTGGCCGACATGTGGCTCATCCACCGTCTTGTTCCACGTGCGATGGACCAAATTACAGTTCGGAGTAGCGGTTGGACTTGGAGGCACCCCAGTCGTAGCGCCTTAGTAGTAGTACATGAGCGATGAGGGGTCAAATCACAAAGCCCTACCTTTCCTGCATTAAATTGGACGGACGAAGCAACCATCATTTCACTCTAGGGCGCAAGAGCATAAAGAAAAGAGAAAACCAATGATGCGTGCGGTAGCTACCTAGGGCACCCTAGCGTAGCGGCCTACACTACAAATCCTTTTTTCGAAAGTGCATCCACTACAAATCCGCTTCTCCCTCGTCCTCTTGAAGAAAACCCGGTGATGCGTGCGGTGGTAGGGTTTGTAGGAGTACTACGGCATGCGGGGCCACGTCGTAGTAAACATGAGAGGGATTGAGTTCAAGTCGACGCCTTAATATGTGTGGGCAAAATTTTGGGTTCGGGGACGAGTGGAGATATACGTACAAAAAATTGTGGACGTAGGTTCGACCGAAAGGCAATGATGCATGGGCCCTACATTTTGATATACCCGCGGCCGCGTGTAATTTGCTACTCTACTAAAAACTAGTAAGGTACACATGCATTGAACGCATGAGATTTGGAAACCAAATTATGAATAAATACACACTATAGCATGTAAAGCTTTGAGTCATATATGCATGATGTAGATGTTCATTTAGTTGTTATAGTTTATCTCATTCAAAATCAATTAGTTTTATAAAAAAGTTAAGATTCATGGGATTGTGCATTGTAAAGCATAAAGTAAAAAACAAATAATGGCAATTCATTTAGAAAACAAAATTGGACAATAATGATACGGAAGATTCTAGAACAAAGGAGAAGTGCTTGTGTTTTGAGGTTTTTGCATTATGCTTAAGTTCAACCATGGAGTCTTCTAGATTGTACATGTGGCAGAATCTGGTGGAATCTTGATGATATCCAATGGCCAGTAGTGCTCAGATTTGCCATCTTTGCACTGTCAGATTAGCTTCATCCAACGACCATCTTTCAAAGTTATTCGCACACTATATAGGGGTATAGATAATGCATATCTATAACTACTGGGAAGTGAGTGTATGCTTAAAATGAAAAAAAATGTAATACTCCCTCCATCTAGGTGTATAAGTCATCTTAGGTTTTTTTGCTAGTTAATAGCATTCCATGCAATGAATTAACCACTGCATGTCATGTTTGAAAGTCTCAAGCCATTGAAAGCGTGCACGGCCCACATCTCTTATTGGTTGATATGTCACGAGACAAGAAATGAGGAGGGAGTTAATGTACCGTGCCGAAGTGTTTTGCGATTATTTGGTTTTCGGAAGATGACTTATACACCTAGACGGAGGAAGTACAAAGAGAAAAAATGAATTGCAGTTAAAAGAATGACATTTCTAGCAAAAATGTGAATGTGAACTACATATGTGTGCACGTGACCAGCACATACATTGTCAATACAAAATTTAATGCAAGAAATAACTTATGAGTAACATGCACGAATTGATGATGTGGTGCTTGCATGCATAGAGTACAAAAACAATGTGATTTATGACTTGCATGCATGACGTGTTCTTGTGCGATAGTTGCATGTCTAGGAAAAAAGCTACTAGTGGGTTGTACTAGCTATTTAGGAATAGAAGATGTATACATGGAAGTTGTAGGGAAAAAGATGACATGTATCTCAATTCCTATGAGTAGGGATTGGAAAAGAGATGTCATTTGGTTCACATCATAGGAACTTTTCTATTGAATCTAGAGATGACATGTATCTCAATTCCTATGAGGAGGGATTAGAAAAGAGATTTCATTTGGTTCGCATCAATGGAACTTTTCTATTGAATATACGCTAATGTTTATTTTCCTTTAAAATTATGGGAGCACTAGTCGCCAACCCGTGCATTCGCACGGGCTAGTTACCTAATATTTTCTTTCAGTCTATGTTACAAACAATACCATCTTTCTGAAAAACCGCTATATTCATATGTTTCTGAATCATGTACTTTCAGAATCATGGAAATTTGCAATTAAGGCTTGCATATAAGACATTGATGAATTCATCTTCTAAACCAAACTAATATGGTTTCCGATGTATCACCTTATTTGACCAAAGTTTACTATATGAGGATTCAATCATGTGTGAACAATTTCCCTAATCAGAAGTTTGTTGTTGGTCTCATCGGGGGAGATTGTAGAGCAACCTAATACACTACTCATTTCCTTATCTTATGCATAGGATGCGATGTTTTATACATGTAACTATTTAAATATGTTTAAACATAAAAAATTCTGGATAGTGGAGTAATTTGGTTTCTATTTCCATTTTCTTGCAAAAAGAACTTGAATAATATATGGTAATGCAATTAGCATAGTAGAATTTTTATGCAGCATCTTGTACCAAATAGATGGAAGATATGAAACGTGCAGGTAAACTTCTCCAAAACTTTGACTATTCATATATAGAGAAGTTTTCAAAATGGTCGAGTGACAAGAGGTAGTAGTGTAGAAATTTCATGGAAATAGTTTTCTCATATCATAACCTTATAATGCTTTTGATGATTTATGTTCTTAATGTTAGAGGAAGAAGGGATTCAACACACGTTGCATTAGCTCAGAGGCTGGGTTTATATACAGTTACATGACCGCAGCCATTGCTAGATCGTGTGCCACTACTCTTGCCACTACGCCCACTACGCCCACTACCATGGTCTGACTACAAACACAACCACACGCACACATGTGCCGGCAACACACGCACACACACAGACTATGTCTGCTGACACCCCCCCGCAGTCGTGACATCGTTGGAGGAGACGCAAAGACTGGAGCGGAATTCTCTGAAGATGTCTGACGGCAGCCCCTTTGTCATCATGTCGGTGAACTGCTGTCTTGTGGGGACATGCAGGACGCGGAACTCGCCCAACGCAACGCGTTCGCGGACGAAATGGATGTCGAGCTCGACGTGCTTCGTGCGTCGGTGATGGACGGGGTTGCTGGAGAGGTAGACAGCCGAGATGTTGTCGCAGAAGACCAGTGTGGCGGAGCGCACTGGGCAGAGCAGCTCACCGAGGAGCTGCCGGAGCCAGACGCACTCGGCAACTGCATTCGCCACGGCGCGGTACTCAGCTTCCGCGCTGGAGCGAGAAACAGTGGCTTGGCGCTTGGATGACCAGCTGACGAGGGCGTCGCCGAGGTATACGCAGAATCCAGAGGTGGAGAGGCGCGTATCCGGGCAACCGGCCCAGTCCGCGTCAGTGTAGGCGCGCAGGTCGAGGGTCGTCGAAGCATGAAGATGGAGGCCGAGACCAGGCGAGCCCCGAACATAACGAAGGACACGCTTGAGCAGAGCCAGGTGCCCAGCCCGCGGGTCGTGCATGTGCAGGCATACTTGCTGCACAGCATATGCCAGCTCCGGTCGTGTGATCGTGAGGTACTGCAAAGCACCCGCCAGACTGCGGTAGGCAGTGCGGTCATCGACGGGCGGCCCATCGGCAGCGGGTAGCTTGGCCTTGGTGTCGACTGGAGTAGCCACGGGCCTGCAGGTGTCCATGCCGACGCGCTCGAGGATGTCGTCCACGTACTGCTGCTGGGAGAGGAAGAACCCCGACGACGAGCGAGTGACACGAATGCCAAGGAAGTAGTGCAGTTCGCCGAGGTCCTTCATGGCAAACTCGCCAGTGATCTTGGCGACGATGCGGCGAAGAAGCGCAGCACTGGATGCAGTAAGGACGATATCGTCGACATACAGCAGCAAGAACGCAGCGTCCGCACCGCTCTGGTAGATGAACAGGGAGCTGTCAGAGCGCGTGGCGCGGAAGCCGATCGTGGTGATGAACCCGGCGAAGCGCAGAAACCAGGCCCGTGGCGCTTGTTTCAGGCCGTACAGGGACTTGGCGAGCTTGCAGACATGGTCAGGTTTGGCAGCATCAACAAACCCGGCAGGCTGCAGGCAATAGACTTCCTCGCACAGATCACCATGAAGAAAAGCATTCTTCACGTCGAGCTGATGGACAGGCCAGCTCTGGGAGGCAGGGATCATCAGGACGGTGCGGATCATTGCTAGTTTGACGACGGCCGAAAAAGTCTCGCCGTAGTCGACGCCCGGGCGCTGACGGAAAACCGCGGACAACCCACCTGGCCTTGTACTGTTCGAGCGAGCCATCCGCACGAGTTTTGTGGCGGTAAACCCATTTGCCCGTGATGAGATTAGCATGGGGCGGAAGGGGAACCAGCTCCCAAGTGCGGTTACTGAAAAGAGCAGTGTACTCCTCGCGCATGGCAGAGAGCCAGTTGGGATCACGGAGCGCGGCGCGAACCGATGTGGGAAGAGGGGAGGCTCCGGCAGGTGGCGCGGTGTCGACGACACAAGCATAGTCGCGTGCAGAGCGCAGGTTGGGCCGGAAGACACCAGCGCGCGCGCGTGTGACAATGCTAGGAGGCGGACATGGAGCGAGGGGCGGCGTGGAGCCTGCAGACGAGGAACCAGCCGAGCTCGACATGGAAGTGTGCGCAGAAGATCCCGCCGGATTTGAATCAGGGGGGTGCGCGGTGCTAGGCGAAGCGCCCTGGCCGTTAGATGATGATCTGACGATGGAGTTTAAACTAGGGAGCACGCGCAGACAGAGGAGGCAGCGGGACCGCTGGATAGTGATCCAGCGGCTCCATTTAAACCAAGACGCGGCGCGGGTGGTGAGCGTGCGTCATCAGTGGAGGCGAGGGATCGCGAAGGCGGACAGAGCCCGCCGGCGAGAAGTGGTGAGATGGGAGGTGCACAAGGAGGTGCCGCGGCGACGGGCGAGGTGTTGGCAAATGGGAAGGTGCGTTCATCAAACCGTACATGTCGCGAGGTGAGAACGCGCCCCGAGGCGCGATCGAAACAGCGATAGCCGCGGTGATCCGACGAGTAGCCAAGGAAGACGTAGGCGATCGAGCGATGATCCAGCTTGTGACGAGAGGTGGCGGAGGTGTTCGGGTAGCACAAGCACCCGAAAACGCGGAGAGGAGCGTAATCAGGCGCAACTCCAAGAAGGAGCTCGTGCGGCGTCGTGGGTGAACTTGCGCGACAGGGCCGGCGATTCAGAAGGAAGGTTGACGTGCTAAGGGCCTCGACCCAGAATCGTGGCGGCATGGATGAGTGGAACAGCAGAGCGCGGACGCCATCATTGAGTGTGCGCAAGATCCGCTCAGCTTTGCCGTTCTGTTGGCTTGTATAAGGACAGGAGAGGCGCAGGATGGTGCCGTGTGTGGCGAGGAGAGAGCGAGTGGCAGCGTTGTCGAACTCGCGGCCATTATCCATTTGCAGTGCAAGGAGAGGTCGCTCAAATTGAGTCTGCACATATGCATAAAACTGAACGAGGACGGACAAGGCTTCAGACTTGTGGTGCAAAGGGAAAGTCCATACATAGTGCGTGTAATCGTCAAGAATTACAAGGTAGAATTGATAGCTAGAGACACTCGCGATAGGCAAAGTCCAGACATCTAGATGCAACAATTCAAAAGGAAAGAAACTACGACTATGTGCTTGCTGGAAAGGAAGGCGCGTGTGTTTGCCCAGACGACACGCGTTGCAGGAGTGTGGTGAGGACGGGTTGCAGGCGAACTCGAGGCCGGCGATCGGAGCACGCCCGGGGTGACCCAACCGTTGATGCCAGAGATCAGTGATGACTGCACCGGCGAACGGGAGAGCAGGGCGAGACGAGGCGCCGGTCACACGATAAAGATCGCCCTCGGAATCACTACGGAGAATCACCATCCGGGTGCGGAGGTCCTTCACAGAAAAACCAAACTTATCAAATTCTACTGAAACTGAATTGTCTCGATAAAGCTGGCGGACAGACAGCAGGTTTTTGATGAGAGAGGGGGTAAGAAGAACACTACGGAGGGCAAGGGGAGTGGTGGTTGTGGGGAGGGAACCAGTGCCGACGTGGGTGATGGGAAGATGAGTGCCATCACCGACGATGACGGCAGTGTGAGAGGAGGAGGGGCGAAGAGAGGAGAGTGTACCGGGGTTCGACGCCATATGTGCTGCAGTGCCTGAATCAAGGTACCAGTCGGAGGTACTGCCTGACGATGATGGCCCGGATGTGGCGCTGTGCAGGGCCGCCTGGAGCGATGCCATGTCCCACGCAGGTTGTGCCTGTGGGGGAGGATGCGGAGCTGGTGCGTAGGCGTAGGGCGGCGGAACACCAGCGCCCCCCCCCCCCATAACCGTAGTCGGGGTAGGTGGGCGGTGCGGTCGGCACGACCATCATGGCCTGTTGAGGCGGAGTGCCAGGACGTGGCCCGAGAACCCCGGCGCCAGGGGCACGCCAGGCGACCGGCCAGGCCTGGACGAGGCCAGTCCAGGAGTTCGCGCATGGTGCAGGGGCAGGATAGCCCGGCGGAGGACGGGGCGGTTGTGGCCCAGCGGAGCTAGAGGCCCCCCCGTGCCCGCGTCCACGTTTGCGGCCCCGGCCACGCCCACGGCCAGCGGCGGAGGAGCTAGGATCGGTGGGTGCGGCGGGAGGTGCAGGCGCAGCCGGACGAGCGGCGACGAGAGCGTGGGCCGGCTAGTGGCGGGCGGCCTGATCAGCGCGGAGCTCCTCCAGAAGCAGAAAGGAACGCGTCTCCAGGAAGGAGGGAAGAGGATCGCGCGACGTGATGTGAGGGATTGCCGCATGGAACTGGCGGTTCAGGCCGTGGAGCAGATGAAAGACCTGCCGCGGCTTGGAGACCGGCTGCCCCAGATCGCGAAGTTGGTCGGTGAAGACCTTGAGCTTGGTGCAGTACTGCATGACGGTCAGATCGCCTTGCACGAGGGTGTGGTACTCCGCGTCGATGTAGACGGCGCGTGAGAGCTGGTTCGCACCGAAGATGGCGTCGACGGCGGCCCAGACAGCAACGGCCGTGTCCTCAGGCTGCATAACCGCATCGAGGAGATCCGGCGAGATGGTGGAGAGCCAATGGACGACGGCGTGGTCGGCCATCACCCACTCGTGGTCGTCGGAGCGATGCAGAGCGTCGGCGTCGACGTGGTCGTGGAGCCCGAACATGCCCAGCGCGGTGTCAAAGTGGCGACGCCACTGGGCGTAGTTGCCGGCGGCGAGATCGAGCACCACCGGGACGAGACGGCGGATGTCAACTGTCTGGAGGATCGAGCGAGGTGCGGGCTGGCGCGTGCGCGCGAGAGCGGCCGGTGCGCCATGGGCAGGGGCGATGCGGAGAGGCCGCGGGGGCGCAGGCGCAGGACCGTTGGGTGGGAAGGCCGCGGGCGTACCGTCAGTGGGCGCGGCGGCGTTGTCCGGAGCGGCATCGGAGCCAGCATCGGAGGGAGGAGGGCTGTGAACTGGATTGGAGTTCATGGCAGCGGAAGGAAGATCGTGCACGAGAGGGGCATCCTTTGCGTCTGATACCATGTTAGAGGAAGAAGGGATTCAACACACGTTGCATTAGCTCAGAGGTTGGGTTTATATACAGTTACATGACGGCAGCCATTGCTAGATCGTGTGCCACTACTCTTGCCACTACGCCCACTACGCCCACTATCATGGTCTGACTACAAACACAACCACACGCACACATGTGCTGGTGACACACCCACACACACACAGACTATGTCTGCTGACACTTAATACCAAGAATCAAAATCAAAGCTTTATTATGGTGCCCATTTATGTTAAGAAGGTATTTAAATATTCTACTTGAAATATAACATTACTCACCCTGTAATAACTAATTAGCTTTTTGTCGAAGTTCTCCTAAGACTGAATATTGTTTATAATTTTATATACGCATATATTCCCTTGCAAAAATATTTAATATACGTTGGTGTTTAAAAAAAAGGACAAATACGATTAATAAGTAAGGAATTTGACTGTTATTTAGAGACATTATAACCGAGCATTTTTCCAGCCCTTCCATGCCATCAGCACTCGTAGCTGTCCGATCATCACTTGGGGAGTTTGTTGGCCATCCGATTGTCTCTCGATCCCACGTTCGCTCGCTTTGACACGAGAGCGATCACCTTTGCTGGGCCGCTGCTCTGGTGACATTTTTGGGCATCTGGTATTAAATTGGGCCCAATGAGTCAACCTTCTATGTACTACAGGGTCTGCTCCGCGTCTTTGTAGCCCCACTAACTTCCCCTCCCCTCCCCTCACCGCACCAGGACGCGCTCCACACCCCCGACCCGGTGCGCCGCCGCTGTCGTCGTTGCCGCAGAGAGAGGAAGAGAGTGATGACAATGGTAACGGCGGGCCAAACGGATCGCCAAGCACATCATGCGGAGTGGTGTTGCTCCGATCGATGCCCTTCTACACCGAACCTCCAAATCTCACACGAAAAAAAGGGGATCTTGGCGATGGCGGCGGCCGGCGTCACTTCCTCCATCCTCTAGGTCTGTGTGCATCTGCTCCTTCAGTGCATCTCCTATTTTCTACGAGGCGCTTGCTCGATCTGGTCTTCGAGATGGTCGAATGGGAGAGGACATGAGAGGCTGAGCAGTATGGGCGTCGCTGTCGTGCAGGAAGATGTTGTTTCCGAGCCTGCCGCCGCCGCCCCCACGCTAGAAGAGGCGTCCTCAGAGGCTTCCAAGGCTGACGGCGGCCACAAGAGAAAGCTCAAGGAGGCCGACGCAGTCGCGGAGGCCAACGGCGCCTGGGAGGACGCCAACCGACCGCATGTGGAAGGCAAACCACAGGTTAATGGGTTAATCTCTACAACACCCCACCCCTCTCTATCCACGTGTGTATTGTACCTAGGATTTAGTGTCACAAACCAGTAAGACCAAGCCTGTAGGCGGACTTGGTAATGCTGATGACCTTTTTGAACATATGTTCATGGACAACTTGAACCTCCCATACCAAATAAATAAATGGGCATGTACACTATTATGATTTGTCATGTGCGGAAATTTTCAAGCCTAATTTGTCAAAGAATGGAGATCTCACCTGATCCATAAGGAGCAAACCCCACTCCCTGTTCCAGATTTCTTCAATAGTTTTATCTGAATCTTCAGATAGTTTGCCCCCAAATGCCACCATCTTATATATGTAGTCACAACAACACCAACCATCCCTCGAAATTTTGATGTAAAATGGCTGATATGTTCATCTCTTATAGTTGACCAGAGCTTGAACTGGAATGCTCATTGATCTGTAGATACAACATTTGTGACTAAGCATAGATATTCTTCTTAATACGACAAGCTGTAGATACATCGACCAAGGACATACCAGCACCACAAGGCCTGACCTTGCTCTGGCTGCAAAATCATGGCAAAAATTGTGCAGAAAAGGAGAAGAAGCAGCAGCTGATACTCTGCAGATACTTTGGAACAATAGATGCAATCCATTTCAGTGTATGTCACTGAGTTCCAAAACTAACAATTAACCAGTGAACCCAGGGAGTACATTTTCTAGCTAACGCCAAAAGAAGTGAGACTGTCCCTATATTTTTGCTTAAATTTAACAGATTATTTAGTGACGAATTTGGTAGAAATCAATAAACCCAAAAGAATGCTAATGAACCTGAAAATATCCATTGGACAAAAAATGCATTCTTCTAGCCACTAGCCTACAAGTTAGAGATCATACTTTTGTTTGCGGAGCAAATGCGCTGAGACAACCTGCAAATGAGCTCAAGTGCAAAAAAAAATTTAAATTACAAAAGATGCAGATCTTCTTTCAGATGCCATGACTCGTCCGGTGGAATTGTTTGCAAGTCATGTGAGTATTGACAAGGCTGAGCAGCTTATTAAGAGTGTATCTCTGAGGTATGCTAAGGGTATCGGTTTGCAGTAGTTCACTTTAGATGCATTTCTGTCTGTGAAGTTACGTCTCTAAGGTTCCATCAATACATCTATTGCAGGTTGAGTTGGAGGTTCCCCTACCTTGATAGCCAAAGGTTTTGGGTCCAGACAGTCAGGTTCAGAACAGTTTGAGAGTGGAGGTTTGCCAGTATCCAGTTTCTTCTACCTCATCATGCATGTTCTCGGGCTCCCCCAACCTCGACCTTCACGTTGAGCGGTGCTGCCCCTCTAATGGCCAGTTGAAGCGGCAACCCCAGGCACGCAGCCGTCAAGATAGCGACCATGGTTCTGCCCTTTAACCACCCCTGGGCGTGACGTCCTCTCTAGGTTCAAGGAGGAGCGAGTAGGAGGACATGAAGTAACGCTCATATATTGTGTGTATCTTCCACTTTATGATTCCAAATCAGATAACCCTGCCAAGGTCAGTACTACTTTTTGTTGTTTCTTGTTATCAATATTCTTTGTGTCGCTTCTAAAATGTCAATTACCAACTGTTCTCCATATATGTAGTCTTCCAGTTCTATGATATCCTGTGCTCAGTTAGTACATAAATATTCAGAAATAGTTCAATGCACAATTCAAGATTAAGTTTTGCTTTAACTGTTTGGTGAAGTTGAACTAAAAACATAATTAGCATTTTTCTTCATGTGCTCATCATCAGCCTTTAATTCGGATGTTGTACTGACATGTAAACTTCTTTCAATAGCTGTGGTGTGTACGGATACTAATATATATCATCTCTCTTTTATTCCTTCCCTTTTATAGGTCAGCTTAGAGGTTAATGTGATCTGTAAATCAAGCATAGCAAAAATACTGGCCAAGAAAGATGTCTTATCTCCAGTCTTTAATTTAAACGTCACATTTAGACTTCCTGCCATAACTCTGCTGTGTAGTGATACTGATATGTATCCTCTCTTTCCTGCCTCCCTTTTTAGTTTTTTTGTGATATGTTTGGAGGCTAAAGTAATTTGTATATGATCGCTAGATCACTAACCCAGGAAGCTACATTGACTGATCAAACATGCTAATTACTGGACGGTCAATGACTGAATAAACATCACCAGTAATCTTAACAACTCTCCAGAATAAAGGGGGACAACTTCTTTGTTCATATTCAGATACTGAATGAATTTTTATGTTTGCATCGTTGTGAATTACTATGTACTACGCTTGGATGGTAAACCAGCCTCCGGTAACTGGATATATACAAAGTGTGACTATCTACATATGATATGAATGCAATCTTGAAGCAAAGAAATGAGAAGAAGTAATGCAACCATGTTTTTTTACTACAAATATCTAAAAACTGGTGCAACAAAAGAAATCCCTGATTGGCCGAGCACTCCATGATCGAGGGTATCAATTGTTATGATGGTGATCACTGATCACAATAAACTTCCATTTTTCAAAATCAAACCACTGCTGTGGATATAGCAAGCAAAAAGAACTTCAGCAATAAAAATTCAGTATTTGACACAGTCCCGACGGTCGCTCGTAGACGATTACTTCCCGTTAAGAGCATGCTCGCAGTCATCTAATCGGCTGATTTCTTTCCGGCCATACATAGACTACACACGTGTACAGGCTAGGTTGATTCAACCAAGCACGTCACAAGTCTACGGTGAAGAAAAATATGTCCCTGTGTTGTGTGCAAGTGTTTTGCAAATGGTCGAAGGGATAAGCATCATATACCTGCGGCTCCATGCGGAATCAATCCAGCAGCCAGCTGCTACTTTCTGTAAGTCTGTGAATTTGGCCATATCTTTTCTCAAGAAGTAATGCAAACTTAATTGTTTTTACTTCAAATATCAAAATACGGGTGCAATAAATCAAACCTCTGGTTGGCTGAGCACTCCATGGTCGAGGTTATCGATTATTTTGACAGTGACCACAATAACTACCTAATTTCAAAATGCAACTACCATGCATATATCGTTCAAAAACATTCAGCAATAAAATTCTGTAATAGATCAAGATGGCAACGGGGATGAAACCCATCGGGTTTTGCCTTCCCAAACCCATCCCCGCGAGAAAATCGTAAACCCGTCCCCGTCCCCGTCATCACGCGCGGGGCTAGATTTTCGCCCGTCCCCTAAACTCATCGGGTTTTCTAAACCCACGGGGAAATCGACATATATAAGGAAACATCCTTAGATTCAGGCACACTACCTGTAACTAAATGTACGATTGTAGTTTCTGTTCACGGTGTCATCAATGAATAAATTAACCTATCAAAAAGAATAAAAATAAAACTATTAGCTTTGGTGTCTTATTTTGGACATAATGGGAATAGCAATTTGGACTCTACTATATGTATTTCTTGCAAGTCTACTAAAACAGTAGCAATTTGTACATGTATCCTGCAATATGATGATCAGAAAAAACACACTGCATAATATTTGTACATTCTGAATCCATTTTGTTTCTTTCTTGCAAGAGTGTACTAGCTTCAACTTAACTTCTGAAACTTTCATGAAAAAAACCCATATACTAGTCTCTAAACCAAACTTTCATGAAACTTAAATTCTACGGGAGAGACGGAGATGAGGGCTCGAGCGAGGGGGGAAGGAGCGAGTGATATTGGCCACCCAGCGAGGGGTTGGTTTGGCTTTCGGCGCTGGGGGTGAGGGGCTCGGTAGCTTTGGGTGGGGCCGCGCCGGATCTGTGCTTGGTAAAAAAATGTATTTTGCCGGGTTTGGTGGGTTTCGGGTTCGGGGACTACCGAAACGGGTGCAAACCCATGAAACGTGTCGGGTTGTATAATGTGCCCAACAACAACCCGGCGGGGATGAAAAGACGCCCATCCCCGTCCCCTAATAGGGTAAAAACCCGCGGGGATGCGGGTTTCGGGGCCCCATTGCCATCTTGAGTAATAGACGGATGCCACATGACCCTATAATAAATGATATAAAGTAGAGATGCATGTAAATATGTATCCTTGGGATAAGTAAGATGTGCCAGTTCGGAGGAGCAAAATGTGATGGATTAAGTTGGAGTGTTTCCTTAAAACTCCTCTAAATCGTAATCAAAGATAAAAACCTGAGTTCTTTCTGGTCTTACATATAGTCCACACACGTACAGGCTAGCTTCATTGAACCAAGCACATCCGAGTCCATTGCAAATAAAATTATGTCTTCTTCTACGTGTGTTTTGCAGAACGCATCGAAGGCATTAGCTTCATATACCTGCGTCTGATGCTTGAATTGATCCCGCAGCCTGCTAACTTCTGTACGTGCGCGAATTCGGCTGTATATCTTCATCTCCTTGCAACACCAATCGGCTCAGAAGAAATCGAGCTTGCCTCGTACATGTATATCGCCAGAAAGCACTTGGCAGCTGTCGGGCCCGCTACAACATTGGATGACTGATTTGATACTGGACACTGCAGCTTTGATAATTGGCACCCAAAGTGACACTTATTATCAAGCTTGGGGAGGAGGTGGATGTTGAGGGCATGCATGGATGCGTATTTGGCTGTACGCCTACACAGGCATAGAGGAAAATCAATTGGCAACAACAGACCTAGCCTCAGTTTTGTCCTATTGACGGATGTTCTGGACGTGATGCACAGGAGGCATGACAGTAAAGAAAACAACATAGACGTAGTATTCATAGCAATTAGTGTGGTCGAAAAGAGTTTGATCATGTTCAAAAAAAAAAAAGAGTTTGATCGAGATGAGGAAACCTATTTTGATGCAATAAGATCTCTGAGCACACCTGATCCATGCAGCAACTTGATTTCTTCAGCTTGAGCAAGACGAAGAACATTTTTCTATGTGAGAAGACGGAAGAGACGATGGACTCCATGGGAGAAAAGGGAGAAACAATTTAAATGCCGCAAGATTGCATGGGAAGCGGAAGAAACCAATAACATCTATGAGCACAACTGATCCATGCCGCAACCTGTTTGTTTGAGCTTGACAGAGACGATGGCCTTTTTTGTATGGGAGAAGAGAGACGATGGACTCCATGGGACTGCATGGACGTCCTGGGAGTATAGTTGGAGATTGCTTAGGTTGTTGCTTTTTCTAGGGAGAGGAAGTGGTCGTGGTGGTCTACATAGATTGAGATGAGAGTTTTTCTCCTTAAAAATAGACGTGTAGTTTTAGATAGATTTTTTAGGAAGTTGTAGATAGATAGATTTAGCAGTTTTATTACTTCTATTTTTACCGAGAAAAGACTATGGGCCTTTGGAGCAGTTTTTTATTCTAAGGATTTTATAGATTGATCTTTTTTTTGCGAGTAATTTATAGATTGATCTACACCGTAATAATTCGGTCCCATCAGATAAACGGCTCATAAATTTTGATTAATGTGGGAATTTCAGCACAACTGATCCATGCCGCAACCTGCTTGTTTGAGCTCCTGATCCATGGCGCAACCTGTTTGTTTGAGCTTGACAGAGACGATGGCCTTTTTTGTATGGGAGAAGAAGAGAGACGATGGACTCCATGGGACTGCATGGACGTCCTGGGAGTATAGATGGAGATTGCTTAGGTTGTTGCTTTTTCTAGGGAGAGGAAGTGGTCGTGGTGGTCTACATAATTTGAGATGAGAGTTTTTCTCCTTAAAAATAGATGTGCAATTGTAGATAGATTTTTAACGCCGATAAGTGCCACACGTGTGGGCGTTAGGGGGTCTGCCCACACATTTTATGTGATGTATAAGAGGAACAACCCACACACCTACGTGTGGGCAAAACTAGTAATGCCCACACACCTCTTTTTTTCCCTCCTGATCCTTCTCACACGCCTGCGTGTGGGCAAAATAGATAACGCACACACGCCCCGTACGTCAGGCCTCGTACCTCATGGCCCCGCACGCCCCGCGTGACAGTAACCGTGCGTCCCGCCGTTGCCATGGTCCAGACCCTCATCCATGTTCGTTTAACTGTAGTTGTCACGTAGCTGGACTTCGGTTGCCATGTCGGACAACTACAGTTGCCATGGTTGCTCAACTACAGTTGCCATGTATGGTCTGGTCTACTGCAGTTGCCATGATTTCAAAATTTTAGGAGTTGCCACCCAGTAACACTAGGCAGTTGCCATGTAGCACTACAAAAATGGCATGGCAAAAAAACATGTTTGGGCAAAAGAGAGAGTTGTCATGTGCTCACAAGCACGCTAGGGCAGTTGCCATTTAAAGAGAAAGAGTTGCCATCTGCTTACGTGCACGCTAGGGCAGTAGCCATGTACCATGCAAAAACACATGGCAATGTTTTGGCAACTCCAGTGAAAGAGAGTTGACATCTGCTTACAAGCAAAAGTAGGGCAGTTGCCATGTACCCTGTAGAAACACATGGCAACTGCCAGCTTTGCGTGTGGGAGATGAGACGAGCGTGTGGGCGAGAAGGCAAATGCCCACACATCAGCCTTGTGCGTTAGTGAAAAGTGGCCTGTGGGCGAACTGCTGAACGCCCACACACCGGCCCCTCACGTGTGGTGAAACGGCCGTGTGGGCGACCGGGTGAATGCCCACACACCAGCCCAGTCCTACGTGGCACTAGAAACATGCCAAGATTCGTGCGCTCACAAACGGACGCGGATTTTCTTAACAAGCGTATGGGCGAGATGCAAACGCCCACACGTGTGGGCGTTAGTGTTTTCGTAGATTTTTTAGGAAGTTGTAGATAGATAGATTTAGCAGTTTCATTACTTCTATTTTTACCGAGAAAAGACTATGAGCCTTTGGAGTAGTTTTTTATTCTAAGGATTTTATAGATTGATCTTTTTTTTTGCGAGTAATTTATAAATTGATCTACACCGTAATAATTCGGTCCCACCACCAGATAAACGGTTCATAAATTCTGACTAATATGGGAATTTATTGGAAGTCAAGAATTATTCTAAGGATTTTATAGATTGATCTTTTTTGCGAGTAATTTATAGATTGATCTACACCATAATAATTCGGTCCCACGAGATAAACGGCTCGTAAATTCTGATTAATGTGGGAATTTATTGGAAGTCAAGAATTAGTATAGGTATAGATAGATAGATATAGATAGATAGATAGATAGATAGATAGATAGGAATCCATTCATATGAACCAAGTGGCTCTAAAGCTATAAAAATGATATCATGTTTATTTCCTTTGAAATGTGGAGTATATGAATCTATTCCTATGAACTAATTGGCTCTAAAAGAAAAATTCCTATACAAATCATATCATATAAAGTTCCTACGATATTCCTTGACACCAAAGGATGGTTGAAATTGCTGCAGATGATACGACGGTCTTTCTTTGTAGACTCCTCCCCCATCTTTATAGTTACCTCTCGAAGATGAATGAAATGATATATACTGGGTATTCTATATGTGCATTTTGGTACAAGAAAACTCGGTAAAAGTCTGTGAGGTTCGAATTTTCGATAAAGCTATATGCACTGCATTTTGGAACAGAGGGAGGAGCATACGACAATTGCTAACACTCGCGTGGAAGATTTGTATGTAGAAGGAGTGGTTGTTCTGTTAAATGACATGGCAAAACTGACACTGTCGGATGCCGATCTAACGGTTCTTACGGCGTTCATCAGAAAACGGTTTGTGGCGAACGTTTGTCGGATAATGATTTACGGACACATGCATTACATTGATACGTGCCCCCTCTCTCTCACGCACACACGCACCCTCACGAGTCACGACTCTCCGAGTCCTCTCGCACCCACCGTCTATCTGCAGGTAGACATCACACACATATGTGCTTTTCACACCCTACCCCCGGAACTTATAAAAAACAGAAGACGTCGCGCACCTTTTATTTTAGCTCACACGTCACACACTTACACTATTACTCTTGTGGCGAACGTTCTTTGGGCATACTAGTATATTGTACTCTCACGAAGAGAAGTGGTGCACGCACGCACTAGTTCTCTCACACCCACTCGCGGGTACATGTAGGAGCACATTTTTTTGAAGCTGGTATGACAAAATCACTCCACTATATATAAGCTGGTACATGTAGGAGCGCATTTTTTTGAAGCTTGCTTTACTAGGGTTCCTCTCTTTCACTCTCTCATGCTCTCCAGATCTAAGCAAGACATAGGTGGCCACACTCTCCCTTTGCTCACTGCTGGTCACAAATCCGGCCGGACCACCTCGACCAGGGCAGGGGTGTAGGTGCATCGTTCACGCTGTCTTCGGTGGTGAGGGAGGAGACCAACAGCTGCCCGCGTGTCCCGCTCAGCGGCCGTGCCATTATCTCTGAGAGAGTGCCGGCTTGGGAGGGGCTCCGACCCCTTCTTCCGCCCTGCGGTATTGTGGCCAAGATGCGTGTGGATCTTTTCTACTTCCGTCGACTATTCCAAAGCCACCTAAACTTTTACTACTATTAGAGGTAAAGCTAGTTCATACAGTCAAATCTAATAGTTAGTTCAAATAGGGAAGAAAGTGGGAAAGCTGCATCATGAATCTTGGACTTGGTTCTAAGAGGAAACGGGGGAAAGTAGTAGATACTGGCTACCCAACCGGTCTCTTGGTTGAAAAGGCAAAGAAAGCATGGTGGCTGGCGAAGGGTGGGGGAAGTGGACCTGTCTCTTGGTTGAAAAAGGAAAGAAAGTGAGGGGTGTTGGAGGACAACACAAATGAGAATGAGCATGTCTAGATTTCCTGTGCTCACATAGGAAAATGTCGCCGAGGAGATAAAAAATGGGACAAATGCAGACATGCTGCCTGAGTGTTTGCCGCTCTTGGCAACCACATTTGCCTTGCCACTTTATGCCCCTGCTGTCCCTACGCCCATATCGCTACCGTTAATGTAAAATCACATGAAGCATTAAGCAACGCCACCTAATGTCAATATAAGTAATGGTCTAGTGCCGTCGATAAATTGAAGCAATGCGACCACCATTTCATGAAGTGCTTACGTATTGCTTTATTTCCCATGAATTGTGTTTTCGCAGTTACACTTAAATCTCACACCGCTAAGATTGCTCCATCCCAGTGGAACTGCACAAATTTGATTGCACATTTACTGACCATGTGCTACTCTCATGATAGTAATACTAATGCAATTGTTCTGCATGTTAATCTAGTGGCAGTGTTGATGTGATGTGATGCTACTTACTTAAGGGCACTTTCCTACTATCAATCTAGTGCCAATTATAACAGAATAGATGTTGTTGTTAATCATACACCACTGCAAATATATGTCACTGTTTAAATAACCGTATTTCGTATTTTCGCAAACAGGGATGTCTGTCTCAATATCGTTTCTATCCGCACAATCAAAAGTACACACCTTAGTTTTAGTACAACTGCACAAAATGAGATGGCTATTCCTAGTTGCCGTCCTCTAACCACTAGTGTTCCAGGTATTCCTACAATGGTATTAACTAGGTAGAATGACCAAAGCAATCTAAAAGAAGCTGATTCATACGTTTTACTTCCTGATGGCTATTCCTAATGTACTTTCTACCGGTTCATCCATGGACCGAGACCTAGCTTGCACGGCTGCATGGAGGTTTTTGGGCTGTTGTCGGCCTTCGTTATGATGTGCGAAGGCTACCTAGGGATTCTCCCCACACTAGAGTTGTGTGTGTGGGGGGGTGCTTCTACAGCAAACTCGGCGTCACCGCCAAGGACGAGGTAGCAGAGTGCAGCGCCTTCGTCGTTGTGCGGCGCCAAGGAGCCGGTAACCGCTTTCCGCCCATCACTTTGATCCAGTCTGTCAAGTTGTGGCAGAAGTCATACTTCTACGTGAAGAACGTCAACCTGGTGGTGGACTTCATTAACCTACCGCCCTACGAAGCCGGCACACCGGCTGAGCCGCGCTCCAGCTGGACGTACAAGCCGAAGCACCTGTTGGCCGCCGCCACTGCTGCCGTTGCCAGGCTCGAGGAGATGACGGATCTGGAGGGTCTTCAGGCGTCCGACTTGCGGACGGCCTTCGTGTCCCGCCCGGTTCTCCCCCTCCAGGGCCGGCCTCACATGATTTGTCAGATAAGCGGGCACCAGGACCCATGCCAGCTGTCCACCGGTGAGATGTCGGTCGCAACAAGACCAAGACCAGCAGAACGGCAGGATGGAGGTCATCATGGAGCCCAGGACAGCGTCACCACCAGAGCCTTTGGCAGCCGAAGACCAACTTTAGTCAGGATAAGTGAACTAGATATTCCCCTTCAAAATGGCCAATTGTTGGCGCCCTTCCCGCTCATTATTTGGGAAGAGGCCCAGGGCCTCCCTCTATAAATAGGACTAGCCACCACAGAGTAGGGGCATCTGGAAGATCGATGAATCACCCAGAGAAAGAAAGAGAGAAGTGACCGAACTCACCCAAGCAGTTCATCGCACCAGCTGAAGAGCAGCCCTCGCGAGGCTGTTCTCCCCTTGTACTGTTCATCATCAGCCCCTGAGACAATCCACCACACCACAAACTAGAGTAGGGTATTACACCACAATGGTGGCCCGAACTAGTATAAGCCTCGTGTCCCTTGTGTGTTCTTCTTTCTAGCCTAGATTACTTGCGAGTCTTCTACGCGTGAGCTGGTAGGGGAAAGATCTTCATGCGCACCCCAGAGTTCGAACCTCAAGGGTCTGCCAAAACCCGAAATCCGACATTTGGCATGCCAGGTAGGGGTGCACCGAAATCCTTCTTCCGCCGCCTCGCGTTTCGTCGCCTCGCCGTTTTGATGTCAAGCGACCCGACAGCCAACACCGACCGCTAGGCGGCATGGCCCGCCCACGCCATGCCGCCAGCCCAGGGCGACCTCAACCTTGCGCCTCAGGCAGCTCGCGCTCCACAGGGCGCTGCGGGGCACGGGCGATGTGGCCAGACGCCGCCTGCCCTCACGCCACGGCAAGTGCGATCAGCAGCAAGAGCCTCAAGCCACGCCGCGGCCACAACACCGCACACCCGACGGGAGCAGGCGAACTCCAGTGCCGCGCTCACGGTGGCCCGAGAGCTGCTACGGTGCTGACTGCTGGAGGGCGGCCGTGACGTGTTGTTGGAGCGAGTGGCCGAGCTCCTGGACACCGCCGCCTCGGGAGCACCTCCTTTCTGCGTCCAGCTGCCGCCCCAGATCCAGAGCGGGCCATATGGTGGCCCCATACGCGCCCATGTAACTCCAAGCGGACTCCAAGGCCTACTCAACGCCAACCTGGCCGGCAGCACCAAGCGACAAGTCGTGCCGACCCCATCTCCGGACGGTGAAGGAGTGCACGCCGCGACCTTCGGCCTCGGCGGACAAACCACGCCACCACCCTCAAGACAATGCTCCAGGCGGTACTGCGTGACATGTGGGGCACTACGGCGAGACCCGCGGGTCGGCGGCCCCAGAAGCTTATGTGCCCCACATGGTGGATCGAGAGTGCACACAGGAAGAAGTCCATGGCTCGTTCCTCGGGCCAGGCTGGGGCGAGGAGACACCAGAAGCTGAGCTCTTTCAGGAACCCCAAGAGGGCGTCGATGATCGCGCCAGTGGCAGCAACTATCTGGTACCACTAATTCCTCAGGAGCAAGCTTATGCTAACTATGGGTCGCAGGAGCTACAGGTCGCCGCAGAAGATGGCTGCCCCAATGCTGCAGCCTCTCAATACTAGGGAAAAGCCTATACACAGAATCTTAGCAGTAGGGCGGCTCAAAAAGGAGCGCTGCTGCTAATTAGTAGTAGCACATGTGCGGGAAACTCGTTGCTGATAAGTTTTTAGCAGTAGCGTGCTCTGTGTAAACCGCGCTGCTACAAATATCGACCGGCGGTGTTCACCTAACTCCATTTAGCAGTAGCACGGTGGCGCGAACCGCGCTACTGCTACGGATGTAGTAGTAGCGTGCTTTTACTAAGATCGCTGCTGCTAAATTTCAAATTAGCACACTTTTTGTCCCTGTTAGCAGTAGCGCCATCGCCCAAAGCGCGCTGCTGCTAATTCCTTAGCAGTAGCGTGTTTAAGCTCCCGTGCTACTGCTAACCCACACCAACCCACCACCTTTTCCCCACCCGTCCCTCCCCTCCCCCTCCTGTCCCTTCCCCCTACCTGCCCCACATGCTCCCACTCTCACTATTCTTCTTCCTCAATACTTCTCCCCCATTACTCTCTCTCTTCTATCCACCTTTCTCTCTCTTCATTACTCCTACCTAACTACACCACCTCCATTAATGCATCTCCTTT
>NC_041391.1:110563425-110591073 GCF_002162155.2 Triticum dicoccoides | reverse complement strand
TCCTTTCCCCTCCACTAGTTGAAGTTGTCTCCTCCCAAATTAGGTAGCTAGGTAGATGTAGGATTTAGTTAAGTGACCTATTTGCCCCTAACTAGATCTATCTTTGTCAAGAAGAGCTTTGTGCACTTTTGATCTCCCTAAAACATCATCTCCACCGTGTGCTCGATCTCGATCGAGATAGAGGTGATGAAAATTTCATGCTTTTGCAAAACGGAAATATGTTTATGTGTGTGTGATATGTTTGTGGAAATTGTGTGTGTGGCATGAGTTGACGCCAAATTGTGCTTTTGGGTTGCCTATGTTTTGCCGAAATGTCGATTTATTTCCATTTCGGCGAATTCCGGGCAAACTCTAGATCCATATATGTGTTGGGGAATGTTGCAGAAAATTAAAAAAATTCCTACGGTTTCACCAAGATCCATCTATGAGTTCATCTAAGCAATGAGTCATAGGAGAGATATTGCATCTACATACCACTTGTAGATCGCGTGCGGAAGCGTTCAAGGGAAGGGTGATGATGGAGTCGTACTCGCCGTGATTCAGACCACCGATGACCAAGTGCCGAACGGACTGCACCTCCGCGTTCAACACACGTACGGGACGGGAGACGTCTCCTCCTTCTTGATCCAGCAAGGGAGAAGGAGAGGTTGATGATGATCCAGCAGCACGACGGCGTGGTGGTGGATGCAGCAGAACTCCGGCAGGGCTTCGCCAAGCTGCTGCGGGAGGAGGACGAGGTGTAGCAGGGGAAGGGAGGCTCCAATCCACAGGGTGTGGCTGACCTCCCCTGACCTCCTTTATATAGGCCCCCAGGGGGGGGGGGCGCCGGCCCTGGGAGATCCAATCTCCCAAGGGGGGCGGCGACCAGGGGGGTGGAGTGCCCCCCAAGGCACCCACCCTAGGGTTTCAACCCTAGGCGCAGGGGGTGGGCCAAGGGGGCACACCAGCCCACTATGGGCTGGTTCCCCTCCCCACTTCAGCCCTTGGGGCCCTCCGGGATGGGTGGCCCCACCCGGTGGACCCCCGGGACCCTTCTGGTGGTCCCGGTACAATACCGGGTGACCCCAAAACTTTCCCGATGGCCGAAACAACACTTCCTATACATAATTCTTTACCTCCGGACCATTTCGGAACTCCTCATGACGTCCGGGATCTCATATGGGACTCCGAACAACATTCGGTATGCTGCATACTCAAATTCATACAACCCTAGCGTCACCGAACCTTAAGTGTCTAGACACTACGGGTTCGGGAGACACGTAGACATGACCGAGACGACTCTCGGGCAATAACCAACAGCGGGATCTGGATACCCATGTTGGCTCCCACATGCTCCTCGATGATCTCATCGGATGAACCACGATGTCGAGGATTAAACAACCCCGTATTCAATTCCCTTTGTCAATTGGTACGTTACTTGCCCGAGACTCGATCATCGGTATCCCAATACCTTGTTCAGTCTCGTTACTGGCAAGTCACTTTACTCGTACCATAATGCATGATCCCGTGACCAAACACTTGGTCACTTTGAGCTCATTATGATGATGCATTACCGAGTGGGCCCAGAGATACCTCTCCGTCATACGGAGTGACAAATTGTCACGCCCAAGATGCGACCCTATCCTAAAGGAACTCGAAGGTCCCACCAAGGATAGAAGCGCATCTTGAAGACGCTTTTGCAAGGTGGATATCATTACATCAACATTACATAATAGTGGGGGTACATACATAAGGCATACAGTGCCACATGAATACACAATACAACATACAAGAACAACATCCGACTACGGATGAATCATAAACAGAAACTCAAACAATATCCACCCTGCTAGCCCAGGCTGCCGACCTGGAACCTATCCCCTGATCGAAGAAGCAGAAGAAGAAACTCAACGCAAGCAAGCATCGCTCTCGCGTCATGACCATCGCATAACCTGTACCTGCAACTGTTGTTGTAGTAATCTGTGAGCCACGAGGACTCAGCAATCCCATTACCATGGGTATCAAGACTAGCAAATCTTAATGGGAAAGGAAGGGGTAAAGTGGTGAGGTTGCAGCAGCGGCTAAGCATGATATGGTGGCTAACATACGCAAATGAGAGCGAGAAGAGAAACAAAGGAACGGTCGTCAACTAGTAATGATCAAGAAGTGATCCTGAACTCCTACTTACATCAATCATAACACAGAAACCATGTTCACTTCCCGGACTCTGCCGAGAAGAGACCATCACGGCTACACACGCGGTTGATGTGTTTTAATTCGGATCTGGTGTCAAGTTATCTACAACCGGACATTAACAAATTCCCATCTGCCACATAACCGCGGGCACGACTCTCGAAAGTTTATACCCTGCAGGGGTGTCCCAACTTAGCCCATGACAAGCTCTCGCGATCAACAAAGGAATAGACCTTCTCCCAGGAAGACCCAATCAGTCTCGGAATCCCGGTTTACAAGACATTTCGACAATGGTAAAACAAGACCAGCAAAGCCTCCCGGCGTGCCGACATCCTGATAGTAGCCGCGCGTATCTCGTCTCAGGCCACGACCGGATGAGCACTACGTACAACTAGAACCAGACCTCAAGTTTCCCCAAGGTGGCGCTGCAAGTGGCTCTAGTTTGGACCAACACTTAGACAAGCATTGGCCCGGGGGGGCTAAAATAAAGATGACCCTTGGGTTAATTACTCCCAAGGGAAATATAGGTGGTGGTGAGGCAAATGGTAAAACCAATGTTGGGCCTTGCTGGAGGAGTTTTATTCAAAGCGAACTGTCAGGGGGGTCCCATAAATCACCCGACCGCGTTAGGAATGCAAAATCCGGGAACATAACACCGGTATGACGGAAACTAGGGCGGCAAGAGTGGAACAAAACACCAGGCATAGGGCCGAGCCTTCCACCCTTTACCAAGTATATAGATGCATTAATAATATAAGAGATATTGTGATATCCCAACCAAAATCCTGTCCACCATGGAGAAATCTTCAACTTCACCTGCAACTAGCAACGCTATAAGAGGGGCTGAGCAAAAAGCGGTAACGTAGCCAAACAACGGTTTGCATAGGAAAGGTGTCAAAGGTTAGGGGTTCATGGCAATATGGGATGGCTTGATAAACAGGTAATAGGTAGCGCAGCATAGCGATAGAACGAAGCAACTAGCATAGCAATGATAGTAGTGAGATCCAGGGTAGCGGTCATCTTGCCTGTAATCCCGCAAGGAAAAAGAACGAGTCCATGAAGAAGATGAAGCCACGAAGACGAACCACACGTAGACGAACGCATCCTCACGATCGCAATGAAACGGGAACTATCGAGAAGAAGCACACAACACGGTAAACACACCACACATGAACAAGGCATGATGCACAACAAGCATGATGCAAGACATGACTACATGAAGCTACTCATGGCAAGAGATGATGCAAGCAAGAACAACACATCAAGGAAAGTTTAAATGAGGCCGGAAACAACATATAACAATTCCGGTAAGTCCTCATATGCAAATTTCGAAATTCGTCCAGAACTGAATAAACCATATGTTCAAGTTGTTAAACAGCAAGTTAAGATGCACCAAGATGATCTACACAAAATTCTAGTCAAGTTACATATAAAGTTCATTAGATTCGGAGCTACGGCCTAGAAGATATGAGCAAAACAAGTTAAACATGACATTGATGCAAAATTCACCCAAACATCAAGCAAAGACCTCAAAACAAGGATGTAACATGATAATATGAAACAACATGCAAAATCAAGCAAGTTTCATATAGAGCACACTCAAAACGGAGCAACGGTTCAACACACACACTATACAAGATATGACAACAATCTGTCCATAACAGCAACTAGGCATCTTACAAGCATCAAAACAATATGCTACAGCATCCCAACATAATAACAAATGGCATGGGCATGAAGTACATGTAAAGCATAACAAAACATGAACACTGAGCTATCTCCACAAACAACTAGAACATGCTCAAAAAGACATGGGAAGATTGCAAATAATAACAGTTTCAGACTTTAGCAGAAATAACATCAGGTTGCAATGTTTAGAGCTGTCAAACAACATGTTACAGGAACATATCATGGCAAACAAAGGAATGGCATGAATCTACTAAAAGCATAGATCAAAAGTCCCTTACTGACCGTAAGCCAAAAAGGATCAGAAGAAATGATGGCATCCATGTAAACATGGCAAGTTATATTACAGATTCATACATGGCAGGAACAACAATAAGTAGGCATGTTCGTGAGCTTGAACCACTCACCACAGAGCAATCCATGGAATGGCAAGGCAACCAACAGTAAGAAGACATGTTTATGAAGCTAAGAATGGCAAGACCAAGTTCATAGGGTTCATGGATCACTAGGAAAACACATGGGAACAAGTGAACTTAATGTTAACAGGCTGACAGCAACATTTTCACGCAACTTTGGAGCAAGATAACATCATGTTCCAGCAGGCTATAATTGCAACTAAGGGCATGAATGGATAGAGCAAGACATGTAGATCAAAACATGTTTATAGAACATCTCCAGATTATGCATAGAATGATTAGTAGAAGCATGTTTACATAGTAACAAAATATAATAGAATCTGTCAGGAAAACAGCAACAGCAACTACCCTACTTAGCAAGCTTGAAACACTCAACACACAACTCACAAAAATACATGGTGGCACCCCTAGAAAGATGGCATGGCATAGATCAACATACATGTAGACATCAACCTCATAGGATGCACACATCAATCATGGCAAAACTGATAAATGAGCAAGTTATAACAGTTTCAGCAGATTAACATCAATATGCACTCTTCCAACAGCATTTTGGGCATCAATATGAGCTCAAATGAAAATGATGCAATGGAATGAAATTAAGTACTCGTCGAGGCGAACAATTTGACATATTATACGCACAAAACGGAGATACGGATGCAGAGATGTGATGGCATGAACATGGCATGATTATGTTAACATAACAGGGACTTAGCAATTTTTACCCTCCGGATCTGGTGTTGACTTTGGCACGGAAGTCGAGGCAGAGCCGGATCCCGTCGGAGAGCTCGCCGGAGAGAGGCTGCCGGGGTTGGATCCGGCCGGAGGAGGGGAGGGAGAGGCCGGGCGGCGCGGCGAGGCGGCGGCCGCCACTCGCGGGCGCGGCTCCGGCGGGCGCCGGGGCAGAGACGCGGGCGGCGGCGCTCGGCCAGGGGCTGAGCTGAGGTGGCGGCCTCCGATTCGCCGGAGTGAGGTGGAAGTCGGACGTGTCCGGCCGTAGTTGGACATGTCCGGCGCGCGAGGGGAGCGGGGCTAGGGTTGGACTGCGGGATTTCGGGGAGGAAGACATATTTATAGGTAGAGGGAGCTAGGAGAGTCCAAATGAGGTGCGGTTTTCGGCCACGCGATCGTGATCGAACGTCCGAGAGCATAGAGGTGAGTTTGCTGGGTTTTTGGGCCACTTTGAAAGGGGTGTTGGGCTGCAACAAAAGAGGCCTTTTGCGGTTACCCGGTTAACCGTTGGAGTACCAAACGACCTCCAAATGGCATGAAACTTGATAGGCGGTCTACCGGTGCTATACCAAGGCCGCTCGGCAAACCTCGGGCCATTCCGAGAAAGTTTGCAACCACTCACAATGAGAGACAAAAAGGGGACGCCGGAGGACATAGGAGCGCCGGATTGCAAAACGGACAACGGGGAAAATGCTCGGATGCATGAGACGAACACGAATGCGAAATGAGATGCACATGATGACAATGATATGAAATGCAGATGATGACATGGCAAAGTGCAACACGCAAGCAAATGACATGGCAACGAAGGCGAATAACTGACAGACACCTGGCGCATCGAATCCGGGGCGTTACACAAATCCCAGTCTCGATCCGTGTCAACCCTATAGATACTTTCGGAGATACCTGTAGTGCACCTTTATAGTCACCCAGTTACGTTGTGACGTTTGGTACACCCAAAGCACTCCTACGGCATCCGGGAGTTACACGATCTCATGGTCTAAGGAAAGGATACTTGACATTGGAAAAGCTCTAGCAAAACGAACTACACGATCTTGTGCTATGCTTAGGATTGGGTCTTGTCCATCACATCATTCTCCTAGTGATGTGATCCCGTTATCAACGACACCCAATGTCCATAGCCAGGAAACCATGGCTATCTTTTGATCAACGAGCTAGTCAACTAGAGGCTTACTAGGGACATATTATGGTCTATGTATTCACACGTGTATTACGATTTCCGGATAATACAGTTATAGCATGAATAAAGACTATTATCATGAACAAGGAAATATAATAATAATGCTTTTATTATTGCCTCTAGGGCATATTTCCAACAGTCTCCCACTTGCACTAGAGTCAATAATCTAGTTACATTGTGATGAATCGCACACCCATAGATTTCTGGTGTTGATCATGTTTTGCTGGCGAGAGAGGTTTAGTCAACGGATCTGCGACATTCAGATCCGTATGTACTTTGCAAATATCTATGTCTCCATCTTGAACATTTTCATGGATGGAGTTGAAACGACGCTTGATGTGCCTGGTCTTCCTGTGAAACCTGGGCTCCTTGGCAAGGGCAATAGCTCCAGTGTTGTCACAGAAGAGTTTGATCGGCCCCGACGCATTGGGTATGACTCCTAGGTCGGTGATGAACTCCTTCACCCAAATTGCTTCATGCGCTGCCTCCAAGGCTACCATGTACTCCGCTTCACATGTAGATCCCGCCATGACGCTCTGCTTGCAGCTGCACCAGCTTACTGCTCCACCATTCAACATATACACGTATCCGGTTTGTGACTTAGAGTCATCCAGATCTGTGTCGAAGCTAGCATCAACGTAACCCTTTACGACGAGCTCTTCGTCACATCCATAAACGTGAAACATTTCCTTTGTCCTTTTCAGGTACCTCAGGATATTCTTGACCGTTGTACAGTGTTCCTTGCCGGGATTACTTTGGTACCTACCTACCAAACTTACGGCAAGGTTTACATCAGGTCTGGTACACAGCATGGAATACACAATAGATCCTATGGCTGAAGCATAGGGGATGACACTCATCTCTTCTTTATCTTTTGCCGTGGTCGGGGATTGAGCCGAGCTCAATCTCACACCTTGCAACATAGGCAAGAACCCTTTCTTGGACTGATCCATTTTGAACTTCTTCAAAATCTTATCAAGGTATGTGCTTTGTGAAAGACCTATGAGGCGTCTCGATCTATCTCTATAGATCTTGATGCCTAATATATAAGCAGCTTCTCCAAGGTCCTTCATTGAAAAACACTTATTCAAGTAGGCCTTAATGCTGTCCAGAAGTTCTATATCATTTCCCATCAGGAGTATGTCATCTACATATAATATGAGAAATGCTACAGAGCTCCCACTCACTTTCTTGTAAACGCGGGCTTCTCCATAAGTCTGCATAAACCCAAACGCTTTGATCATCTCATCAAAGCGAATGTTCCAACTCCAAGATGCTTGCACCAGCCCATAAATGGATCGCTGGAGCTTGCATACTTTGTTAGCATTCTTAGGGTCGACAAAACCTTCCGGCTGCATCATATACAGCTCTTCCTTAAGATGTCCGTTAAGGAATGCCGTTTTGACGTCCATCTGCCATATCTCATAATCATAGTATGCGGCAATTGCTAACATTATTCGGACGGACTTCAGCTTCGCTACGGGAGAGAATGTCTCATCGTAGTCAACCCCTTGAACTTGTCGATAACCCTTAGCGACAAGTCGAGCTTTATAGATGGTAACATTACCATCCGCGTCCGTCTTCTTCTTAAAGATCCGTTTGTTTTCTATCGCTCGCCTATCATCGGGCAAGTCTGTCAAAGTCCATACTTTGTTTTCATACATGGATTCTATCTCGGATTTCATGGCTTCAAGCCATATGTTGGAATCTGGGCCCGCCATCGCTTCTTCATAGTTCGAAGGTTCACCGTTGTCTAACAACATGATTTCCAAGACAGGGTTGCCGTACCACTCTGGTGCGGAACGTGTCCTTGTGGACCTACGAAGTTCAGTAGCAACTTGATCCGAAGTACCTTGATCATCATCATTATTTTCCTCTTCAGTTGGTGTAGGAATCACAGGAAGATTTTCCTAAGCTGCACTACTTTCCCGTTCGAGAGGTAGTACTTCATCGAGTTCTATTTTCCTCCCACTTACTTCTTTCGAGAGAAACTCTTTTTCCAGAAAGGATCCGTTCTTGGCAACAAAGATCTTGCCCTCGGATCTTAAGTAGAGGGTATACCCAATGGTTTCCTTAGGGTATCCGATGAAGACACATTTTTCCGACTTGGGTTCAAGCTTTTCAGGTTGAAGTTTCTTGACATAAGCATCGCATCCCCAAACTTTTAGAAACGACAGATTAGGTTTCTTCCCAAACCATAATTCATACGGTGTCATCTCAACAGATTTAGACGGTGCCCTATTTAAAGTGAATGTAGCTGTCTCTAGAGCGTATCCCCAAAATGATAGCGGTAAATCGGTAAGAGACATCATAGACCGCACCATATCCAATAGAGTGCGATTACGACGTTCGGACACACCGTTATGCTGAGGTGTTCTAGGCGGCGTGAGTTGTGAAACGATTCCACATTTCCTTAAGTGTGTACCAAATTCGTGACTTAAATATTCTCCTCCACGATCTGATCGTAAGAACTTTATCTATCGGTCACGTTGATTCTCTACCTCATTCTGAAATTCCTTGAACTTTTCAAAGGTCTCAGACTTGTGTTTCATTAAGTAGACATACCCATATCTACTCAAGTCATCAGTGACAGTGAGAACATAACTATATCCTCCGCGAACCTCAACGCTCATTGGACCGCACACATCGGTATGTATGATTTCCAACAAGTTGGTTGCTCGCTCCATTGTTCCGGAGAACGGAGTCTTGGTCATTTTGCCCATGAGGCATGGTTCGCATGTGTCAAATGATTCATAATCGCGAGACTCTAAAAGTCCATCAGCATGGAGCTTCTTCATGCGCTTGACACCAATGTGACTAAGGCGGCAGTGCCACAAGTATGTGGGACTATCGTTATCAACTTTACATCTTTTGGCATTCACACTATGAATATGTGTAATATTACGCTTGAGATTCATTAAGAATAAACCATTGACCATAGGGGCATGACCATAAAACATATCTCTCATATAAATAGAACAACCATTATTCTCGGATTTAAATGAGTAGCCATCTCGTATCAAACGAGATCCAGATACAATGTTCATGCTCAAACATGGCACTAAATAACAATTATTAAGGTTTATAACTAATCCCGTAGGTAAATGTAGAGGTAGCGTGCCGACGGCGATCACATCGACCTTGGAACCATTCCCGACACGCATCGTCACCTCGTCCTTCGCCAGTCTCCGCTTATTCCGCAGCTCCTGCTGTGAGTTACAAATATGAGCAATGGCACCAGTATCAAATACCCAGGAGTTACTACGAGTACTGGTAAGGTACACATCAATTATATGTATATCAAATATACCTTTGGTGTTGCCGACCTTCTTATCCGCTAAGTATTTGGGGCAGTTCCGCTTCCAGTGACCCTTCCCCTTGCAATAAAAGCACTCAGTCTCAGGCTTGGGTCCATTCTTTGACTTCTTCCCGGTAACTGGCTTACCGGGTGCGGCAACATCCTTGCCGTCTTCCTTGAAGTTCTTCTTGCCCTTGCCCTTCTTGAACTTAGTGGTCTTATTGACCATCAACACTTGATGTTCTTTCTTGATTTCAACCTCTGCTGACTTCAGCATTGAAAATACTTCAGGAATGGTCTTCACCATCCCCTGCATATTGTAGTTCATCACAAAGCTCTTGTAGCTTGGTGGGAGCGACTGAAGGATTCTGTCAATGACCGCCTCGTCAGGGAGGTTAATGTCCAGCTGGGTCAGGCGATTGTGCAACCCAGACATTTTGAGTATGTGCTCACTGATAGAACTGTTTTCCTCCATCTTACAACTATAGAATTTGTCAGAGACTTCATATCTCTCGACATGGGCATGAGCTTGGAAAACTAGTTTCAGCTCCTCGAACATCTCATATGCTCCGTGTTGCTCAAAACGCTTTTGGAGACCCGGTTCTAAGCTGTAAAGCATGCCGCACTGAACGAGGGAGTAATCATCAGCACGATACTACCAAGCGTTCATAACGTCTTGGTTCTCGGGAATGGGTGCATCACCTAGCGGTCCTTCTAGGACATATTGTTTCCTGGCAGCTATGAGGATGATCCTCAGGTTCCGGACCCAGTCCGTATAGTTGCTGCCATCATCTTTCAGCTTGGTTTTCTCTAGGAACGCGTTGAAGTTCATGTTGACATGAGCATTGGCCATTTGATCTACAAGACATATTTGCAAAGGTTTTAGACTAAGTTCATGATAATTAAGTTCATCCAATCAAATTATTACAATGAACTCCCACTCAGATTAGACATCCCTCTAGTCATCTAAGTGTTACACGATCCGAGTCGACTAGGCCGTGTCCGATCATCACGTGAGACGGACTAGTCATCGTCGGTGAACATCTCCATGTTGATCGTATCTTCCATACGACTCGTGTTCGACCTTTCGGTCTCTGTGTTCCGAGGCCATGTCTATACATGCTAGGCTCGTCAAGTTAACTGTAAGTGTTTTGCATGTGTAAAACTGTCTTACACCCGTTGTATGTGATCGTAAGGATCTATCACACCCGATCATCACGTGGTGCTTCGAAACGACGAACTTTAGCAACGGTGCATAGTTAGGGGAGAACACTTCTTGAAATTGTTGTAAGGGATCATCTTATTTACTACCGTCGTTCTAAGTAAACAAGATGCATAAACATAATAAACATCACATGCAATTATATAGTAGTGACTTGATATGGCCAATATCATATAGCTCCTTTGATCTCCATCTTCGGGGCTCCATGATCATCTTTGTCACCGGCATGACACCATGACCTCCATCATCATGATCTCCATCATCGTGTCTTCATGAAGTTGTCACGCCAACGACTACTTCTACTTCTATGGCTAACGCGTTTAGCAATAAAGTAAAGTAATTTACATGGCGTTCTTCAATGACACACAGGTCGTACAAAAAATAAAGACAACTCCTATGGCTCCTGCCGGTTGTCATACTCATCGACATGCAAGTCGTGATTCCTATTACAAGAACATGATCTCATACATCACAATATATCATTCATCATTCATCACAACTTCTGGCCATATCACATCACATGACAATTGCTGCAAAAACAAGTTAGACGTCCTCTAATTGTTGTTGCCCCTTTTACGTGGCTGCAATTGGGTTCTAGCAAGAACGTTTTCTTACCTACGAATAACCACAATGTGATCTTGTCAACTTCTATTTACCCTTCATAAGGAACCTTTTCATCGAATCCGCTCCAACTAAAGTGGGAGAGACAAACACCCGCCAGCCACCTTATGCAACTAGTGCATGTCAGTCGGTGGAACCAGTCTCACGTAAGCGTACGTGTAAGGTTGGTCCGAACTGCTTCATCCCACAATACCGCTGAAGCAAGAAAAGACTAGTAGCGGCAAGCAAGTTGACAAGATCTACGCCCACAACAAAATTGTGTTCTACTCGTGCAATAGAGAACTACGTATAGACCTAGCTCATGATGCCACTGTTGGGGAACGTTGCAGAAAATTAAAAATTTTCCTACGGTTTCACCAAGATCCATCTATGAGTTCATCTAAGCAACGAGTCATGGGAGAGAGATTGCATCTACATACCACTTGTAGATCGCGTGCGGAAGCGTTCAAGGGAAGGGTGATGATGGAGTCGTACTCGCCGTGATTCAGATCACCGATGACCAAGTGCTGAACGGACAGCACCTCCTCGTTCAACACACATACGGGACGGGAGACGTCTCCTCCTTCTTGACCCAGCAAGGGAGAAGGAGAGGTTGATGATGATCCAGCAGCATGACGGCGTGGTGATGGATGCAGCAGAACTCCGGCAGGGCTTCGCCAAGCTGCTGCGGGAGGAGGACGAGGTGTAGCAGGGGAAGGGAGGCGCCAATCCACAGGGTGTGGCTGCCCTCCCCCCTGCCCTCCTTGATATAGGCCCCCAGGGGGGCGCCGGCCCTATGAGATCCAATTTCCCAAGGGGGGCGGCGGCCAGGGGGGTGGAGTGCCCCCCAAGGCAAGTGGGGCGCCCCCCCACCCTAGGGTTTCAACCCTAGGCGCAGGGGGTGGGCCAAGGGGGGCGCACCAGCCCACTATGGGCTGGTTCCCCTCCCCACTTCAGCCCTTGGGGCCCTCTGGGATGGGTGGCCCCACCCGGTGGACCCCCGGGACCCTTCCGGTGGTCCCTACAATACCGGGTGACCCCGAAACTTTCCCGATGACCAAAACAACACTTCCTATATAAAATTATTTACCTCCGGACCATTCCGGAACTCCTCGTGACGTCCGGGATCTCATCCGGGACTCCGAACAACATTCGGTATGCTGCATACTCATATTCATACAACCCTAGCATCAGCGAACCTTAAGTGTGTAGACCCTACGGGTTCGGGAGACACGTAGACATGACCGAGACGACTCTCGGGCAATAACCAACAGCGGGATCTGGATACCCATGTTGGCTCCCACATGCTCCTCGATGATCTCATCGGATGAACCATGATGTCGAGGATTAAACAACCCCGTATTCAATTCCCTTTGTCAATCGGTACGTTACTTGCCCGACACTCGATCGTTGGTATCCCAATACCTTGTTCAGTCTCGTTACCGGCAAGTCACTTTACTCGTACCATAATGCATGATCTCATGACCAAAAACTTGGTCACTTTGAGCTCATTATGATGATGCATTACCGAGTGGGCCCAGAGATACCTCTCCGTCATACGCAGTGACAAATCCCAGTCTCGATCCGTGTCAACCCAACAGATACTTTCAGAGATACCTGTAGTGCACCTTTATAGTCACCCAGTTACGTTGTGACGTTTGGTACACCCAAAGCACTCCTACGGCATCCGGGAGTTACACGATCTGATGGTCTAAGGAAAGGATACTTGACATTGGAAAAGCTCTAGCAAAACGAACTACACGATCTTGTGCTATGCTTAGGATTGGGTCTTGTCCATCACATCATTCTCCTAATGATGTGATCCCGTTATCAATGACATCCAATGTCCATAGCCAGGAAACCATGGCTATCTTTTGATCAATGAGCTAGTCAACTAGAGGCTTACTAGGGACATATTATGGTCTATGTATTCACACGTGTATTACGATTTTCGGATAATACAGTTATAGCATGAATAAAGACTATTATCATGAACAAGGAAATACAATAATAATGCTTTTATTATTGCCTCTAGGGCATATTTCCAACAATATGTCCTATTTTTAGGGAAGGTCATGCCAAATTTTTGTATGACTTTGATGCATGCATGCATTTTTATAATCAATTTGTTTATTATTACCGTGCAGAGTTGACGATGGTCAGTGGAACGATGGTGGACATGTGGTTGCGGTCGGCGATGCAGGACATGAAAGAAAATAACCGGACAGAGGTTTTATGTCCGTGTTGAAAATGCAAAGGAATAGTTTGGCTCGACCCCCATGACGATGGTCATGTCGAAGCGCACCTGCTCATGACTGGTTTCATGGATGGCTATACTCGGTAGATAATTGAAGATGAGGATGACAATGTTGAGGATGCCGATGGGGCAGGCAATGATGACACGAGGCAAGAGATGATCGATAATGGCGGCGGGGAAGAGGCTAGACATGGTGGCGGAGAAGGGGCGGACATGGCAGAGGAGAAGGGGCCGGACATGGCGGTGGAGAGAACGACATGGACTCCACGCAGCAGAGTTCGTCGGTACTATGTTCAAGCATTGCTTCGCAAGGAGACGAGTACTAAGAGAGCTGCTTCTAGAGAGGAGGCTAAGCTGGAGCAACTGATGGTAGACTCGAACAATCCATTGTATGATGGTTGCAATCCTGAGGTGACCCGCTTGAGTTTCACGCTCCAACTCCTGAAGATGAAGGCTAAAAACAAATGGACCGACACTAGCCTCGATGAGCATCTCAAGTACCTAAAGGATGTTCTTCCCGCGGGTAATCTATGTCCTACTAGTGTTGATGAGGCCAAGAAGATCGTGTGCCCTCTTGATCTGCCACACATTAGATACCATGCATGCATCAACGATTGCATAATTTATCGGAAGGAGCACGCGGAAAAAACAAGTTGTCCGGTGTGCAATGCTTCTTGATACAAGAAGGCCTGGAAGAAATGTACCCAGAAAGTTGTATGGTACTTACCGATCACTCCCCGTCTCCAGAGGTATTTTGTAGATCCCAAGGAAGCAAAGCTAATGTGCTGGCACGCAGAGAGGTAGAAGCCCGACGATGGAGATGATCCGAAGCTGAGACACATGAAGGATGGAAGCCAGTGGAGAGCGTTGAACAGCTTCTATCGGTATTTTGAATGTGATGCGAGGAACATCATGCTCAGCGCGTGTACCGATGGCATGAATCCGTTTGGCAACCAGAACACCAACCATAGCACATGGCCCGTGTTTGTATGGATGTACAACCTCCCCCCTGGTTGTGCATGAAATCAAAGTACATTCACATGAGCATGCTTATTCAAGGGCCAAAACAACCAGGAAATATTATTAATTTGTATTTGGGGCTACTTCAAGAGGACTTAGACATGTTATGGAAAACACCGACCAAGACATGGGACGCCAGCAAAGGTGAGTATTTCAACATGAGAGCCACGCTGATCACGACAGTGCAGGACTATCTCGGTTATGGATATGTGGCAGGCCAGGTGTGCCATGGATATTGCGGATGCACGCGGTGCATGGATGATATTGTTGGGTTTCGTAGTAATTTCGAAAATTTCCTACGCACATGCAAGATCATGGTGATGTATAGCAACGAGAGGGGAGAGTGTTTGTCTACATACCCTTGTAGACCGTAAGCGGAAGCGTTAGCACAACGCGGTTGATGTAGTCGTACGTCTTCACGGCCCGACCGATCAAGCACCGAAACTACGGCACCTCCGAGTTCTAGCACACGTTCAGCTCGATGACGTCCCTCGAACTCCGATCCAGCCGAGTGTCGAGGGAGAGTTCCGTCAGCACGACGGCGTGGTGATGATCTTGATGTTCTACCGTCGCAGGGCTTCGCCTAAGCACCGCTACGATATTATCGAGGTGGACTATGGTGGAGGGGGGCACCGCACACGGCTAAGAGATCCAAGGGATCAATTGTTGTATCTTTGGTGCTAGCCCTGCCCCTCTATTTATATGTTGAGCCCCGGGGTCGAAGCTTGGAGCAAAAGCCTCCTCAAAGTCGGTTTTTCCCGAAAGGCAAGAGTCCCACTCGGACTCCAGGACCAAACGCCACAATCCTTGGTGTCTGGCCCAGACGCCATGGGCCTCGGCGTCTGGCCCAGGGCCAGACGCCAGGGTCTCCGTCGTTTGGCCCCCTGGACTCCGTAAAACTCCTTTTGCACCGATCTAAAGCCTCATGGGCTTGACCCCTTGGCCTAACCATATCATCCAATATATGAATCTTTACGTCTCGACCATTTCGAGACTCCTCGTCATGTCCCCAATCTCATCTGGGACTCCGAACTCCTTCGGTACATCAAAACATGTAAACTCATAATATAACTGTCATCGTAACCTTAAGCGTGCGGACCCTACGGGTTCGAGAACAATATAGACATGACCGAGACACGTCTACGGTCAATAACCAATAGCGGGACCTGGATGCCCATATTGGCTCCTACATATTCTACGAAGATCTTTATCGGTCAGACCGCATAACAACATACGTTGTTCCCTTTGTCATCGGTATGTTACTTGCCCGAGATTCGATCGTCGGTATCCAATACCTAGTTCAATCTCGTTACTGGCAAGTCTCTTTACTCGTTCCGTAATACATCATCTCACAACTAACATATTAGTTGCAGTGCTTTCAAGGCTTATGTGATGTGCATTACCGAGAGGGCCCAGAGATACCTCTCCGACAATCGGAGTGACAAATCCTAATCTCGAAATACGCCAACCCAACATCTACTTTTGGAGACACCTGTAATGCTCCTTTATAATCACCCAGTTACGTTGTGACGTTTGGTAGCACCCAAGGTGTTCCTCCGGCAAACGGGAGTTGCATAATCTCATAGTTATAGGAACATGTATAAGTCATGAAGAAAGCAATAGCAACATACTAAACGATCAGGTGCTAAGCTAATGGAATGGGTCATGTCAATCAGATCATTCAACTAATGATGTGACCTCGTTACTCAAATAACAACTCTTTTGTCTATGGTTAGGAAACATAACCATCTTTGATTAACGAGCTAGTCAAGTAGAGGCATACTAGTGACACTCTGTTTGTCTATGTATTCACACATGTATTATGTTTCCGGTTAATACAATTCTAGCATGAATAATAAACATTTATCATGATATAAGGAAATAAATAATAACTTTAATATTGCCTCTAGGGCATATTTCCTTCAGATACGACGTCTCCGCAGCTAACGTCAAGGAAAGATGGCGGGTCTGGGAAAATCGTGTACATGGGGCATCGAAGATGGCTTGAACAGGACGACCCATGGAGAAACCATGGAGATCTATTCAATGGTCACGCTGAGCATCGAGGACCTCCACGTAAGCGGAGCGGTGCCAAAATCGATGAGCTGTTGAAAAACTGGAAGGAGTGCCCCGCGCCAGGAAAGACGATGAGAAAGGCGCCGGAGCCGCTGCTGAAGGTATGGAAGACGAGGTCTGTGTTCTAGGACTTGGAGTACTGGCACAAACTCGATACACCTCATTGCCTTGATCAAATGCATATCTATAAGAATGTCCTTGAGAGCTTGCTCGTAACACTGATGAACATGCTGGATAAGACCAAGGATGGGCCAAAGGCAAGAAAAGACTTGCAAGATTTGAAAATCAGGGAAGATCTGCACATGCCACCCCGTAAAATGTCAGACGAGACAGAGACGGAGACAGAGGCACGGGAGAAGAAGGGCAAGAAAATAAAGAAAGAGGATTATTGCCCCCCTTCTTGCTTCACCTTAAGTCAGGCTGAGATCAATCAATTCTTTAAGTGCCTTACCGGAGTCAAAGTTAGTTCCGGTTACTGTGGCAAGATAAGCAGATATCTAGACACAGACAAGAAGAGGTTCAGCGGGATGAAGTCTCATGACTGTCATGTGATGATGATGCAGATACTACCTGTTGCCGTTAGAGGGATAATGGACAAGCACGTCCGTGACACGCTTATTGGTCTCTGCAACTTTTTTGACGTCATCTCTCGAAAGTCGATCAGTGTGAAGCAGCTCCAAAGGATACATGAAGAGATCGTTGTGATACTGAATGAGCTTGAGATGTACTTCCCGCCCGCATTCTTTGACGTGATGGTGCATCTGTGTGTCCATATTGTGGATGACATAATAGACCTGGGGCCGTCATTCCTGCACAACATGATGCCGTTTGAGAGGATGAATGGGATCATCAAAGGATTCGTTCGTAACATGTCCCGTCCGGATGGAAGCATCGTCCAGGGCTATTTGGCACAAGAGTGCATCTCTTTCTGTGAGAATTTTCTATATGGCGTAGACCAGCCGCCTGGTGTTAGTGTTGGTTTGCCCGTTAACAAGCATGATGGGAGGCTCGAAGGAGATGGTCACTGCAACGGTCGCAGGGAACTGCACGTGGCGTACTCAGATCGACACAGCGACTTCGACAGAGCAAACTTGGTAGTGCTACAACACCTAGACGAGGTAGATCCTTTCGTGGCACTGCACAAAGAAATTATCGCAAAGAAGTATCGTGACCGGGGGGTATGCAGGACGGACGCCGAAGTTACTAGAGAGCACAACTCCACTTTCCTACATTGGTTCAAATAGCATATTATTGCTAATCCCCCGGAGGAGGGCTCTAAGGACGGATTGCTCATATACACCTTAGCACATGGCCCCTCGCCCAACCTCGTAACCTATCAGGCATATGATATCAACGGATACACGTTCTACACGGAGGCCAAAGATATGGTCAGTGATGATCAGAACTCAGGGGTGACGATGGAATGCATGATCGACAGCGACAACGGTGCAACTGAACGATTTTATGGAAGGGCCGAGGAGAACTGGGAGCTTGACTACTCTGGACTGCACAACACGGCGATGTTCCGTGTTAGATGGGCTAAGAATGTCGAAAGAGAAAGCCGGATTTTCACTACCATGACTATACCCGACGCCAAGAGCGCTACCGTGAACGCTATCGCAAAAAACGAGCCATGGGTACTGTTGGAGAACGTAGTAATTTCAAAAAATTTCCTACGCACACACAAGATCATGGTAATGGCATAGCAACGAGAGGGGAGAGTGTTCGTCCACGTACCCTCGTAGACTGTAAGCGGAAGTGTTAGCACAACGCGGTTGATGTAGTCGTACATCTTCACGATCCGACCGATCCAAGCACCGATCGTACGGAGCCTCTGAGTTCAGCACACGTTCAGCTCGATGACGATCTCCGGCCTCTGATCCAGCCGAGCTCCGGAGATGAGTTTCGTCAGCACGACGGCGTGGTGACGATGATGATGTTCTACCGGCGCAGGGCTTCACCTAAACTCCGCGACGATATGACCGAGGTGGAATATGGTGGAAGGGGGCACCGCACACGGCTAAGGAACGATCCGTAGATCAACTTGTGTGTCTATGGGGTGCCCCCTACCCCCGTATATAAAGGAGTGGAGGAGGGGAGGGCCGGCCCTCTTCTATGGCGCGCCCTAGGGGAGTCCTACTCCCACCGGGAGTAGGATTCCCCCTTTCCTAGTCCAACTAGGAGTCCTTCCATGTATTAGGAGTAGGAGACAAGGAAGGGGAAGAGAGAAGGGAAGGAAGGAGGGGGTGCGGCCCCTCCCCATAGTCCAATTCGGACTAGGCCATGGGGGGGCGCGCGGCCTGCCCTAGGCAGCCCCTCTCTCTTTCCCGCAGGGCCCAATAAGGCCCAATACTTCTCCCCGGCGAATTCCCATAACTCTTCGGTACTGCAAAAAATACCCGAATCACTCGGAACCTTTCCGAACTCCGAATATAGTCATCCAATATATCGATATTTACGTCTCGACCATTTTGAGACTCCTCGTCATGTCCCCGATCTCATCCGGGACTCTGAACTCCTTCGGTACATCAAAACTCATAAACTCATAATATAACTGTCATCGAAACCTTAAGCGTGCGGACCCTACGGGTTCGAGAACTATGTAGACATGACCTAGAACTATTCTCGGTCAATAACAAATAGCGGGACCTGGATGCCCATATTGGCTCCTAGATATTCTACGAAGATCTTTATCGGTCAAACAGCATAACAACATACGTTGTTCCCTTTGTCATCGGTATGTTACTTGCCCAAGATTCGATCGTCGGTATCCAATACCTAGTTCAATCTCGTCACCGGCAAGTCTCTTTACTCGTTCTGTAATGCATCATCCCGTAACCAATTCATTGGTCACATTGCTTGCAAGGCTTATAATGATGTGCATTACCGAGAGGGCCCAGAGATACCTCTCCGACAATCGGAGTGACAAAACCTAATCTCAAAATATGCCAACTCAACATGTACCTTCGGAGACACCTGTAGTACTCCTTTATAATCACCCAGTTACATTGTGACGTTTGGTAGTACCCAAAGTGTTCCTCCGGTAAACGGGAGTTGCATAATCTCATAGTTACAGGAACATGTATAATTCATGAAGAAAGCAATAGCAACATACTAAACGATCAAGTGCTAAGCTAACAGAATGGGTCAAGTCAATCACATCATTCTCCTAATGATGTGATCCCGTTAATCAAATGACAACTCTTTTGTCCATGGCTAGGAAACATAACCATCTCTGATAAACGAGCTAGTCAAGTAGAGGCATACTAGTGACACTATGTTTGTCTATGTATTCACACATGTATTATGTTTCCGGTTAATACAATTCTAGCATGAATAATAAACATTTATCAAGAAATAAGGAAATAAATAATAACTTTATTATTGCCTCTAGCGCACATTTCCTTCAGTCTCCCACTTGCACTAGAACCAATAATCTAGTTCACATTGCCATTTGATTTAACACCAATATTCATATATGTATATGATTAACACCCATAGTTCACATCATCATGTGACCAACATCCAAAGGGTTTACTAGAGTCAATAATCTAGTTCACATCGCTATGTGATTAACACCCAAAGAGTACTAAGGTGTGATCATGTTTTGCTCATGAGAGAAGCTTAGTCAACGGGTCTGTCACATTCAGAGCCGTATGTATTTTGAAAATATTCTATGTCTACAATGCTCTGCACGGAGCTACTCTAGCTAATTGCTCCCTCTTTCAATATGTATCCACGTTGAGACTTAGAGTCATCTGGATCAGTGTAAAAGTTTGAACTGATGTAACTTTTACAACAAACTCTTTTATCACCTCCATAATCGAGAAACATCTCCTTAGTCCTTACTAAGGATATTCTTGACCAATGTCCAGTGATCTACTCCTAGATCACTATTGTACTCCCTTGCCAAATTCAGAGCAAGGTATACAATAGGTCTGGTACATAGCATAGCATACTTTATAGAACCTATGACTGAGGCATAGGGAATGACTTTTCATTCTCTTTCTATTTTCTGCTGTGGTCGGGATTTGAGTCTTACTCAATTTCATACCTTTGCAACACAGGCAAGAACTCTTTCTTTGACTGTTCCATTTTGAACTATTTCAAAATCTTGCTAAGGTATGTACTCATTGAAAATATTATCAAGCATCTTGATCTATCTCAATAGATCTTGATGCTCAATATGTAAGTAGCTTTTACTGAGGTCTTTTCTTTTTAAAGAACTCCTTTAAAACACTTCTTTATGCTTTGCAGAAAAAATTCTACATCATTTCTTATCAACAATATGTCACTCACATATACTAATCAGAAAGGCTGTAGTGCTCCCACTCACTTTATTGTAAATACAGGCTTCATCGTAAGTCCATATAAAACTATATGCTTTGATCAACTTATCAAAGCGTATATTCCAACTCCGAGATGCTTGCAACAGTCCATAGATGGATCGCTGGAGCTTGCACATTTTTGTTAGCACCTTTAGGATTGACAAAACCTTCTGGTTGCATCATATACAACTCTTCTTTAATAAATCCATTAAGAATGCTGTTTTGACATCCATTTGCCAGATTTCATAAAATGTGGCAATTGCTAACATGATTCAGACAGACTTAAGCATTGATACGAGTGAGAAAATCTCATCGTATTCAACACCTTGAACTTGTTGAAAACCTTTCGCAACAAGTCGAGCTTGGTAGATAGTAACACTACGATTAGTGTCCGTCTTCCTCTTGAAGATCCATTCATTTAACATGGCTTGCTGATCATCGAGCAAGTCAATCAAAGTCCATAATTTGTTCTCATACATGGATCATATCTCAGATTTTATGGCCTCAAGACATTTCGCGGAATCTAGGCTCATCATCGCTTCCTCATAGTTCGTAGGTTCATCATGGTCTAGTAACATGACTTCCAGAAAATGATTACTACACCATTCTGGTGCGGATCTTACTCTGGTGTAGCAATCACTGGAACTGATTTCTGTGATGAACTACTTTCCAATTCGGGAGAAGGTACAATTACCTTATCAAGCTCTACTTTCCTCCCACTCACTTCTTTCGAGATAAACTTCTTCTCTAGAAAGGATCCATCTTAGCAACGAATAACTTGCCTTCGGATCTGTGATAGAAGGTGTACCCAATAGTTACCTTTGGGTATTCTATGAAGACTCACTTCTCCGATTTGGGTTCGAGCTTATCAGGTTGAAACTTTTTCACATAAGCATCACAACCCCAAACTTTAAGAAACGACAACTTTTGGTTTCTCGCCAAACCACAGTTCATAAGGCGTCGTCTCAACGGATTTTGATGGTGCCCTATTTAAAGTGAATGCAGCTATATCTAATGCATAACCCCAAAATGATAGTGGTAAATCGGTAAGAGACATCATAGATCGCACCATATCAAATAAAGTGCGGTTACGACGTTCGGACACACCATAACATTGTGGTGTTCCAGGTGGAGTGAGCTGTGAAACTATTCCACATTGTTTTAATTGAAGACCAAACTCGTAACTCAAATATTCATCTCCATGATCAGATCGCAGAAACTTTATTTTCTTGTTACGATGATTTTCCACTTCACTCTGAAATTCTTTGAACCTTTCAACTATTTCAGACTTATGTTTCATCAAGTAGATATACCAATATCTGCTCAAATCATCTGTGAAGGTCAGAAAATAACGATACCCGCCGCGAGCCTCAACACTCATCAGATCGCATACATCAGTATGTATTATTTCCAATAAGTCAGTTGCTCGCTCCATTGTTCCGGAGAACAGAGTCTTAGTCATCTTGCCCATGAGGCATGGTTCGCAAGCATCAAGTGATTCCAAAATCCCATCAGCATGGAGTTTCTTCGTGCGCTTTACACCAATATGACCTAAACGGCAGTGCCACAAATAAGTTGCACTATCATTATTAACTTTGCATCTTTTGGCCTCAATATTATGAATATGTGTATTACTACGATCAAGATCCAACAAACCATTTTCGTTGGTGTGTATGACCATAGAAGGTTTTATTCATGTAAACAGCACAACAATTGTTCTCTAACTTAAATGAATAACCATATTGCAATAAACATGACCAAATCATATTCATGCTCAACGCAAATACCAAATAACACTTATTTAGGTTCAACACAAATCCCGAAAGTATAGGGAGTGTGCGATGATGATCATATCAATCTTGGAACCACTTCCAACAAACATCGTCAGTTCACCCTTAACTAGTCTCTGTTTATTCTGCAACTCCCGTTTCGAATTACTAATCTTAGCAACCGAACAAGTATCAAATACTCAGGGGCTACTATAAACACTAGTAAGGCACGCATCAATAACCTGTATATCAAATATACACTTGTTCACTTTGCCATCCTTCTTACCCACCAAATATTTAGGGAATTTCCACTTCCAGTGAACAATTCCTTTGAAGTGTAAGCACTCAGTTTCAGGATTTGGTCCAGCTTTGGTCTTCTTCACGGGAGTGACAACTTGCTTGTTATTCTACTTGAAGTTCCCTTTCTTTCCCTTTGCCCTTTTCTTGAAACTAGTGATCTTGTTAACCATCAACACTTGATGCTCTTTCTTGATTTCTACCTTCGTTGATTTCAGCATCACGAAGAGCTTGGGAATCGTTTTCGTCATCCCTTGCATACTATAGTTCATCACGAAGTACTAGTAACTTAGTGATGGTGACTAGAGAATTCTGTCAATCACTATCTTATCTGGAAGATTAACTCCCACTTGATTCAAGCGATTGAAGTACCCGGACAATCTGAGCACATGCTCACTAGTTGAGCGATTCTCCTCCATCTTTTAGCTATAGAACTTGTTGGAGACTTCATATCTCTCAACTCGGGTATTTGCTTGAAATATTAACTTCAATTCCTGGAACATCTCATATGGTCCATGACGTTCAAAACGTCTTTGAAGTCCCGATTCTAAGCCGTTAAGCATGGTGCACTAAACTATCAAGTAGTCATCATATTGAGCTAGCAAAACGTTCATAACGTCTACATCTCCTCTTGCAATAGGTCTGTCACCTAGCGGTGCATCAAGAACATAATTCTTCTGTGCAGCAATGAGGATTAACCTCAGATCACGGATCAAATCCGCAACATTGCTACTAACATTTTTCAACACAGTTTTCTCTAGGAACATATCAAAATAAACACATGAAAGCAACAACGCGAGCTATTGATCTACAACATAATTTGCAAAATACTACTAGGACTAAGTTCATGATAAATTAAAGTTCAATTAATCATATTACTTAAGAACTCCCACTTAGACAGACATCTCTCTAGTCATCTAAGTGATCACGTGATCCAAATCAACTAAACCATGACCGATCATCACGTGAGATGGAGTAGTTTTCAATGGTGAACATCACTATGTTGATCATATCTACTATATGATTCACGCTCGACCTTTCGGTCTCCATGCTCCGAGGCCATATCTGCATATGCTAGGCTCGTCAAATTTAACCTGAGTATTCCGCGTGTGCAAAACTGGATTGCACCCGTTGTAGATGGACGTAGAGCTTATCACACCCGATCATCACGTGGTGTCTGGGCACGACGAACTTTGGCAACGGTGCATACTCAGGGAGAACACTTCTTGATAATTAGTGAGAGATCATCTTAAAATGCTACCGTCAATCAAAGCAAGAATAAGATGTATAATAGATAAACATCATATGCAATCAAAATATTTGACATGATATGGCCATGATCATCTTGCGCCTTTGATCTCCATCTCCAAAGTACTATCATGATCTTTATCGTCACCAGCACGACACCATGATCTTCATCATCTTGATCTATATCAATGTGTCGTCACATGGTCGTCTCGCCAACTATTGCTCTTGCAACTATTTCTATCGCATAGCGATAAAGTAAAGCAATTATTTGGCACTTGCATCTTATGCAACAAAGAGACAACCATAGGGCTTCTGCCAGTTGCCGATAACTTCAACAAAACATGATCATCTCATACAAAAACTTATATCTCATCACGTCTTGACCATATCAAATCACAACATGCCCTGCAAAAACAAGTTAGACGTCCTCTACTTTGTTGTTGCAAGTTTTACGTGGCTGCTACGGGCTTAAGCAAGAACCAATCTCACCTACGCATCAAAACCACAACGATAGTTTGTCAAATAGACTTCGTTTTAACCTTCGCAAGGACCGGGCATAGCCATACTTAGTTCAACAAAAGATGGAGAAACTGACACCCGCCAGCCACCTGTGTGCAAAGCACGGCGGTAGAACCAGTCTCACGTAAGCGTACGCGTAATGTCGGTCCTGGCCGCTTCATCCAACAATACCGCCGAACCAAGGTATGACATGCTGGTAGGCAGTATGACTTATATCGTCCACAACTCACTTGTGTTCTACTCGTGCATATAACATCAAACCATAAAACCTGGCTCCGATACCACTCTTGGAGAACGTAGTAATTTCAAAAAATTTCCTACGCACACACAAGATCATGGTGATGGCATAGCAACGAGAGGGGGGAGTGTTCGTCCACGTACCCTCGTAGACCGTAAGCGGAAGTGTTAGCACAATGCGGTTGATGTAGTCGTACGTCTTCACGATCCGACCGATCCAAGCACCAAATGTACGGAGCCTCCGAGTTCAGCACACGTTCTGCTCGATGACGATCTCCGGCCTCCGATCCAGCCGAGCTCCGGAGATGAGTTCCATCAGCACGACGGCGTGGTGACGATGATGATGTTCTACCGGCGTAGGGCTTCGCCTAAACTCCGCGATGATATGACCGAGGTGGAATATGGTGGAAGGGGGCACCGCACACGGCTAAGGAACGATCCGTAGATCAACTTGTGTGTCTATGGGGTGACCCCTACCCCCGTATATAAAGGAGTGGACGAGGGGAGGGCCGTCCCTCTTCTATGGCGCGCCCTAGGGGAGTCCTACTCCCACCGGGAGTAGGATTCCCCCTTTCCTAGTCCAACTAGGAGTCCTTCCATGTATTAGGAGTAGGAGACAAGGAAGGGGAAGAGAGAAGGGAAGGAAGGAGGGGGTGCGGCCCCTCCCCCTAGTCCAATTCGGACCTGGCCATGGGGGGGCGCGCGGCCTGCCCTAGGCAGCCCCTCTCTCTTTCCCGCAGGGCCCAATAAGGCCCAATACTTCTCCCGGGCGAATTCCCGTAACTCTCCGGTACTCCAAAAAATACCCGAATCACTCGGAACCTTTCCGAACTCTGAATATAGTCGTCCAATATATCGATCTTTACGTCTCGACCATTTCGAGACTCCTCGTCATGTCCCCGATCTCATCCGGGACTCCGAACTCCTTCGGTACATAAAAAACTCATAAACTCATAATATAGCTGTCATCAAAACCTTAAGCATGCGGACCCTACGGGTTCGAGAACTATGTAGACATGACCTAGAACTATTCTCGGTCAATAACCAATAGCGGGACCTGAATGCCCATATTGGCTCCTACATATTCTACGAAGATCTTTATCGGTCAAACCGCATAACAACATACGTTGTTCCCTTTGTCATCGGTAAGTTACTTGCCCGAGATTCGATCGTCGGTATCCAATACCTAGTTCAATCTCGTCACCGGCAAGTCTCTTTACTCGTTCTGTAATGCATCATCACGTAACCAACTCATTGGTCACATTGCTTGCAAGGCTTATAATGATGTGCATTACCGAGAGGGCCGAGAGATACCTCTCCGAAAATCGGAGAGACAAAACCTAATCTCGAAATACGCCAACTCAACATGTACCTTCGGAGACACCTGTAGTACTCCTTTATAATCACCCAGTTACGTTGTGACGTTTGGTAGTACCCAAAGTGTTCCTCTGGTAAACGGGAGTTGCATAATCTCATAGTTACAGGAACATGTATAAGTCATGATCAAGTGCTAAGCTAACGGAATGGGTCAAGTCAATCACATCATTCTCCTAATGATGTGATCCCGTTAATCAAATGACAACTCTTTTGTCCATGGCTAGGAAACATAACCATCTCTGATAAACGAGCTAGTCAAGTAGAGGCATACTAGTGACACTATGTTTGTCTATGTATTCACGCATGTATTATGTTTCCGGTTAATACAATTCTAGCATGAATAATAAACATTTATCATGAAATAAGGAAATAAATAATAACTTTATTATTGCCTCTAGGGCATATTTCCTTCAGGTACACGCTAAGCACGTGACACAATGCTTCTTCATAACTGACCCGCGCAATCCCAGCCGTGTTGTCGTGAGGAGAGGCAAAAGGAACATCATTGGAATGGATGGAGTCGCCAACGAGGAAGACTATGATCAGTAGAGCAACCCAATGAGGGAAGATGACGATGATGATGAAGTATATGTCAAAAGAAGAATCAATACTACATTACCTAAGAAAAATCATACTCCATGGAAAAGGCAAAGTCACAATGAGGGGCTCAATTATTCTTCGACGAATAAGAAGGGAAAGAAGCTGACTCAAAAACGAAAACGTCAGCACTAAGGAAACTTATGTTATCCGTCAAATGATGTAATATATATATATATATGTTCCTATTTTGTATACACACTTAGCCATTATTATGCATGGGTCCAATGATGTGTAATATATATGTTCCTATTTTGCATACATATTTAACCATCGAATGATGCAATATACATCGCCCTCCCTTCGTTCACTGCCCTCGGGAAATAAAAGTGGGATAAAATAAAGGAAAAGAAAAAGGAAAACTGGCAGTAGCGAAGGTAGTAGCAGTGCGTTTTGCCAAAACCGCTACAGCTATTGAAGTTAGCAGTAGCGAATTTCGTATAAAGCGCTACATCTACTGAAGGTAGTAGCAGCGCGTTTTGTCCAAATGCGCTACTGCTACGTCCACTTAACCCAAAATTCTCATCTGCCCTGCTTCATCCCGCCTTTCCCCCCCAAATCCCCACTCTCTCTTCCCCCGTCGCACCGCCGCGCCC